>NC_037530.1:18318589-18380485 GCF_001531365.2 Cynara cardunculus var. scolymus
AGATCAGTTAAATTCTTTATCTCAGTATTGTTCCTTGGAGAGTTTTTCTCAATTAAAAATGCACTTTTAACCTCTTTGAGTTTATTGAAAAGTTCTTTATTCGCTTTACTCCAAGTCTTCAAATTATCATTAAAATCATTTTCTACATAACGGAGAGTGTTCTCGAGTCTTTCAATCTTACACTCAAATTCCTTATCCATTCTTTCACACTCTTCTTTATGATTTTTCTTTAAAACTTTGATAAACACTTTCTCCTTATAACCTTCAATGCCCTTTTCCAGTTGAACAATGTTCTCTCTAAAGTTCTCATATGAAACTGCCATTTTAAAAAAAAAAATTGATCAGTTAAAGATCTATGTAGTGAAATCAGGTAAAAGAAACAAGAACAGTTTAAGCTCAAAAAGAATAGAAAAACACTAAAACTGAAAACACACACAAAACAGATATAAGATGATCCAAAAATAAAATCTAAACACAATTGAAAAAACACGAACAATTAGAAACCAAAAAATTAAAACAGTCCAAGTCCAAATTACACAAAACAGTTCAAGTAACAATGTCTGCATAAACAGCGAATATGAACCTTTTCAAATCAAGCCAGCAAATTCAAACAGTTGCAAGCAAATCAAATCTCATAGAGGCTGTCAAAGTGATCAACCAAACAGGTGAATCACACAAATAAATCACATATAGATGATGTTTAAACTTGATCAGGATGCTGACAGTTAATAGTTCAAACAAATCAAAAAGACCTGTGTTCTTAGATCAGACGGCAGCCTGCTTTTGCTCAGCTGACACTACGAGTTTTGTTATGACAACAAACAGAATGAAAAACACCTGTGCAATTTTAGATGGCAGATACAACCTCGCATTGACTTAGGACTTCTGCAAACCTTTGAAGAATATACTCAACAGCTGGTAATGTAGCCAATAAGTTCCAATCAAGATGTCATTGTTAAACTTGTTGAGTATGAACCTTCTGAAGCAGCTAGGCTGACCTGTTCAGGACACTGCAACATTGAAAGAGCTAGTAATGATTTCATATAGATTGCATCCATCTGCTAATCAAGACTACTGTGCCACATTTGTATCATCTCACCATATGAATCTTCACAAGACTCCCTTCTCCACAAACACAGCACAAATCAAACAACAGCACTCTAAACAGATTTTAGGTAGACTTTAAGACTCTAAACAGCACAAAATAACAGCAACTAAATATGTTCAAAAAAAAGAACCTTGCTGTTGTATAAACTACTTGTTTAAAATGCACAGAACACAGAAGATACTAAACTTGCTCAAAACTTCTTCAAAATAGTTCAAGATACTAAACAAGACTGTTTGAATACAAACAGGTCTGCTCAATGTGAAAACAAATCATTCACTGCATGAACAATGAATTCAATTACTGCAGCTTCAAGCAAATAGCAACCTTGCAATGCTTTAAAATGRAGTGAAATGAAACCCAGTTGAACTAACAATACCAGTTGAATTAACAAATCACAAACACAGTTATTCATGCATCATGCTCAAACATACACTGAGTTTGGATATCATCACCTGTCACAATATTCCCAAAAGAGAAGGATGCAGGAGTAGCTCAACAAGACCCYAGATATCACAGCAAACAAAACTAAACACTTCTGTAAGCGATTTACAATAATCGATCTTGAATCATACACAAGTTTTTAAAGCACTCAAAGAACAATGGAACTCAAAACAAGCAACTGTTTCAAGATCAACAAGGCTGCTGTTTCAAAATCCAATATGATGTAAACCTCTTCTGTTATAAAACCTTGAACCTGTTTCAATGAACTGTCTTCACACCTATGTCCACCTTCTTCTTCCCAGTTGACTGTTTGAATTCAAACACTTGAATAGTTTGCTGTTAGTTCAGACAGTTGAATCCCATGATCTGAGTTTGTCCAACTTGTAAATCAGATTTAGAAACTTCGCCATAGCAAATTTTCTGCATCAAAACTGTGTGATTGTGAATTCCTCAAGTGCAAGCAAATGAGCGATTTTGAATCCCTTGAATAATGAAATCTGGATGAAATAGACAACGATAGACTGAGCGATTTAGTAAACCGGATAGATGGACTTAGCGATTTAAAGTCTGGATAAATCAAAACACAAACTGCTAAGACTTAAATCGATTGATGAGAGTACGACTTACCAGAGCAATTTAGAAGTCCAACTAGATGGATTGAGCGGTTTAATACGAATCCGCTCAAGAATCCGATCAAGTTGTGTGCGATTTAGACTTAGAAAAAATCAAGAGAACTTTACCTGTTGATTTGTGCGATTTATAATCCGATCAAGATGGTTGTGCGATTTAGCTTAAACCGCTCAAGGCTTGTGAAAATCCGCTCAAGTAATCCGATGAAGCTGTGTGAGGTTTATACTAAGCCGATTGATGCGATGAAAACAAACCGAACAATCCTTCGATTTTGGAACAAACCGGTCAAGGCTTCTGCGGTGTACCTCTTATCCGCTCAACTCTTACACCGCTCAAGAATGAATTTGATGAACAAACTCCGGTCACTGCTTATGCTTCGTACAACTTCGATTTAGGAATAAGAACAATGTGTACGGCTTAGTTGAACGGTTTAGTTTGATGGGTATCTAAACCGGATGGACAAAGATGGGCCAAAAAAAATTGATTGGGCTTTTTGAATTGAACGGTTTAACAACAAAAATAAGAAACTCAAAATTAAAACCAGATTAAAACCTATCAAAAACACAAAAACAGAAAAATTAAAAAAAAAATTGGATCAAAAACACTGGTTTAAAGGAAAAAAAAAATAAGAACACAAAAAAATCTAAAAACACAAAATCCGATTAAATCTTGATTTAAAATGATCAAATCACAAAAGTTTGTAAATAACAAAGATTCACAATTCAATTTCGAGCATTTTGATCCTGTTTTTAACATAAAAAAACACAAGATTTAAAAAAAAAATCGGATCAAACAGAAAGAAAAAAATAAAGAACACTAAGAACAAAAAAAATTCAGAAAATAAATTCTTCACTTATCTCTTATTTCTTCATCTGATTTCTTGCAAACCGCTTTGATACCAATTGTGAGTCCCTAAATTCACTGATCAATCTTCATTATGCTTCACAAACATGGCATATTAAGATATTGCATTCAAGAACATCAAGAACATTGAGAGAGAAAGTCAATCTTTACAATTCTAGTCAAACCTCTCTTTACGTATTGTATTTACAAATAAGCTCTCCTACCTCTAATTACAAAGATAAACCATATTTATATGGTCAAACCTACTAAACATAGTCAAAGTCAAACTCCTATAAGAAAAGTCAAACACGCTGACTTTTACAATTATAGACTATATTTAACTTTCAAGACGAATACAATTAATACTGATTTTTCAATCCTAACAGCTTCATTTCTTTGGCTTATTCCACGTCCTCCTGGCCATGGCGTTTTAAGATATGCTCCTACAACTTTGCTCGGTGATTTTTGAAACATCGACCCTTTGGAGGTCAATCACATCAGCCACAATCTTTGAAGACAAGTCAACATTAAAATTTATCTATAAAATAAATACAAGAATGACATAAAATTTGTTAAGGATAATGAAAAAGAATGACACAATATTAGAAAAATAACTTGTGGTTAGGGACCTTCCTCCAATCTATGTAATTGGAGGGACACATCTTACGACATATTACGCCGCATTCGTTGTTGAACTTCTCAGAGTGTGTCCCAAGAACTTGCCTAAACTCCTCTTAAAAGTCTACAGTCAACTTAACTCCTCCCATTTGCTTTCTATTTTTTTATGATCTATCCTCGAGTTGGACCACATTTGTTAATTTTCAAGGACGACGAAGCACCATCTGATTGTGATGTGTTTGCGGAGGTAGTAGCTCATATTGCAGTAATTCAAGTGAATTGGTAATAGAATTTGAGTCATAAGCATAGTAAAAGAGAGCAACATATAACATTGTATAATAGATTAAAACTTGAGGCAACATTACTGCAACATTACTTAAGGCATATATAGATAGAAAATAGTTCACGATCTAGATTTATATCCAAGTCTTAAGTCCATTATAGAGATAGAGAATAGTATTTTGTATAGGCCTATTAACAAAAAAAACAGCTAAAATTAATCAACCAAATCTACCCTAAAAGATCAAAATTGTTTAATCAACCCCATCATCTTCGTCTTCTTCTGAAGCTTCTTTATCTTCACTTTCGTACATTGGTTCGATATCTTTACTCTCATTGTCCTCATCATCATCATTCATAAACTCATCTTCATCACAATTCATTGGTTCAACATCTCTTCTAACATTATATCATTAATGTTATTTTCTGATGTGACGAACGTTGATGATAATGTATTTGATTCACTAATAGCATCAACAATCGGAACGTCCAATATGTGACGAGGTGAAATTTTTTGCACAAACCTCCAATTTTTGTCTCTCTTTGTATCTGCCAAATAAAATACTCGTTGTGATTGTGTTGCCAAAATATATGGATCATAAGCGTACCACTCAGAACTTATTTTAATACTTGTCAAATCACTCTCACAGTGAATGTTACTCATTCTCTTGTCAGTGTTATACCACTTGCATCAGAAGACGACCACTTTTCTACGTAGTATAAATGATAACTCCATAACCTCTAACAAAACTCCATAGAAATGTACTTCCTCGCCATCATGGTTGCTTGGAAAAGAAATTCTACAATTTTTTAGTGTGAAGTTTATTATTTCTACAATGTGAATGGAAACATACACCATTTACGATACAACTTGTCCAACTAGTATATCGATCAAATGGGCCAAGAGCCAATGAATACATATCATATATTGCCTTATTTGAACCCTCATAACGTAGTTCATCTATAAAAATTCTTTAGTTAATCATAGTATTAAAACAATGTGTAACATGTTCTTGACAAATGGCCCATCTTTACCTTTGCTGGTCCCAACCAGATCTACAAGAGTTTATAGGTAATAGTTTGTAGAAAGGGGAGGGGGATGAATATAAACACAACAACTTTCACTTTTAAATATATTGATAAAGAAGATCAATACAGATTTTTACAGATTGTTTGCAGAAAAGATAAGATATAGAACTTACTAAACAATCAAAGAAGCACACAAGTTACAGATAGCAATAAAGAAAAGACTTGCTACAAGAAATAGGTTAAGAAGTATTGTGTTTTTCACTTGTTAGAATAGTTGTGTTTCTCTTAGATAGAGAGTTAGAGGGTAGAGTATCTTCTTGAGTAAAAAGATCTTCAAGGCAAGGAAGCTTGGACTGAGATTCAGAGGTGCTGAGAAGAGAGAACTACTCAGCTATTTATACCCATTGCATTAAATGCAATTTAGAAGGTACAATAGCTCGCTTCAAGATTCAAGAGGTGAGCTTGTCCTTTGTTGCAGAGATACAGGATTTTGGCCATATATGAACAGTTTTCTTTCATAAAGTAGGTAAGCACGCATGGAGACAATATTGTGACTCCGTATTGTACTTTACTTTGAAAGGTATGGGTTTATTCTCTATGTGCAGAAGGACAAGACAAAAAGTGATTTTGTTCAACAATATTCATCTGATAGCTGACATTAGAACAATGCTAAGGTTTCTTCAATGTTCGCTGAATCTTCTGTAGATTTCACACTTGTGTAGACGAGTTTGTTATCATTGAAAACCGATTCAGATCACGAACTTGCTAGTCTCTATCTTCAGCTTCTATCTTCGATATCACTGAAGGATCTATGGTGTGAGTTTTGTCTTCCTGAAGGATACTTATCTCTGAAGGAATTACAGTACATGTTCAACGATTACTGAATAGACTCAGTGATGATTACTGAACAGACTCAGTGATGATTGCTGAAACTGAATACAAAGATAGTACACTTCGTAAGGTAAAAGGTATCATCATCAAATCACTGAGTGAGAAGATCAACAATCTCCACCTATTTGATGATGACAAAGCAACATAAAGAGAATTGCTAAGGTATAACAATAAGGAAAATGTAGTAGTAAAATACTTGTCCCAGTTATTGGGATTTTTTTTCCAGAGTTACAGTTTACTAAGGAAATTTACTTTAATTGTAATTCTTTACAAGGAAAGAATAAACTTACACAATATTAATAATTGAATGTTGAAAGCATATTCACTGACTAGAAAGATGTCAGCGAATGTAAGATATAAATAAAACTCATAAGTACATGTCCCATTTATTCTTCTCAAATATCTTTTTCCAGTGAATCAATCATTTATTGAAAGATTTTACAAGAGAAAGTATTACGATGATTACAATCAGTTTTGGTAGATTTTAAAAATAAAAGTTATACAATGAAAGAAAATATAAAGTAATACAAGATATTACAATACTGAAAGGTTTGTCTAATCTAGATTGCTGAAGTTGACGTACTCTGGAAGATCTTCTCCTACCATCTTTCGTCTGAGCATTTCCTTTTGAATCTTGGAATCCATCATCTCTCCAAATTGATCATTATCCAGCCGAGTTCTTAGATATTCTAAGTGATCTATAGGGCATAGATGGAACTCTGATACTCGCTGAAACCTGTATTGACCATCATAATTAATGAACATAAGTCCATATTCAGGTTTCACATGCACTATGTTGGGTATATAAGACCCTTCTCAGGAAATGACAGATTCAACATTGAGATATATGGCTTCTTTCGATCATTGAAGAGTTCATTCACTGAGAATTTTGTTACATGCTCGTTCTGGTTGGATGGACCATTTTCAGGTTCAGAAAGGTTCTTTCTTCGAGAGGGCTTTTTTGGTAGAGAATGAACCTCGGTGATCTTCGACACCTTATTGAGTAATTCATTCAGAATTTCTTCAATAAAGGGCTTGTGCTTGGATTTGGATTTCTAGATAGCCTGTTGAATGTCGAGCCATTCGTAGAAGCCATTTTGACTAAAGAAGGAAGGGTACTCAGTGATAACATCTTTATTCTCTCGGTATATGACCATTGAAATAAGCTGAGCACCATCTTTCACACGACCATTGATAGTGATGTTTGTGATTTTGTGTGGGCTCATCTTTTTTTGATCCTATCTCTGCACCAGGAGAGGTCACAATCATTCATCATCAGCACCTGTTGGCGTTTACGTTCAGCTTCTGCTATCAGCTGGGCTTAAGCACTGAGCGGATCTTTCCTCTTGAATTTACCATTAGCAAGTGCCTGATTAGCTAGAGCCTTGGCTAAATCCAAGTTGTCTTTGAATTGTTGTTGATGTTTCTTCAGCTCTTTTTCAGCATGAAAGGATACTTCACGTTCATTTTCTGAAAGGAAATTAAACTCACTACATCTAGAGGTACGAAGAAATTTTTTCACTCTAGATTAGTCGAGCTGATTTACCAGCTGAACCATCCTCTGGTCTTCTTCAACTACTGAAGACTCAGGTTTTCTAGACAACTTCCTGGATATTAGAGTGTTGGTTTCATCTTCATCTTCTTCTTCCTCTTGGATTTCAAAAGATTGGAGATAGGTTAAGAGACTGAGAGGGTATGTTGCAGAGAGATATAGAGGGATAGGGATGAAAGTTTTAGTTTCTGAGGAACAAGGTACAAACCTGGAAGAATCTGCAGCCTAAGATTCACTAACTACCCCAAGAACTAAGGAAAGATTTTCCACTCCTTTTCTTTTTCTAGTGGAGTGTTGGTTCCCTGATGATTTCTCCCCCTGAGAAGTAGGTTCCCTGAAGGGTATTCCTTTTGCTGGTTGTCTTGGAATGACTTGGATGCAGAAATCATCATCATCATTGTCATCATCATCATCATCGTCACAACCAAGATTAGTGTCTGCATCTAGAAATTAGGGTTCAGAACCCTCCTCATCATCATCTTCGTCATCTTTATCACCAGCATTTGGCAATATAGAGGTGGAAGGATGAAGGTCTTCATGGTCAGCAGCAGTAACCACAACATCATCGATGGCATCAGGGATAGGTTCCCTGACATCCTTAGCATGAGGGTTTAGAGCATCTTCATTCAGAGCATCTTTAGTAGTCATCTCCATATCATTATTTTCACCAAGTTCCTTGTTAGATTTCTCCCCCCCTTTGTCATCATCAGCATTAGTACCTAGAAGAGGGATACAAGAAGCAAGGTTTTCTATCTTGAGCTCGATGGAGAAGATTGCTTCAGATTGAAGAAGGTTGAAGGCAGGTTCAGGGACGGGTGCTGGTTGCTGAAGGAATTGGAAGATCTGTTCAAGGAGCTCACCATGCCTGATAAATTGGGCCTTAACTTCTTCAATCTTGTAAAGGACAGTGGCGATGACGGGCAATAGCAACTTGACATCCTCAGCCATGTCATAGGCTTCAGCCTTGATGACTGGGGGTGAATTCTCAAAAGGACCTATAGAAAATCTAGAGCATTGAGCATAAAAAGGCTCAGGGTTAGTGACATAGAAAGAAAGGGAGGTTTGGTGGAATCTGAAGGATTACCATTGGGCATCTCAAATATGGTCTTTGAAGGATCAACGACATGTATCTGAGGAATTTCATAAGAAGAAACCTCAGGTCCTATGGTGATGGCTTCACCAATAGTGGGGAAAACCACTATGGGCTCGTCAGCATGTGTTACAGAGACCAAAGAAGAAGGGGAGGAGATAATGGTGGAGAAAAGTTATGGAGGATCAGCAGTGGTAATGCTAGGATCACACATTCAGTGATTTGAGTCACTGAAGTGGCTTAGGTAGGAGCCACAGATACGACAGCATCTGAAGATATTGCTGAAGAGCTTGGGAGGGTTTCAACAGGTACCTCAGGGGTAAGGCGAGTTTCAATAGTTGAGACATGTTGCGAGGTCTCAGCTTGCTTGGTTGTCTTCCTCTTTTTGGATTTCTTAGCTGTCTTTGAGAAACTAAGAGAGGCTTCAGATGGTATCCTCTTGTGAGAGGATGAGTTTGTAGTGGTTGGGATAGACTGAAGGGGGTTTGCCACAATCTTAGCCACTGAAGAAGAAGAAGAAGGAGGAGGACGAGGAGGAGGAGGATGAGGACGAGCATTGGCTATTCTTAGCATGGGAGCAAATACGCCAATGTATGAAGGCTTTGTCTTGTGATCAAGAATCCTTGATCCGAGCCGACAGATAGGGAGGTCACTTTTAGTGGCGTACCTGGTAGAAAGGATCTTGGCAAGAATCCTACTGAGGAACCTGGTTTAGGGGACCAACTTCTCACACTGACGCTTGTTCAGCTTCAGTACCGGATCATCAAATATTAGCTTTTCAAATTTTACTTTGATTTATATGATTACTGAGTAGCCGATGTTCAACACCATGTGGCTAGCTTGTTCTTGTCCATAAGTCTTTCCACCCAAGCACTGCATAAAGTGCGAAAATAGGTACTGCCAGATCGCAGACATCCTATTCTTTTTAATATTCGTCAGTGACTTGTTGAGTTCAGTGGTGAACTCTTTCTTCAAGGCCAATCATAGTCAATATAGTCCACAGTTTGCAGTTGGTTGATCTCACAAACGATATGGACAATGGAGTTTTCATTCTTGTCTTGCACCGTATTTGTTTCAGCAATATACCAGAACTTTCTTACGATTTCCTTCACCATCATAGGTTCAAAGGTGAGGGCATATCCTAGAATGGAGTTCTTCAAAAACTTAGCAACATCTGCAAACTATGGTTTGTTTGCAGGTATGTCCAGGAGTGCTACATGATTGTTGGGTTTAAATGTGATGCCTTCCGGAGCAAAGTTCACACTTTGTGCAGCAGCCATTTCTGTAAAAGAAAGAACAGAAAAATGGAATGGTACACAAATTAATGTTAGAAAGCACTTTAGGACAGAGTTGAAGAATAAACTTTCTTTTGAAAAACCAGAAGAAGATTAGGGTTTTCAAGAAGATTAGGATTTTAGAAACTAGGTTAAAACAAATCAAGAAGAAGAATGATTTTTAACCTGTTGTTTTATTTGAAAAGAAGAAATAAATCTTTTAAATAAGAAACAATGTTTCTTCAGGATTAACAACCAAAAAGAATTAAAAACATGTTTCTTGAAAGAGAGGGTCTAAGAAACTGGTTCGAAAGGTATTTGGGAGTTCTTGTTTGCACAAACTTCTTGAGAGAGAGTATTTGTGTAAGCGTAAAGAGAAATATGAGAGGGTAAGAGAGGTATATCCAGGTGAGATTAGAGAGAAAAAGGAAAATGACGCTTCGAAAAGCTGTGCAATGATGAATTTCTTTGCATGTCACTTTACTGTGAGTGGGTAGAATAATAAATGGGCCACGTGTGTCAGAAGGATGGATATGATACCATAAAACTTTTAATGACATCATAAACATATGACGGTTCATCATTCTTTTTCTTTTAAAAGATCACTGAATAGGGAAAGAGTTCAGTGATATTTTTAAGTTTCTTTTAAAACAAAAGATCACTGAATAAGAAAAGTTTAGTGATAGTTTTAAGTTTAGAAAAGAAAAATATATCTTAAGAGGAAGATAGATTTACTGAAGAGTTCAGTGATATAAAAGAAACACTGAATCATTTCACTTTTAAAACATTTTCATCACTGAATAAGAAAAGATTCAGCGATAGTTTTGTTTTAAAAAAAAATAGATATACCTTTGAGATATATTTACTCAAGAGTTCAGTGATAGAAGGAAACACTGAAATATCTATTTTAAAACATATTGATCACTAAATGAGAAAAATATTCAGTGATGGTTTTAAGTTTTGAGAAAAGAAGAAAAGTATAGATACCTTAGAGAGAAGGATACATTTACTCAAGAGTTCAGTGATAGAATAAGAACACTATATCATTTCACTTATATATCAATTAGTATTGCTTAGAGCTGAAGGAACTAATCCTCAACATTCATCATTCCAAGTTCGCTGCTTAACACATTAAATCTTGTTTCATCAGGAGGCATTGTAAACAAATCAGTGAGTTGGTACTCAGTGGGTACGAAGTGAAGTTCAATATTATCATTCATGACATGATCTCTAACAAAATGATATATGATCTCAATATGTTTGGCCTTGGAGTGAAGTATAAGGTTTTTTGCAATTGCAATGGAAATAGTGTTATTGCAGTAGATAGGGATCTTTAAGAGCTGAAGATCATAATTGTTGAGCTGGTTTTTATCCAAAGGATTTGGGCATAGCAGTTTCCAGTGGCAACATATTCAACCTTCATAGTTGATATGGACATAGTTTTGCTTCTTACTTGTCCAGCTCACCAACTTTCCACCTGGAACCTGACAATCTCTAGTGGTGCTTTTTCTATCAATCTTGCAACTTGCAAAATCACTATCCGCATAACCAATTAGGTTGAAACCTGAGTCTTTAGCATACCAAAGGCCCAGATTAAGAGTACCCTTTAGATGTTTGAATATGCGTTTTACAACAATCAGATGGGATTCCTTGGGTTCAGACTGATATTTTACACATAGACAAGTAAAATACATGATATCAGGTCGGCTAGCTGTGAGATACAATAAAGAGCCGATCATTCCTCTATAAACAGTAACATTTACAGGCTTTCCATTCGCATCCTTGTTCATCAATAGAGAAGGAGACATTGGAGTCTTCATAAATGAACTGTTGGCTAAGTCGAATTTCATCAACATATCTCTGACATACTTACTCTGGTAGATAAAGATGCTTTTATCAGATTGCTTAATCTAAAGACCTAGAAAGTAAGTCAGTTCTCCCATCATGCTCATTTGATATTCTTTCTTCATGTGTTTAGTGAACCAAAAACACAAAGAGGGATTAATGGAACCAAATATAATATCATCGACATAAATTTAGACTTAAATGATATGATCCCTGACTTTCCTAAGAAATAGAGTCTGGTCAATCTTTCCACGGATAAATTTCTCAAAGATAAGAAATGAAGAAATGGTGTCATACCAGGCATGAGGGGCCTGTTTTAAGCCATAAAGAGCTTTATCCAATTGATAAACATGATTTGGATATTTTAGGTCAAGAAACCCTAGACGTTGTTCAACATAAACTTCCTCCTGAAGATTTCCATTCAGCAAAGCTCTATTTACATCCATTTGGTAGACTTTAAAGTCCCTATGGGCAGCATAGGCTAGGAAGAGTCGAATAGCTTTGAGACTAACCACTGGTGTGAAGGTCTCATCATAGTCAATGCTTTCTTCTTGCCTGTAATTCTAAGAAAAAAGACGAGCCTTGTTACGAGTTACAATTCCTTGTTCATCAAACTTATTGCAATAAACCTGTTTGGTGCCTATCATAGTTTTGTCAGATGGACATGAGACAAAATACCACACTTTGTTCTTATCAAACTTAATGAGTTCTTGCATAGAAGTGACCCACCTTGGATTAGTGATAGCCTCATTGATGTTCTTGGGCCAACTAAAGAAATAAAGTTGACAAAGAGATAAATATTATCTAGACCACGACGAGTCCGAATACTTGCGCTTGGATCACCAAGAATTTGATTGATGGGATTGTCTTTCGTTCATCGTTGAGTTGGTACACTTGTCACTGTCGATGAGTATTCCAGGTACACTTGGGTCTTCTTCCTCAGATCTAAGAGTGATGCACCTAAAGAAATCATCTCGTTCATCAAACGCATAGAAGTAATGAACAACATCAGAGTACAATCTATTAGAAGTGATCATAGCATTGAATTTAAAAATAATACCAATGATGACTTCTTTGTGAATAAGGGAATCTCACACAACTTCTCAGCTATGAGAACTCCACAACAAAATGGAGTCGCTGAAAGAATAAATTGAACAATCATTGAGGATTCTCGATCAATGCTCAGGGAATCTCGTCTCGCTACTCAACTGGGCTGAAGCTGTCAGCACTGCTTGTTTTTCTCAGGATCGGTTGCTGATAGTCAAGACAGCTTACAAACTCTTCATATATCTGGTTATATTTGTTACATTCTTAACAATAAAGACCAACTTGGAAAGTTTGATCCCAAAGCTGATGAAGGAATCTTCCTTGGATATTCTTCAGTATACAAAGCCTTTTCAGAGTATTCAACAAAAGACGACAGACTATAAAAGAATCTATCCACGTCACCTTTGATGAATCTCAATCAGCTAACTGTAAACTCATCTTTGAAGATGATGAAAATTTAGACAACTGGATGATATTTCATTATGAACAACCTGAAGCTTCCTTCAGCAATCCACCAAGCATTTCCTCATGAAGCTGACGATGATCAATTATCATTCCATATGTGACTAGTAACAAAATTGAATCCTCTTCAGGGATAGTTTCCATTCCCATTTGTCACTTACCCCCTTCTACTTTAAACACTAACCTTTCAGTCGCTGAAAATTATTCAGTTTCTAAACCTCTATCAGTTGCTAAATCGCTTAATGAGGCTCCTTTAGCAATCCAAGTTGTTGCTGAAGAATCTGTTGCTAATGCCTCATCTTCTATGCATGAGCTTCCAATCTTAAATTATAATCCTCTACCAGCTCAATGATGGACGAAATACCATCCAATACATCAAATTCTTGGTGATCCAGGTGCAGGTATTCAGACATGATGTGGTCTAGGTAATATATTTCTCTTTGTCAACTTTCTTTCGTTAGTTGAGCCCAAGAAGATCAATGAGGCTATCACTCACCCTAGTTGGGTCAATCCTATGCAAGAGGAACTCATTGAGTTTGATAGGAACCAAGTCTGGTACCTTGTCTCGTGTCCATAGGCACCGAGTGGATTTATCACAATAAGTTAGATAGGAATTATGAACCGAAACAAGCCTTGTCTTGTTGCGTAGGGTTACAAGAAAGAAGAAGGGATCAACTATGATAAAACCTTCGCACCAGTGGCTAGACTCGAAGCTATTCAACTCTTTCTAGCCTATACTGCCCATAGAGACTTCAACGTCTTTCAAATGGATGTAAAGAGCATTTTTCTAAATGGAAAGCTTCAAGAGGATGTTTATATCGAACAATATCCAGGGTTTCTTGACCCCAAGTATCCAAATCATGTCTATAGATTAGATAAAGCTCTTTATGAGTTAAAATAGGCCTCTCGTGCCTTGTATGATAACCTTTCCTTATTTTTCATCTTTGAGAAATTCGTTCGTGGAAATATTTACCAGACCTTATTTCTTAGGAAAGTTAAAGGTCACATCATTTTAGTCAAAATTTATGTTTATGATATAATTTTGGTTCCACTAATCCCTCTTTGTGTTTTCGGTTAAACGCATGAAGAAAATATATCAGGTGAACATGGTAGGAGCACTAACTTACTTTCTAGGTCTTTAGATTAAACAATCAGATAAATGTATCATTATCAATCAGAGTAAGTATGTCAGGGACATGTTGAAGAAGTTTGATCTAACCAACAACTCATCTATGAAAACTCCAATGGCTCATTCTCTCTCGCTGAACAAGGATTCAAATGGAAGGCTTGTAAACGTTACTGTTTATAGAGGAACGATCGACTCCCTGTTGTATATCATAGCAAGTCCTCCAGATATTATGTATTCTACTTGTTTGTGTACACGATATCAATCTGAACCTAAGGAGTCCCACCTGACTGCTGTAAAACGCATCTTTAGATATCTGAAGGAAACTTCTAATCTGGGTCTTTTGTATCCCAAGGACTCAGTTTTTGACATTATTGGTTATTCGGATAGTGATTTTGTAGATTGCAAATATGATAGGAAAAACACAGCTAGAGGTTGTCAACTTTTAGGTGGAAAGTTGGTGAGTTGGACAAGTAAAAAGCAAAATTCGGTGTCCACATCAACTGCTGAAGCTGAATATGTTGCTGCTGGAAGCTGTTGTGCTCAAATCTTATGGATGAAAAACCAACTTAGTGACTATGATCTTCTACTCTCAAAGATACCTATCTATTATGATATCACCAGTGCTATTGCAAACAACCCTATTCCCCACTCGAGACCAAACATATTGAGATCATATATCATTTTATTCGAGATCATATTATGAATGGTAATATTGAACTTCACTTCGTACCCACTAAGTACCAACTTGCTGACCTTTTTACAAAGCCTCTTGATGAGACAAGATTTAACATCTTGATCAGCAAACTTGGAATGCTGAACGCTGAGGATTAATTCCTCCAGCTCAAAGCAATACTCAGTGATACATAAGTGAAATGATTTATTGTTCTCTCTATCACTGAACTCTTGAGTAAATTATCTCTCTGCAAGATATGTATACTTATATTATTTTCTAAAAATTAAAACTATCACTGAATCTTTCCATATTCAGTGATCAAACAGTTTTAAAAGAATTGTTTCAGTGTTATCTCTAAGGTATACTTGTCTTTTCTTAAACCAGAACCATCACTACTCTTTTCTTACTCAATGATCAAAATGTTTTAAAAGTGAAATTTCTCAGTGATTATCTCTATCATTGAGCCTTTCGAACTTATATGTTATTTCTAAAGATATATATTCTTTTCTTAAAACTATCACTGAATCTTTCTTATTCAGTAATCCCTTAGTTTTAAAAGACTTAAACTTTTCACTACCTTCTTTCCTTATCCAGTGATTATTTAAAAGAAAATGATAATGAACAGTCATATTCCTTATGAAGTCATTAATCCTTTTATTTAAAAATAATTTTTGAGATGCGCACGTCCCTCTGACACACGCGACCCATTAGTATTCCATCCAATCAAGGATAAGGACGTGCAAACCCTTTCATTATTGCACATCTTTTCAAGAGTCGTTTTTCTCTCTCTCATTTTTTTCCTCTCTCCCCTACCTATAAATAGGTGAGATAACCTCTCCTATTTTTCTTTATGCGTACAAAATCTCTCAAAGAACTTTTTCTCTCAAGAAATTTTGTAAGCAAGAACCAAGAACATTCAAAACATTCAATAGTTCCTACCTTCTTCGAAAAAAAGGTTGATAAACTTCTATTATATTTGAACTATTCTTCTCATTTCTAAGAAACTTTGTTTGGACATTTAAGAACTCATTCTCTTAAATAACGAACAAACAGATTAATGAATCATTCTAATCCTTGATCTTATTCTAAGTTTCAAAAGACTAAATCTACTTGAAAATCCCTAATATTATTCTGGATTTTCAAAATAAGTTTTTCTTTCAAAACTTAAACAAAGAGTAACCTTCTAAAAAACTTTGTACAATCTTTTGTTTTATCTTTTTAATAATTAGAAATGGCATCCAAGAATGTTAACTTCTCTATTGCTGAAGTATCCTTCAAGCTTAACAATCATGTTGGACTTTTGGACATTCCAACCAACAAACCTCTTTTCTTGGATGCGGCTAAGTTTCACAACCACTCCGTGATTGGCCACGCTCTTACCCTTGAACTTGTAATGGTCAAAGAATTCCTTCAGTAGTCATAGTTCACTGCTGAAGTGAAACAGGAAACTGACAAGACTGGTAACCATGTGGAGAAAATCTCTTTTACCTTCAACAAGATGACCGTCAGTTTTTCCATCCCCACTCTAAGGTCTTCCCTTCAACTGCCAAAGGCTCCTTATGCCAGTGAACCTTCTACTGAATACATCATCAACTTCCTTAAAGATATTGGCTACAAATGGCAATGAAAGAAGGATTCTAGCAAGACTCTCAAGTCGCTATCCAAAATAGAGAAGAATCGCATGTTTGTGGTGTGGCAGATTCTGTTCTCCCACTTCATCCAGTGTATGGGAGGCAAGACAAGCGTCCAGGACCAGGCCTTCAGAGTGGCACTCAACATTGGCGTTTTTGTCATACGCCAACTGAAGATCAACTATTATGGATTGATCTTTGTAGACCCGACGCTCAAGTTAAACAAGCGCCAGTTAGAGAAGGTGATACCTTACACCAGATTCCTGTGCATGGTGTTTGCCAAAATATTTGGCAACAAGTACCCCACAAAAGGCAACATGCCCATCTTCAGGCTTGGGTCTACAACCTTCAACTATAAGTCTAAACCTACATATGTTGGCCTTTTCACTCCCATGCTTGCAATCACCAATGGTTCAGGTATGTCTTCTTTTCCTTCTACTTCTACCGTTGGTCATGACTGAGGCAAACCCCCCTTAGTATTTTCCAACCACCACATCCATATCCTCTAAGAGGACCTCCTCTCAAGCCCATATTGGTCATTCACTGAGGGCCAAGAAAGCCAAAAAGGGGCCAGCCAATTCATTGACTGTTACCTCTCGATAGGTTTCAGACATTGAAACAAGCCTTATCCCCAAGGCGCTCTCTCTGCTACCCCCTCCAAGCTCTTCAGTGCTCTCCGTAGACACTATCGTACATGTGGCTACTCACCCAACCACCTCAGTGACCCAAATCACCGAAGGTCAGAATATCAAGATTTGCACTGTTGAACACTCACAACCTCTCTCAGCCATTCTCTCTTCTTCTTCTCCATTGGTCTCTACATGTGTTCATGACTCACCAATGGTTTTCCCCATTGATGAGAAGCACCCACCATAAGGCATGAAGTGACTCCTCTTGAGGTGCCTCAGTCGCAGGATGCCTATCCTCACAAAGACTAATTTGAAACAGCCAACATTAATCCTTTGGATGACGTTGAGGACCCTTCAGGTATTCCATCTTCCTACCCTTTCATTTCCTCTAACCAAGAGATCTTGATGCTTAAGATCTTCCTTCTCTTTCAAGTCCTTCTTCTAAGGAACCTACAACCATGGAGACTGAGGTCTATGACATGGCTGAGGATGTTAAACTCCTACTACCTTTTGTAGGGACTGTCTTGGATAAAATGGACCAAGTCCACTAAGACATGCCCATCAAGGAAAAACTCACCTCCGGCCACTCTACTGTCAAAGCTGAGGTCAAAGAACTGAAGGAGCTGCTGAAGACGGTGCAAGTTGAAGTGCACACCAACAGTGAGGCTATCAATGCCTTAAACAACAAGGCCGATGAAGTGCAAAGACAGCTTACCAGGCATGGTGAGATCTTGGAGCAAATTCTGACGCTTCTTCAGCATCCACCCCTGGTCCCTGAACCTTCGTTCACAGATGCTGACTGCGAATCCCTAGACTGGGTGGCTGAATTCAATCTCTTGCATGTTAAGGGCTTTCAAACCTTAAGCTTCACATAAAATATCTATGGCAACGTCTTAATGACCTCATCTCTTCTCTTTTGATGACAAGGGGGAGAAAGACCTGTCAGCTGAGGAAACTGAAGCTGAAGCTACTGCTACTGAAGCTGAAGCTAAAGCCCCTGCTGCTGAAGCTGAAGCTGAAGCTCCTGCTGCTGAAGCTGAAGCTCCTCATTCTATGATCCCTCATCTTGAGGATGCCATCACATTCGATGACATTGAAGCTGAGGGTGAAGAGGACGCCATCATAGCGCCTGCTATTGACGACGACCTTCCCATCCCATCTGTAGTAAATGCTGGTGATGAGGATAGTGAAGAAGAAGATGATGAAGACCTTCCTTTACCTGATGTTGGATGAGATCTAGGAGATGATGATGAAGACGACGACGATAATGACAACTTCACCATACAGTATTACACCAGACCAGCACCAGCGCAGAAGGGCGTCTTCGTGAGAAAATCTGCATCCGAGGGGGACAAAACCAAAGAAAACCAGCACACCACCAACAAAAACAAAGGTATGGTTAAAGAGGGCAACCTAGCCATAATCTTTAAGTCAATCGACCACACAAAAGGTTGCACAGAGCTCCAGGTTCATCCCTTTCTCATCAGAAATTGAAGCTTCTCTTCTTATTAATTCTCCAACATTCCCCCTAGGTCCTCCAGATGAAAGAACTCTTTCTATTCCAACACCTGGAACTCTTGTAGACCAAAGGATGACTCAGCCGAGGAGTTAACTCGACCAAACTAGAGTAAAAATTCCTCTTCGTACCTCTAGTTATGGTGAGTTTGACTTCCTCACAGAATCTGAATGAGAGGAAGATCTCAAGGCCGAGGAAGAGCTATGCGTGCAAAGATAGTAGATGAAAAATAGACTGAAGTTGTCCAAGTCTCTTACAGTCAAAGCTTTCGATAAGAGAAAGCTGAAGAATATGAACCCCCGTCAAGTCTAAATCTCAATTGCTCTTCCAAGATGAACGAGAACATCAGAGAGCACTGACACTGAAGGATCGCGATCAAATATGGAGTGAAGGGCGCCTGAAGAAAAGAATAAGTCTCCATCAAATTTCAAACATCACTATCAATGGACGGATGAAAGATGGTGGAATGCTCATCTTCATGGTCATCACCAGAGATAACCTTCAAGCTGTCACTGAGTACCCTTCGTATCTTAGGCAGTATGGCTATGACGAATGATTAGAAATTTTCCAAGCTATTCAGCACTTAAAGTCTAGGCACCGACAAATAATTGAAGACATCCTTAATGATCTTATCAAGAAGGTGTCCAAGTTCGTTGCTCTCTCTTCAGTGCCTGAGTTGTTGCCCAAAAGAAGAAGAGATTCTACAGATCCTAATGATGGACCTACCCTTAGGAATGAATGTTAGGATCCAAGCGCCTACCACTACTCCAAAAGCAATTGCTAGTGAAGAAGGCACAACTTATTTTCTTATAGCGTAGTAGCCAGCGCCACGTTTTGATTTAAGAAGATGTTGGTCAATGACCCAACAATCCCCCCCCCAACATCTCCAGCACTAACAAGATCTTCGCTTGAAGTCAATGGCTACATAGCATGCCTTTGGCATTATTATGCACTCCATGGGATTCGAACCCATGACCTGCTCTGATACCACATATTAGGATCCAAGCGCTTACCACTACGTCAAAAGCAATTGCTAGTGGAGAAGGCGCAACTTATTTCCTTATAGCATAGCAGCCAGCGCCACGTTTCGATTTAGGAAGATGTTGGTCAATGACCCAACAATGAACATGAAACTAAGTTCTCATTAGAGGAAATCCTATAGGATTCAAAGAAGCCATATATCTCTATGTTGAACCTAACTCTGCCAGCGAAGGGTCCTTACATACCCAACACTGTGCATTTCAAGCCTAAATATGGATTAATATTCATTGACTATGACGGCGAGTACAACTTCCAGCGAGTATCTGAGTTCCGTCTATGTCCAATAGACCACCTTGAATATATCAGATTTTGGTTGGACAATGACCTACCTGGTGAGACGATGGACCGCAGTATTAGAAAGGAGTATCTATGTCGAAAGAAGCTTAGAGCAGAAGTACCATGGTATATCAACTTCAGTGACCTAGAATAGTTAAACTTTCTATCTTGTAATCTTATTTTCTTTTCATTTTTTTTAGTGTACAATCTATATGTAATAGGTCTAGCAATCACTGATGTAACACTTGTATTTTTTTTCTAATGAATAATATAAGTATTCTTTAGTGTCACTGAAAAAGATCCCTGAAAAGATTAATAGGGATAAGTATCTATGAGATCTAGTTTACTCTTCCATTCACTGACAATTTTCAATCAGTTAATATGCTTTCAGTTTCAATTATCATACTTGTATTTGTTTCCCTTGAACTTGTAATCCTGTACAACTTAAGTAAACTTTATAAGAAAACTTTATAAATGAAAAAGATCCCAAAATAGTTAAAAGGGACTTGTATCTTACTTGTACCTTTTCCCTACTATTATAACTTAGGAAATTTTATTTATGTTGCTTTGTCATCGTCAAATAGGGGGAGATTGTTGATCCTCTCTCTCATTGATTTGATGATAATCCCTTTTACCTAACGAAGTATAGTATTTATTTTATTCAGTTTCAGCGATCTTCACTGAGTCTGTTCAGTGATTGCTAAACATGTATTGTAACTCCTTCAGAGAATGTTATACTTCAAGTAGACAAAACCCACCCCAGATCCTTCAGCAATGTCAAAGACAGAAACTGAAGATTAGAGACCAGCACATTCGTGATCTGAAGCGACATTTAGTGATTACAAGCTCGTCTAAATTATGTGTGAATTATGCACAAGTTTCAACGAATGCTGATAAGACCCTCCAGCGTCATCCCAACGTTCAGCGATCAAATGAATCTTGCCACATACACGATTGTTTTTGTCTTGTCCTCCATTACACAAAGGACAAACCCATACCTTTTTCTAGAGTATAGTATAGTATGGAGCCACTTCGTTGACTCTATAGTGCTTATGTACTTTATGAAAAGAAGGCTGCTCATATACAACCAAAAGGACTGTTTATTGTAGCAAAGGACAAGCTTTCCTCAAAAAGCTTGACACGTGCTTTGTACCTTCTGAATTGCATTTAATGCAATGGGTATAAATTGTTGAGTGCTTTCTACAGAGTTATCACTTCTTCGTCTCTAAGATACTTACCCAAGAAGTTACTTCTCTCTATACTCTCATCTTAAGGTAAAGAACCACTTAGAACAAGTGAAAGCACTTATTTCTTATCTTTATTTCTTGTAGAAAATCTTTTCTCTTTGCTATTTGTAATTGTGTGAACCTTAGATTATTTAGATAGGTTCTTTACCTTATCTCTTCCGCTAACAATCTATAAAACTTGTATTGATCTATCTTTATTAATATATAATTTTTAAAAGTGAAAGTTTATGTGTTTGTATTCATCTCCCCCCCCCCTTCTACAAATCGATTACCTATAACTCTTGTAGATCCGACTGGGACCAATAGACTGAAGGGTCAGTATTTGAAGTAGAAGGGGGCAAGTGACTAATGAGAACCACATCAATTCCTGAAGAGGATTCAGCTTCGTTATTAGTCACTTCTGGAATAATGAATGAATCATCTTCATCTTCAAGGAGGTCAATGTTCAGTTGATTGCTGAAGGAAGCTTCAAGTTCTCCATATTGAGTTATCATCCAGTTTTCTAACTCTTCATCATCTTCAGAGAAAGGTTTAGAGTTAGCTTATTCAGATTCATCAAATGTGACATGAAGAGATTCTTCTATCGCTTGTCGACTTTTGTTGAATACTCTAAAGGCTTTAGACAACGAAGAATATCCAAGAAAGATTCCTTCATCATCTTTAGGATTAAACATTCCAAGGTGATCTATGTCGTTTAAGAAATAACATGTACAAATAAAGATGTATAGAAAGCTAAGAGAAGGCTTTCTTCTATGGGAATAATTCGTAAGCTGTCTTCTTTAATCTCTTGACGATCAGCGACCGATTCTCAGTAAAACAAGCGATATTGACAGCTTCTGCCCAGATTGAGTAGGGATACGAGATTCGTTGATCAGTGATCGAGCGGCTTCGATAATCCTTTGATTTATCCTTTTAGCGACCCCCTTTATTGTGGAGTTCTCACAACTGAGAAGTGTGTGAGATTCCCTTGTTCACAAGAAAGTCATCAATGGTACTGTTTTTGAATTTAGGTCCATGATCACTGCTGATAGATCGTACTTTGATGTTGTTCAATACTTCTATGAACTTGACGAATGAGATGATTTCTTTAGGTGCATCATTCTTGGATCTGATAAAGAAAACCCAAGTGTACCTGGAAAACTCATCAACGATAACGAGCGTGTAGTTCTTTCCTTTTATGGATTATAAATTGACAAGACCAAATAAATCAATGTGACATAGCTGAAGTAGAGAAGTCACTAAAGAGACTTGCTTTGACTTAAAGCTAGCCTTTGTCTGCTTTCCCTTTTCACACGATGAGCAAAAAGATTCATTTGCAAAAGAGTGTCGAGGAAGGCCAGAACAAGATCTTTTCGAGATAGGTCGTTTATCTTCTTGAAGTTTGGGATGAAAAATATGTTTGTGCCATAACCAGTTGATATCTAATGAGGCTTTAGAGAGAAAACAACTATTTTTAGTGAAAGGAGAATCCATGTTGATGACGTACACGTTCTCTAGACGAGAACTTGAGGAGCAAGGTTGTCATCTTTGTCGAAGACATAAGATGAATTCTTCAAAAATTTAATAGTGGGATCTTTATCACACAGTTAACTGATGCAAAGATTATGCTTCAGTCCTTCAACATATGCAACACGTCTGAAAGTGGTTGCACCGTTGGTTAATATACCAAATCCCTTGGTATATCCTTTTTCGTTTCCTCCCAGGTCATGGAAGGGCCTCTTTCCTCTTCGTAGTCTGAGAGCAAGGTTTTGTCTCCGGTCATGTGTCTAGAACATCCACTATCTAGATACCAGATGCCTTTGACTTCCTACAATAGAAAACATATTAAGATTTCTTTGGTACCCATTTCTCATTGAGTCCCATAGAGTTAGAGGCAACATCTTTCTTTATTGAGCCTGAAGAAAAGGTTTTAGTGTCAGCAAGAGTCTTCACTGAGCCTGAAGAAGAGGCTTCAATCGATTTCTTCACTTTAGTCGTTTTCACAACTTTAGTGGCTGATTTCACTGTGGCTGACTTTTTAGGCTTAGCTACTTTCTTTACTTTAGCTGGCAGACCAAATTTGGAAGCTGAAGGACACTTACTGGCGACATGAGTAGTCTTACAATAGTGAGGACACTTCCTATAGCTGAAAGAAGCTTTAGGGCTAGAAGAGAAGAGAGAAAAGCTCCAAGAATTAAAAAAAAGCTCCAATAATACCTTTTTTATTTGTTCGAGGAGGAACAACCGAGGGATTAGATATCTTGGGTGAAAGATTCACTTTCAGCTTTAGAGAAGATATCTGAGAGCATTCAGAGACCTTTGTTCCTGAGGAAGAAGGTTTACAAGCTGAAGAAACAAAACATGATCTAGTTGACTTGCGGTCCTTCTTGGGAAGAGGAGGAATGTTGACGATAGATTTACCTTTGTCTTTGCATCCTGAACTTAAAGAAGTTCATTCAATAAGATTTTTAGTAGAAGAGTACTGAGAGGAAGAAGTGTCAGGAATAAGAGAGACAAAAGTACCAAAATTGAGCATGAACTTGTTAGTGACATTTTCTTCCTGATCATAGGAAAAATCCTAGACCACTCTTTATCTCAGCAGGGATCTGAGTATTGATGATCTCAGTAGCCTTGATAGAGGCTTTGTACCATCCGTCAATGGTAGTCTTCTCACCCTTGAATTAAGAAATTGCTTGCTCATGCTCAACGATCGCCTGCTCACATTCGATGCTAATGGTTTGGTTTACAATGACCTGATCCTTAGATTTTCTTCAATCTAGGTTAGCTCTTTAATCTTTGAATGACATCTCTCTAATTGTTCTTGAAGATCAAGATTAAGTTTTTCAGCTTTAGATTTGCCATTCAGGGCATTGTAAAGGTCAACCGTCAGCGTATCTAGTGCAGATAGGCTATCAGAGGAAGAAGAAGGTTCATTCAGATTACCTACCTGAGTTGAGATTGACAAAGAGGGATCACTGGAGGATGATGCCTCAGTTGGTTCATCTTTGACATCCTTGGCCATTAGACAGAGATAAGCCACGTCTTCCTCGTCCGAGGATGACTCTTCAGATGAATTAGCCCAAGACCTTTGCCTTTACGCTGAAAATTCTTCATTGTCTGGTACTTCTCCTTCAACTTTAGGTATTTATCATCTTTAGATCTGAAGGAGGATGAGAGATTTGAATATGGCTTTGCAGCTTTCTTTGACCTGCATTCACTAGCAAAGTGACCTTTGCATTCACAGTTGTAGCAGCTAGCTGAAACCTTGTCAATGGGGTTTGACTTTGGCTTGTCAGCTATGGTCAGGGAAGGAGATCTGCAGAAGTTGCTTTTTTTGTCGAACCTCCTAAAAGAGTTAGTAAGGAGGCTAGCGACTTAATAAACTCTGAAAGATCAGCATATATTAAGTCCTCGGAGTTAGAAGGATCTAACTCGGTAATAGAATGAGAAGAGAAGGGAGTAAAAAAATTGAAGAGTCAGCTAAAGAGATATCAGAGATCAAAGCTAACAGAGAGATTTTCATTTCTCTAGAGTCTTTTAGAAGATTATTCTTCAGCTAACGGGATTGCTCATGATTAAACAATATCCCATAAAGAGAACTAAGGGTAAGGGAGGACATGTCCTTAGACATCTTGAGACACATGATATAATTATCCCATGATTCTGGCAAACATTCAAGGAATTTTGTCAACGTCTCTAAGTTGGAATATTCTCTTCCAACTGTCCTCAAATCAATAAGAAGACAGTTAATGTTTTGATGTATTGCAGACAAAGATTTTCCATAAAGAAAACTTTCATATTGTCTTACTAAATTTATCTTCCTCGATTCTTGTATTTCAGAAGTACCTTCATATTGAACACAAAGAGTGTCCCACGTGGTTTTCGAGGTTTTAAGCTTGATCACAAAATGATAAACCTCATCGAGAAGAGCCATGGCTATTATAGATCTTGCATGAGTATCTAAAGCCATTTTGTTCTTGTCTTCATCACTCCACAAATGAGGGAGCTTCGGAATCTGGCGTTCAGAAATCGCGACAGTCGTAGCAGTACCAGTCGAAAGAAACATAAGGTCCATCTCGATGTAGTATCGAATATCAGGATTCACACCTTCTAAGAAAATAGACATTCAGTTTTTTCAGAGACTGAAATTGTCTCTAATAAACGAGGGAGGTTTGGCAAAAGAGCCATTGTCGTGAAAGTTTGTGCTCATGTTTTGCAAAGCCACCTAAGGTAAATAAATTATCTTAGAAATAAGAGATAATAAAACCCCAATAAAATAACAATACAACACTAAAACAAACACTGCTCTAATATCACTTGTTGGTCCCAGCCGGATCTAAAAGAGTTTATAGGTAACAGTTTGTAGAAGGAGGGGATGAATACAAACACAACAACTTTCACTTTAAAAAATTATATATTGAAAAAGAAGATCAATACAAATTTTACAAATTGTTTGCGGAAGAGATATGATACAAAACCTATCTAAACAATCAAAGAAACACACAAGTTACAGATAGCAATAAAGAAAAGACTTGCTACAAGAAATAGGTTAAGAAGTATTGTGCTTTTCACTTGTTAGAGTGACTTCGTACTGTACTTACTTTGAAAGGTATGGGTTTGTCCTTTGTGTGCAAATGGACAAGACAAAAGGTAATCTTGTTCAACAAGATTCGTCTGATCGCTGACATTGGAATAACGCTGAGGTTTCTTCTGTGTTCGCTGAACCTTGTGTAGATTTCACACTTGTGTAGACAATCTTGTTATCACTGAAAACCATTTCAAATCATGAACTTGCTAGTCTCTATCTTCAGCTTCTATCTTCGAAATTGCTGAAGGATCTGTGGTGTGAGTTTTGTCTTCTTGAAGGATACTTATATCTGAAGAAATTACAGTACATGTTCAACAATTAGTAAACAGACTCAATGATGATCACTGAAACTGCATACAGAGATAGTACACTTCGTAAGTTAAAAATGATCATCATCAAATCACTGAGAGAGATGATCAACAACCTTCATCTTGAACCATCAGAAAAAGTACTTGATTGTAGCTACTCTAAATCACTGCTAAAGTTTTGTTTCAGTATGTCCATATGCTCACTACAAATATAGAAAGTACATTATAGATGGTAATTATGCTATGGTAAACTACATTAAGTATGATCGTCTTTGCATAAGGAAAAGGAAAACAGACTCTAGATACGATTTGATATCTTCATAACAATTGTTGAGAATCTACCATTTTAAAGTATTAGACCAAGTATTATGGAACTTCAATTGTGAAGTCCCAAAACAACGTAATATTGTCACAAACGAAGCAAAGTTTGACGATCTATTGCATATAACATCATCAATGTTCCTCTCAAGTCTTGTGAATTTTGTTTTCAAACTTTTTATGTACAAAGATAAAAAAAATATAATGCTTCATCAACAACATAAGCTTCTGCAATTGAACCTTCAGGAAAAGTTGCATTTCTAACATAACACTTGTAAGTTCCTAAACATCATTCAACATTGTACATCCATCAACTAGCAACAGGTCCACCCAAAAGGGCTTGATATGGTAAATGAATACAAAGATGGACCATTATTGTGAAGAAGGAAGGAGGGAATATCTTCTCTAACTTGCATAAAATCACAACAATCCCCTTCTTTAACCCTTGAATCTCTGCCACTAAAARAGTACGAGCACAAAGTCTTCTAAAAAAGTTGGACAATTCAGTTATAGCAACACGAGCATCCTTGCATAACAAACCTACAATTCCAATTGGCAAGAGATTTTGAAGCAAGATGTGAGAATCATGTGTTTTTAAGTGTGTCAACTTTCGATCAGATGTCATGCAACGTGAAATATTCGAGGCATATCCATCTGGCAATTGAACAGATTTTAAAAAATCAAGAAAAAACATCTTCTCTTCTTTAGTGAACTTATAACTTGCTCGAGGTTTCTTTAGAACACCAAACTTGACTTTTATAACCGTAAATTTTTTCGGATGCCTAAATCCTCCAAATCCATCCTTGCTTTGATCGTATCTTTAGATTTTTTTTTTGGCCCCTAATAAGGTGTAAATGATATTATCGCACACATTTTTCTCAATGTGCATGACATCCAAGTTGTGTTGTAGTTTTAACTTTAATATTCTAATTCGAAGAAAATACTACGAGTTGACCAATTATGCAAAAGATGCAACACATGAAATATCTTTTCATACCAGAATTGTTTGGCGCTTTCCCAGGAGTCATTAAAGGTAACTGGTCTAGTAATTGAATGATCTCATCACCAGGTTTCAGCCTACATGGTTCATTAAGTTCAATGAAACTATCAAATTCTTTACTTCTTCGCCATCAATGACTAGAAGGTGACACTTTCTCGACCCCATATAACATGTTTTGCTTTTGATACTACGAAAATGCATGATTTCTAAACATTCGGGGCATGCCAAGTGTCCTTTTGTGGAGTAATCAAACAAGTAAGCATATGCAGGAAAGTCTGATGTTGCCCGCAATACAACAACTTTAAGATTGAACATACCTCCACTAATGGCATCATATGTTGTTACTCCAATCCACAAAGTCATTAACTCGTCAATTAATGGCCGCATGAAAATGTCAAAATCTTTACCTAGGGATTATGGACTTGGAATCAACAAACACATCATATAACTGGTTTGATGCATCATCTTCCAAGGAGGAAGATTCAATGCTTTTACCATTACGGGCCAAGTGTTACTGATGCACTCATATTTCCAAAGGGGTTGAATCCATATGATGTCAAACCCAACCTTACATTCCTTGAACTTGTTGTAAAAGCGGGATAAGTCAAGTCAAAGTCATTCCAAGCCTCACCATCAGCTGGATAACGTAACACACCGTCTTCTGGATTTTGTTTCTCGGCATGCCATCTCATATATTTAGAAGTATGACATGAACTGTAAACCCGTTGAATCCTAGATGTTAATGGAAAATATCTCATCTTCTTAAAAGGAACCTTGTTCCTTTTGTATCGAGGATGATTACATACATAACATGCAAGTAGGTTAGCATGTTCTCCATAAAACAGAGCACAATAATGATTACAAACATCAATATTATGATATCCCAGCCCAATCTCTATCAATATTTTCTTCATCTTATAGTATGATGTCGAAATATTATGGCCTGATGGGAGAATACTTTGTTGAAGTTGTAACACCATGTTTATTGATTTATCAGACCACTTGTTCAACACTTTGATGTGCATCAACTTCACTACATATTATAGTAATGTCAGAATCCCGGATATAGTTCCTTGTTGAGTTGCTCAATCAACTTGTCAAAACGACCATGGTTAACATCAGACTTATCCTCAACGTCATTTTCAGTTGAACAGTCAACATTAAAAAAACATGGGTCCTTCTTCATTCACAATAGCGTCCCTCAAAGTATGGTCATCTTCGTCATTATTCAACGAATCTTGAAAGTGGTCATCTTCTTCTTTGTCACTAAGAGATTCACCATGATGGATCCACCTATACTATGTTGCAAGCATACCATGTCGTACGATATGAGCTCGAATCATAGGGAGTCGTTGTAGCCATATATTTTCAAATATATTACAAGGACATAACGTCCTTCCATCTAAACCCAAGTGACGTCTTGTAATAGCTAGAAAATTGTTCAACACAAGTGTGTACTCTTGACTTATGCGATTTCTACTTACTATCCAATCTCGATCGTTAGAATCCATTGACTTTGAGGAAGAAATTAGTTTGTTCTGAAAAGGTTACGTAGAAGTGTTAGATGTAAGATTGTTTACAAGTTAAGGAAAGCTTTCAAGGGAATCACCTTCATGTTCAATAATAAGTTTTTGCTAACGATTTATAAATTAACGTACAAAAGTTGTGCAATTATCTCTCCAAATCACTTCTACTTGTCTTTATAAATACAAGTAATCCTTCTATTCTGATTGATCTATGAGAAAAATGTTTACAAGCACATATATGTGATTAGGTATAAGTTATAGGTGGGTTTTTTGACTTTTACTCTATCAATTTCATATGTTTCTTTGATTCTGATTAAACCCTTTAAATTTCTACAACTGTGCAGATCTTCCAATAAACTGAACACCTTTAATGATCATATGTTTTGATAGGTTGAAAGACAAACCACAATTGGTCATATTATAGATGAATGAATACATGAGAATAAACCATGAAATAGAACATATAAATAGATAAATAGAGAAGACCCTCCTTGAACTAGGGAACAGTACAAATGCATGACCCAAACATTTACATAACCACAATCAGTCTCATCAACTCAGGAATGAGTGGATAAGTTAAATCTAGATATCTTGTATTCACTTGTGAATGAGTGGATAAGTTACATAGCTACTTCAGAAGAAGAATCTTGAATCTGTATCCTAGTCTCATTTATATAATGATCACCATATCCATAACGAAAGGTAGCATTAATACAGCAGAAGCAGAAATCGTAAAACAGAACACATTAATAACATAAATGTTAACGAGATATTGTATAACATAAATCAAATCACTTTAAAAACAGAAATTGATATCACTTTGAAAATAGAAATCGATTCCTTACCTGCTAGAGCAATCGACTTTTTACTAGCTAGAGTAATCGATTGCTTACCACACCTGTTAGAGCAATCGATGCAGAGAGTTTTGGAAGCCGACTCAAGCAGAAACCCAATAATCCATTGACCAGAGAACGAGAACTAGATTAGATTCGAATGATTTTGTTTCAAGCTCCTACTCTCTAACTAGATTAGATACCAAAGCACCTCCTATTTACCATACGGTTTGCGAAAGAATCGAGGGATATGAGAGGCGAGAGATGCGAGCGATAATCAGAGGACGAGGATGAGAGCGAGAAATACAAGCGACATCAAATTTTGGACTGACCAAAATAATCAAGTGATTTGTTCTCTATATTTCTTTTATATAATTTTGGTTGATTTTTAAAACAGATCTTTTAGATACTTAAAGTGTAACTTAAACCTTTTGTTTTAAATTTAGAAAATATTTTTTCTTCTTTTTGGAGAAGTTTAAAAAAGTGTTGCTAATACTTGACATGACTCTTTTAGAGAGTTTTTTTTAGTAAAAAGCTTCTCTAAAGTTTTATAGTTATATTTCTCAAACCGTATAATTAGCCTATAAATCCTTACCTAAACATCATCCAACCTCTTGTTTCGCTTTCCATTTTTGTCATCTAAATCCTTCTCTATTATTTATCTTTAGATACACTTGTTAAAGCTTCTTCGGACATTTCTTCTATAAAGCCCCCTTTCCAAATAAAAAACCAAAAACTTATATAAAGAATCAATAAAACAATTAATAATGAAACTATATCATATAAACATAGAAATATAATATGTATGGCTAATAGTTTGTTAACAGGATCAACGTCATCCTCTCGTTCAGAGTTAGAATAACTCTAAACTCAAGGTATTCAGACTTGGTCTTCAGATTTGACACTTAGTAGCTCTTCGGGTCTTCTCTTGAATAACTCTGAAGATTAACTCTTCAGACTTAGTACTTGTGCTCCTGAGAAGCGTGATACCTGAACTCTGAAGTCTTCTATTCCAAAATTCTGAACATAAATCATTCAAACTTAGACTTACACTTGTACACATTCTTCAGTTTAGATCTATGGAAATCTGCGATACAGAATTCTGAAGTCTTCTCTTCAGACTTCCATCATTGGTAAATTTAGAAGCAACTTTTAAGTTCTTTCAAATCCAATTAAGCGCTTAGATCTAGAGATGGCAACAGGGTTGTGGGATCCTCGATACCCACGCAGATTTCATCCCCATCCCCATCGGGGAATCGGGGATTTTTCACCGTCTATACAATTTTATTTTTTATGTAATGTTTTTATATATTATATATAAATACCAATTTTACGTTTAAATGACATATAATGCTAAAAATATTAATTACTCAAATTTTAATTATTGCACTTCTAAAAGGGTAACATAAAAAACATAGTTCAAACACAACTATATCAATTACAATACTTAAAAATTGAAGTTTTATATAATCACGTCGTTATATCAACAAAAGTTTCTCATGAACAACCAAATCAATAATGTAATTTTTTACAAGTTTTTGAAATGAAAGATTGATTATACTTATACATTATATATACTCATTAACATATAGGATCAAGAATAATGTTATGTTCCCGCTGACCTTCTAATATACACAAGGTTCATCTTCATTTTTACAAAATCAAATTCTTTGGTTTTCTCGTCAAAACGAAGATTCCAACTATGAGATGCTTGCTTTAGTCCATAAATGGATCTCTTCAACTTGCATACTTTTCAGGATACTTTGCATGTTTAAAACCTTCTAGTTGTACCATGTACATGTCCTCACTCAAAGTTTCGTTAAGAAACGCCGTTTTAACATCCATCTACCATATCTCGTATTCATGATGTGCAACTATGGCCAGAAGAGTATTAATGGATTTAATCATAGCTACTAGAGAAAGGGTCTCAAAATAATCTACTCCCTAAGTCTGAGTGAAACCTTTTGATACCAATCTAGCTTTATAGGTATGCACAATTCCTTTCATTGTAGTTTTCTTTTTGAATATCCACTTGCACCCAACGACTTGGAGACAACATGTGCATCTACCAAGTTCTAAGTTTGGTTGTATGACATGAATTTTATTTCAATCTTCATGATATCATGCCATTTATCATATTCCAAACCTGATATGGCTTTATAGTAGTTTACAGGTTCATCATGAATTGTGTCGTTACTGCCAATGAGATAACTATATCTCTCAAGCTATTGAATTTTTTAAATGATCTTTGGATCATTTGTATCTCATCATTTTTTTCAACAACCTGTTGAGGTTCAACATCTTGTTGATGGTCAGTGTCAACCGCTGGATCATCTCGTGGTTCTAGAATTTCTTCAAGTTCTACCATGTCCCCGTTAGTTGTTCTTGTTATAAATTTATTTTCTAAGAACTCACCACATCGCACAACAAATACTTTGTTCCCGCTGGGTTTGTAGATGTAATATCAGTTGTCTCTTTTGCATATCCCACATAGATGCACTTTTCAGACCTAAGGTTAAGCTTCTTAGAAATTTATTTCTTAACATAAGCGTCACAACCCTGTATTCTCATATAAGACAACTTTGGATCTTCCCACTCCATAATTCATATGGGGTTCAGTCTTTTTGGTTGGTGCATTGTTTAGTATTTGGTCAGCTGTTTCTAGGGCATATGCTTAGAAACTTTTAGGAAGAATGGTACGACTCAACATAGAGCAAACCATGTCCAATAAGATTTGGTTCTTTTTGACACATTGTTTTGTTGTAGTGTTCCTAGATGAGTTAGCTGGAATACAATCCCACAATCTCTTACATGATCAATAAAATCATGGCTTACATATTCGCGACCTCGATCCGACAGAAGTGCTTTTATATTTTTGCCATGGTGATTCTCTAATTCATTCTAAAACTTTTTGAATATCTCAAAGATCATCTTTGTATTTCAATAGGTAAACATACCAGTATCTACTGAATTCACCGGTAAATGTTATGAAGTAGCGATGGCCATTTCTTGTGACTTAACTGAAAAGCCCACATACATCAGTATGAATGACTCCTAATAGTTTTGTAGCTCTTTTGAGTTTTCCTTTAGAAGGCACCTTTTTCTTCTTGCCTAATAAACAAGACTCACATGTATCATATGAATCATCAAGATTCCAACACTTCATCCACCTAGAGTTGGCTATGTGTTTCTTGTTTATATGTCCAAGACGACAGTGCCACAAGTAAGTCTGATTTAAGCCCCACTTAATTCGTTTATTGTTTACATTGTATATTTATTCGTAATTACATCTATTCTACGTATCAATTTCTATAAATACCATTGTATGGTTTAGCTACAACATAAAAACATTGTTAAGGTAAGAAGAAATAGTATTATTACTAAAAGTAAACATAAATCCAATTTGTTGTAATTGAGAAAATGAAACAATATTCCAAATAATGTTAATTATATATAAACACTTTCTAAGTGCTAAAGTAATACCATTTAGCAATTCCATATCATATGTCCCTTAAGCAACTGCAGCTACATTAGCTCTATTGCCATCCTTAGTTCCATTTATGGCCTGGTTTCATCTTCTCTTCGCTTCTTAGTCCCTACAAAGTAGTATAAATATGAGTACCACATCCGGTATCCAATACCCAGGAATTTGTATTAGAAGTGAATAAATCAATGATTAACATACCTGAAGTTCCAGCTCCAATAGCCTTCTGCTTCATGATCTCTGGCAATAGGGTTGGGAAATTTCTCTTCTAGTGCTCATTCCGGTTGCAGTTAAAGCAAATTGCTTCATCAGGAATCTTTCCATTGCTCTTTTCTTTGTTGGAACTTCCAACCTTAGCTTTACCCTTGACAACTACCCTCTTCTTTTTATTATCCCACCTTTAGGTTTGATCATCAAAACCTGTTTTGGTTTGGTTGATTCCAACTTGAAATTATATTCCTCTTAGCAATTTTAAGCATTCCATGAAGCTCTACTAGAGTCTTATCCAAACTATTTATATTATAGTCATGATGAACCGCCCATATAATTTAGGTAAAGAATTGAGGACCAAATCAATTGCCAATTCTTGACCCAGTGGGAAGCCAAGGCGGGCCGGTCTTTCAACATACGCTTTCATTTTCAAAACATGGGTACTGACTGACGAGCGCCCTCAGTCATCATACAGGTAAGGTTGGCAACGGGTAGGGTAAGGGTTATTCGGTTACCCTTTCCATTTAACGAAGCGGGTAATGAAACGAGTAATTAGGCGTATTACAAAACACTTATCCATATCCATATCCATATCCATATCTTACCTATAACATAGCGGGTAACGAAACGAGTAATGGATAAACGAGCAACAAACATTTATTCTAAATTATAAATAATATTGATATACATCCAAACCAATTCCACAATATAACTTGTTCTACGAAATTTAACGTGAAGTTATTTCAAATACAAATATAATAACTGAATATAATAACTAAATATTACAACTAAATATTATAACTAAATATAATATCAGTATATAATATATATATACATGCATAACTATAATCTAACACCCAACCTTTTTCACATGAAGTCCTACGTTAATATGTAACATAAACATGCATGGTTATAAAGTACAAACAACTCACCAAACGTAAATTTATCTTATCAACACTTGTTCAATTTCATCTTTCTCCTCCTAAGAGAATATTGCTGAAACTGATGCAACCTCGATATCTTCTTCTAACATCCAAAGCAAAATATTATTTAATATATCGTATAAAGTTTATCAACAATGTCGATAAAATGAAGTACGTACCTCGTAATCCACGTCTTTGTGCACGTATGACACTCTCCAGAGTAGTTGGTTGCATCTGACATCTAATACTCTGCCTCGTATGCTAAATGAAGACTGATGCAACCGTAGAAACTGAGATGCTTAGTATATCACGAGCCATCTGAGCTAAAAAAAATGGGATATCTTGTTGCATTAAGCCTCCCAGGGCCGTCCCTGGGAGTGCGGTACGGGCGCACGCCCATGACCCAAAAATATAAGGGGCCCAAATTTTTACCTTAAAGTATATAGTAGTCTAAAATAATTTAATAAATTAAAGAAACCAAAAAATTGTAGCATATAATAAGAGACAAAAATAATTTAGTAAGTAATAAGGGCCCAAAAATATATCAACCAATTACATTGGAGAATAAAATAAAAAAAATTAATTGATTATTCATTATATGCTATTGTTTATTGTCCCAATAATTTTTTTTATCTCCAACAAGGTCCAATGATATTGGCTTTTGCTATCTCTATATGCTTGACTATTTTCGTGCTTCAACAATTCAACGTTAAGATCATGTGCTTGCTATTGCTGTATATTTTTGTTAGATATTTTTATCAATTTCTATTTTTATTGACTATTGGTTATGTTGTTCTAATTGTTTTTGTTGACTATTGTTATCTATTTTTGTTTCTACATAAAATATTTTACTTTTTTTTATAATTAATCTATTGTTCTTATGATTTATGACGTGTTTCATGGTTTTGTGATTAATCAATAAATTTTTTCTACTAGATGTATTTAGTAATGTCTCTTATATATGTCATGTTCCATAAACTTTTAATATTAACATTTTATTTTAGTTGAGCAAAAAAAGAAGAAAAATATAATTTAAATATTTTCATCAATTGTTTGACTTATGTATATTTCATTGGGATTCCACCACACCACAAGATTCTATTTAAGTGTTCAAACAATTATTTGTTGAACTTGCATATTATATGTTTAATTCATTATTTATTTTTACTAGATCTCAATGGATCATATTTTCTTTCATATTCTTATTAATCTTCATTTGTCTACTTGTCTAGAAAACCTTGATAATCTTCTTTATTATTGATCTCTCATTGACCTCATGATTATTTCATTAACACGAAATCTCTTTTTGTATCAAAATAATACATATTTCTTGTTATAAAGTAAAAATTTCTTACTTTTTATAAAAATTTATCAACCATAGTTTATATACTCTTGGTTTAAAATTACATAATAAGAAGTACGTAAATTTAAGTACTCTCTTATATATCTATAATATAGATAAATAAGATTTTTTTACTCAGTAAATTATTAACATTTCTTGTACTCAATTTTATACTAATGAAAAACMTTTATTACTGAAGGTCACTACAAGAAAAGTGAGCTTTGACGATGCCCATTTTAGCGATGACATGTTTCATAAGTTATAGCGATGACATGTTGTTATATATTCTTTCTAATGATAAACGGACTTTTAGCAACAACAAAAGTCGTTGCTAAAAGCCTTGTTTCTTGCAGTGGAGGCCCTGTTTTTATGTTCGCCCAGGGCCTAAAAAATGTCAGAAACGGGCCTGAAGCCTCCACCATGCCAATATGTTAAAGTTGACAATTTAACCTTTCTGCTTACCATGAACAGCTTCATCCAAAAACATTTATAGATCTGGTCTTTGAGGCTGATTTTTGCTCCAGATAATTGTCAAAATCATTCTTCAACCTTGGTTTGCATCATGGAAATCAAACTAGCCTTGTCATTGTCAAGGCCCAAACCCTCCATTGTTATTGTTGCAAAACCCATCCCCGTATATCTGTCATATGTGTCGATCCTTTGATATAGACTTACACTTGATATGATACTCTATAGATTTTATTGCTACAGTTTTCATTCCCCCTTCTTCTCTATAGATTTTCATCATATGATACTCATACTCTATAGAATTCTAGGGTCTAAGACAGAAGCAATAGCCAATACTTTGCATGTGTTTTCTCAATACTTCAAAATTTTACTTCTCATTTTCTCGGCCATGACTTGCACAAATGAGACATTACTTGCATACAAACCCATCAAATGGAGATGTATAGCACAAAACCCTCGACGGGGTTTCCCGCATCACCAAAATCGTCCGATTCATTTACATTTTTGTCTTTATTTTTCTTGTTTATTTCGAAGGTGCAATTTGTAGTTGATAGGTCCAAACCCCTACCTTAAATTGTTTTTGTGCTATTTTTGGCATAAACAGTTTGGCTTGAATTATCCTTGGTATGATTTTTGGCATAAACAGTCACCTCTTGAATAACAGTTATAATTTTTTTGAGAAATTCACGAAAATCATGATGGTCTACTATGAATCAAAGGATATTCATGCAATATTATCATGGGAGCAAGATCATTTCTACTTACTTCTTGATCAAATTTGGAGTTTTTTAAAGATTTCTTGTCACAGCGTTTTAAAAGAAGTTGATCAACATGTGTACCTTTCTTTTGACGGTGTTTTGTATTTATATGGTATTGAAAATGACGTGTCCCATCTATGGGTTTCGTAGTAAAAAGATGCTTTAAATATTATATTAAAATCGTCCCAAACGTTAGACCTTGTCGACTGTTTCTTCGAATTTGGTGCTACCGGGTCTGGTTCGGGGTTAGCGTCAATTCCCTTTTATCATTTTGCATGGTTTTGATCCCAAACATTACGGTCTAAACACAATATAGAACTTGTAAATTTACAACTCAACAAATCCGACTTATATAGAAATTAATGGAGAATTGGAGATAAGAAATTAGTTATTTCATGTCAAAAATGAATCTGTTAAGAGTTTAATGAGATTTGGCCTCATTAGATTCATATGCAACATGTTTGAAATAGCAAAATAAGAGAAAATTATAAGCAAAGAACAAGAAAAAGTTACCTCCTATATATGAAGCAAATGAAGAAGAAGGGTTGTAGAAAGTGGACTTATAACAGCTCCTGGTGGATTGGTCTGTGTTACCAGCAGCAAATAAATTAATGAATCAGTGTTTGCATCTAGACAGCACTTTGAAAAGTGTATTTCAGATCATGATTACTAAATAACGATGGAAAAAAATGTAATGGAGTGATGATGTAAAAATTGCCCGCAGAGATGAAGTTCTAAGCGGAAAATGGATCAAAATTACAAAACAAATGGTGTAACTTCCGTATACGCTTTTTTCAACTAGGATTTATCCATCTGTGTCTTCATTCTTCAAGAAAAATTGGCGTATGGAACTTGAAAGTTAAAGTGAAAGAAAGAACTCTTTGATAAAGCCTTAAAGGTAAAACACCTTTTGTTTTCTTTATTTATCATAAAAAGTAATTAGAGTAATGATGACCAAGAACATCATGTTTACATGAGTGAAGGACAAGTACTTACGAGTTTGTCTTTCAGAGGCAAAACTCTCTTTAATCCAAGCTCCTTTTACACGATTTTAAAGCTTAATCATGGATGCACAAGGTATGAATTATGTTTCCATGTTCGATTTTGAGTTTCTGAAACTAAACCCTAGAGTTCGGATAACAATGTTGGTTTTTATTGAAGGTCTTCAAAAGAGTAGCAAGATTGCCAAGAAGTCAGGTGTCGGGAACTATAGAAACAACATTAATCGGCATGTTAACCTTGATGATTATGAACCCATTGAAGACCATTTCCAAACAGAATATGTTAGTCTCCACCGGATCTACAAGAATTTAAAAGTAACAATTTGTAGAAGGGGGTGAATGCAAACACAACAGTTTTCACTTTTTAAAATCTTTTATTGATAAAGAAGATCAATACATAAATTTACAGATTGTTTGTGGAAAAGATAAGATACATAACTTATCTAAACAATCAAAAAGACACACAAGATACAGAAAGCAAGAAATAAAAGATTTGCTAAAAGAAAAAGATTAAGAAGTCTTGTACTTGTGAGGAAGTTTTTCCCTCAGGTAGAGAGTTGATCTTCAAGAAGTAAAATTTTTGGCATTAGTTTGCTTCCTCAATCTTCGCTTGGTTCAGCACTGGGTACTGAGAAGGAAGAACTTCTTAGCTATTTATATTTGTTGCATTAAATCAAGTCAAACTGTACAAAGCACGTGGCAAGCTTCTAGAGGTGAGTTTGTCCTTCGTATTAGATATACAAGCTTTTGTCGTATATGAACAGTAGTGCTTCACAAAGTAGGTAAGCAGGCTTGGAGACAATAGAGTGACTGCATACGGGTACTTTACTTTGAGAGGTACGGGTTTGTCCTTTTTGTGTAGAAGGACAAGACAAAAACTAATCTTATTCAACAAGATTCATTTGATCGCTGACATTGGAATAACGTTGAGCTTTCTCCGGTGTACACTGAATCTTGAGTAGATTTCACATTTGTGTAGACAGGCTGGTTATCACTGAAACCACATCAGATCACGAATTGCTTGTCTCTATCTTTAGCTTTATCTTCGATATCACTGAAGGTTCTGTGATGTGAGTTTTGTCTTCCTGAAGAATATTTGTCTCTCTGAGAATTACAATACTTGTTCAGCGATCACTGAACAGACTCAGTGATGATCGCTGAACAGACTCAGTGATGATCTCTAAAGCTGAAAAAAGAGAAACTTCATAAGATAAAAAGGATCATCATCAAATCACTGAGAGAGAGGATCAACAAAATCAAACGCACCATTAATGTTGGAAGTAGGTTGAACTTCAATAATGTTGAAATATTGCTGATGAATTTTTTTCTTGTGGTCTTGCATACTTTATTGGAAGAGTATTTGATAGAATGGTGATTTTCATTATGTATCTTACATTCTTTATTATACGATTACAAGGTATCATTTGTGATGTTTTATTAACAGGTTTAGGGCTCTTGATGCAATATAGTAAAACCTAATCCATAAATGTGGTTTGAGTGTTGAATATGTTAAATCATGTATGATGTACAAAGTAAACTAAATGGGTTGCTGATATGATTAATGATCATATGCAATTTACATTTTCCAATAATTAAATGATGTAATGTTAAAAGAGTTATCTAGATGCCATAGTCTAAATATTATTATATATGAGTGGTTTTAGGGTCGAATACTTAAAATCATGTACGCTGAACAAATTAACAAAAATTGGTTGTTCAAATGATTTCTGATCATATGTAATTTGCAAAGATGTAATATTATGTGATGTAAATGTTCACAAACTTTGGACTCTTGATTATAGAGTGTAAATCTTATTGCATATGAGTTTCTTGATTGTTAAATATATGGAATCATATATGATGTGATCATTAACAAAATTGGGTTGTTGATATGTTTAATGAGCAAATGTGATTTACAATGAATATGGTTTTGAAGCACAATTTAGTTGGGGGTTTGGGTTGGGGTTCATGGGATTCTTGTCTTCACCATCATTAGTATGTTGTTGTAAATCAGAAAGCTTTCTTCCTAGTGTGTTCTTATGGGTAAAGGATCGATTGTGATATTGGTAAAATAATAATAACATGGTGTTGGTCCCAGCCGGATCTACAAGATTTATAGGTAATCAGTTTGTAGAAGGGGAGATGAATACAAACACAGAAACTTTCACTGTTAAAAACTATATATTGATAAAGAAAGATCAATATAAATTTTACATATTTTTTTGCGGAAGAGATAAGGTAAAGAAACCTATCTAAACAATCTGAGGTTCAAACAATTACAAAATAACAAAAAGAAAAGATTTGCTACAAAGAAATAAAAATAAGAAATGTAAATGTTTTTCACTTGTTCTAAGTGGTTCTTTCTTTTAAGATGAGAGTAGAGAAAGGAAAGTATCTTCTTGGGTAAGTTTCTTAGAGATGACAAAGTGATAACTGAGTAGAGATCTCTCAGCTATTTATACCCATTGCATTTAATGAAATTCAAAAGGTACAAAGCACGTGTCAAGCTTTTGGTGAAAAGCTTGTCCTTTGCTATAGTAAACAGTCCTTTTGGTTGTATATGAGCAGTCCTCTTTTCATAAAGTAGGTAAGCACTATAGAGTCAATGGAGTGGCTCCATATTGTTCTATACTCTAAAAAAGGTATGAAACTATACTTTCTATGAAGGAGGACAAGACAAAAACAATAGTGCAAGGAAAGCTTCATTTGATCGTTGAATGATGGGATAACGCTGGAGGGTCTCTTCAGCATTCAATGAAACTTGTGCAGACTTCACATATAATTAGATGAGCTTGTAATCACTGAATGCCGCTTTAGATCACGAACGCGTTGATCTCTAACCTTCAGTTTTTGTCTTCGACATTGCTGAAGGTTCTTTGATGTGAGTTTTGTCTTCTTGAAGTATAACAGTCTCTGAAGAAGTTACAATACATGTTCAATGATCATTGAATAGACTCAGTGGTGATCGCTGAAACTGAATAACATAAATACTATACTTCGTAAGGTAAAAGGGATCATCATCAAAACAATGAAAGGGAGGATCAACAATCTCCCCCTATTTGATGATGACAAAGCAACATAAAGAAAATTTCCTAAGTTATAATAGTAAGGAAAAGGTACAAGTAAAATACAAGTCCCTTTTAACTATTTTGGGATCTTTTTTAGTGATACAAAAGTGTACTTAAGTTGTAAAGAATTACAAGTTTAAGGGAAACAAATACAAGTATTATAACTGAAATTGAAAGCGTATTCACTGACTCAAAGTTGTCAGCGAATGTAAGAGTAAACTAGAACTCATAAATACTTGTCCCTGTTACTCTTTTCATGGATTTTTTTTTCAATGACACTAAAGAAATACTTATATTATTCATTGGAAAGTACAAGTGTTACATCAGTGATTGCTAGATCTATTATATATAGTTGTATACTGAAAGTAATGAAAAGAAAGCAATATTACAAGATATAAATTTTTAACTATTCTAGGTCGTTGAAATTGATGTACCCTAGTACTTCTTCTCCTACCTTCTTTCGACATAGATATTCCTTTCTGATCGTGTGGTCCATCGTCCACTAGGTAGGTTGTTGTCCAACCAAGATCTAAGATATTTGAGGTGGTATATTGGATAGAGACTAAACTCAGATACTCATTGGAAGCTATACTCACTGTTATAGTCGATGAATATTAATCCATACTCAGGCTTGAAGTGCACAGTGTTGGGTATATAAGCACCCTTCGCTAGTAGAGTCAGGTTCAATATAGAGATATCTGGCTTCTTCGATACCTTTAGGATTTCCTCAAGGAGAACTTAGTTTCATGTTCATTCCTTAGAGTAGGTTCATCATTAGGATCTGAAGGATTTCTTTGTCGCTTGGGTAGCAGCTCTGGTACTGGAGGAATAGCAACATACCTGGACACCTTCTTGACAAGATCATTCTGAATGTCTTCAATAATTGGACGGTTCCTGTACTTTGAGCGCTGGATGACTTGACGAATTTCTAACCAATTATCATAGCCATATTTTCCAAGATACGAAGGGTATTTAGTGACCTCTTCAAGGTTGTCTTTGGCAATGACCATAGAAATGAGAATTCCACCATCTTTCATTCGTCCATTGATGGAGACATTTGAAATTCGATGGGGACTTATGATTTTCTTCATGCGCACTTGACTCCATTTCTTGTCACGATCCTTCAGCATCAGTGCTCTCTGGTGTTCTCGTTCAACTTGAGAGAGCAATTGAGCCTGGGCTTTGACAGGGTTCATCTTCTTCGACTTCCATTGGCAAGAACTTTGACTGCAAGTGACTTGGCCAGCTTCAGGCTGTATTAAGTCTGTTGTCTTTGAATGCGAAGTTCTTCCTCGTCGTTGAAAGCTTCCTCTTTTTCAGCTTCCGTGAGGAAGTCAAACTCACCACAACCAGAGGTACAAAGAGGAATTATTACTCTGGTTTGATCGAGATGCTTCCTCAGCTGAGTAATATGTTGGTCAAAAAGATTTTTAGATGTTGGGATAAAAGGTATCCTTTCATTTTGATGACCAAAAGAGATTATGGAGGAGTTAAGAAAAGAGTCAGGTTGAGAAGACAGAGAGACAAACCTGGAGATCTAGGCAATTGATGTACAGTCTACCTCTTTGAAGAGAATGGATAGATTACCCTCTTCAGTCACACCCTTGTTTTTATTACGGGTGTGTTGGTTCCCTTGAGATTTCTTCTTTTCCCATGCAATGAAGATTCCCTAAGAGAGACGCCTTTCTGTGCTGGAGCAGGTTTGGTGAGATATTGAATAGTGAAGTAGTCGTCATCATCATCATATCCTAGATCATTTTCAACGTCAGGCATAGGAAGGTCTTCATCATCTTCCTCATTGTCTTCATCACCAGAATTAGTTGCAGAGGTGATGGGAAGGTCTTCGTCATTAGCAGGAGCTATGACGGCAACGTCATCATCCTCAGCTTCAGCATCATCTTCAACGTCATAGAAAGTGATGGAATCCTCAAAATAAGGAATCAAGGATTGAGTAGCCTCAGCTTCAGTGGCAACAACAGCTTCAGCAATAGCGGTAACAGCAGCTTCAGCATCAGCGGCAAGTTTCTCAACAGCAGGCAGGTCTTTCTCCCCCTCTTTGTCATCAACAAGAGAAGAGGTGAGGTCATTAAGATGTTGCACGGGATCATCCATATGAAACTCGAGGTTTGAAAGTGCCTCATCTTGCACGATGTTGAACTCAAACACCTGGTCCAGATTCTAGTGGTCACCATATGTGAAGGATGGTTCAGGGACTAGGGCTGGATGCTGTACAAGCGTCAGAAACTACTCCATCAGCTCTCCATATCTGGCGAGCTGGACTTTCACTTCATTGGCTTTGATATTTAAATCAATTATGGCCTTAGTATTGGTGCATACATCAACTTGCACCATCGACAACAACTCGTTCACCTTGTTGACCTCAGCTTTGACACTAGAGAGGCCTGAGGTGAGGTCTTCCTTGACAGGCATGTCTTTGTGGACTTTTTCCATCTTTTCCAAGACAGTTGCTACAGTCGGTAGAAGTTTGACATCTTCAACCATATCATAGTCAGCCTCCATCTCTGAAGGTTTCGTAGCATCAGGACCTAAAAAGGAATAAAGATTTTGAGCATATGGAGGCTCTTTGTTAGAAAAAATGAAAGGGTAGTGAGATGGAGTACCTGAGGGGTCATCAATGTCATCCAAAGGATTGGTATTGGTTGTCTCAAAATCGCCTTCGTGAGGATAGGGTGTCCTGTGACTGAGGCACCTCGAGAGGAGTCACCTCAAGTCCTGTGGTGAGTGCTTCATCACCAGTGGGGACAACCAACGAAGAATCATCAGCATGTGTAGAGACCAAGGGAGTAGGGGAGGAGAGAATGGATAAGAGAGGTAGTAGTGAGTGTTCAGCAATGGTAGTGTTGATATTCACACCTTCAGTGATTTGGGTCACTGAGGCGATTGGGTGAGTAGCCACTTGTACGACAGTGTCTGTGGAGATCACTGAAGAGTTTGTTGGGGTAGAAGAGAGAGCTCCTCGGGGATAAGGCTTGTTTCAATGACTGAAACCTGTTAGGAGATAACTACAGCGATTTGGATGCCCCCGTTTTGGCTTTATTGGCCCTTAATGAAGGACCAAGATAGGCTTGAGAGGCGGTCCTCCTAGAGGATATGATTGTTTGGTTGGGATGGACTGAGGGGGTTTTGTCTTAGTCCTAACCACCTGTGAGAGAGAAGGGGTAGAACATACATGTGCCATTGGCGATGGCGAGCATGGGTGCAAACAAACCAACATCTATAGGTTTAGACTTGTGGTCCAAGATTCTAGATCAGCCTGGAAATAGGCATGTTTCCTTCTGTGGGTATTTATTACCAAAGATCTTGGCAAATACCATGCACATGAATCTGGTGCCGCTTGTTCAACTTCAGCGCCAGGTCTTTGAAAATTATACCAACATAGTTGATCTTCATTTGGTGTATAATGGAGACGCCAATGTTTAGCCACTCTTGAGGCCTAGTCCTGGCAACCTATCTTGCCTCCCATACACTACATGAAATGGGAGAACAGGAATTTTCATACCGCAGGCATGCGGTTCTTCTTAATCTTCGACAACGACTTAAGGGGTTCGTTGGAGTCCTTCTTGGTTGGCCATTTTTAGCCAATATCATCAAAGCAGTGGATGATATTTTCAGTGGAGGGTTCACTGGTGTAGGGACCCTTTGGAAGTTGAAGGATCATCCTCAGAGTTGGAATACAAAAACTAATGTTCATCCTGTTAAAGGTGAAGGAGATTTTCTCCACCTAGTTTCCATTTATTGTTAGTCTCTTGTTTCACTTCAACAGTGAACCAAAACTGGTGAAGAAATTCTTTGACCATAATAGGTTCAAAGGTCAATGCATGATCGATTGGAGAGTTCCTTAGGAAGTTTGCCGCATCCTTGAAGTGGGGTTTGTTGATTGGGATGTCTAGAAGTCCAACGTAGTTGTTTGGCTTGAAGGACACTTCATCGAGAGAGAAGTTTACATTCTTGGTTGCCATTTCTGTTTATAAGAAAGATAAAACAGAAGATAACGCAAGGTTTGTTAGAATGTTATTCTTTAAGTTTTGAATAGAAAAATATCTTTTAAAAAATCTAGAATAATATTAGGGTTTTCCAAGATGATTAGGTGTATTGAAACTTAGATTATGATCAAGTATTAGAATGAATAATTAAGCTATTTGTTTCTTATTTAAGAGAACAATTTCTTAAATGTCCAACAAAGTGTCATAGAAGGAGAAGAACAGTTCAGAATAAAAGAAACTTTATCAACCTTAAGTTCTTGAAGAAGGTAGAAACGGTTGAAGGTTTTTGAAAGTTCTTGGTTCGTGCTTTACAAAATATCTTGAGAGCAAAAGTTTATTCGAGAGATTTTGTTAGCGTAAAAAAAATAGGAGAAGTTATCTTAAGTATTTATAGGTAGGAGAAGAGAGGGAAAAAAAGGAAAGAGAGAAAAACGACTCTTGAAAAGATGTGCAATGATGAAAGGGTTTGCACGTCCTCATCCTTGATTGGATGGAATACTAATGCGTCGCGTGTGTCAGAGGGATGCACGTGTCTCAAAATCATTTTTTAATAAAAAGGATTAATGATGTCATAAGGAATATGACCTTTTTTATCATTTTCTTTTAAACAATCATTGGATAAAGAAAGAAGGAAGTGAAACGCTTTAGGTCTTTTAAAACATTGGGATCACTTAATAGAAAAGATTCAGTGGTAAATTTAAGAAAAGAGTATATCTTCAAAATTAAGATATAAGTTTGAAAGGTTCAGTGATAGAAATCACTACAGAAATTTCACTTTTAAAACATTTTAATCACTTAGGGGCTGTTTACCCAACTCTTATCGGGTAAGTGCTATCCGGGTAAGAGTGCTGACCCGAGTAAGTGTTATCCCGGTAAGTGTTGTCCTGACTAAAAGTGTTTACCAAATGTTTTTGGTAAGTGCTTACCAACAATATAATGACCATTATAACCTAATTTGTAATTATATATTGATTAGGCATTTTTTCATGTAATTACATCATTACAATATACTTTATCCATAACGTCATGAATTACATTAATTTTATTTAAAAGTTTAATATATTAATTTTATTTAAAAGTTTAATATATTAATTTTATTTAAATAATAATATTATTTAATGTCATGTATATTAATATAATAAAAAACCCTCAAATTTCCCTCACTTACAAACACTCAAGTGCCCCTCACCTGCAAAACTTCTAGCACCCACCCTCAAATCCTCTGCAAACCTCACGTTGTTCTTTTTAACAAAAATATTTATCAAACCTCACCTGGAAAACCGACTTGAGAATGCTTTACACCTGCAAACCCTTTTCCCATTATGTTCTCGTTCATTTCCCAATCTCCCTGAATATCTCTGATTACCAAAGTCGAAGACCACAACCACCGACGAGTTTGAACCGAAACCCAGATTCGAAATAATCCAAAACCAGACTAGATCTGAAAATCCTCCCCTTCTTGTTATCTTCTATGATCTAAAAAACATGATTCAAAAGAAACCTATACCCAAAGGGGAAGAAGATGTATAGTGGGAGAAAGGAGAAGGGACGAGAGTGACGAGGGAGAAAGAGGCAAGTATGGAAATGTGAAATCTGACTCGGGTAAGCATGAAATCAAAGCTGACGGGGTAAGATTTCGGTCAGCATTTCGGTCAGATCTCGGTCAGATTCGTGATTTGGTAAACACACTGACTGCTGGCCGAGTCAGATATGCTGACCGATTCAGTTCGGTCAGCAGTTAGTAAAAACAACCCCTTAGTAAGAAAAGAGTCAGTGATGGTCCTGTTTTAAGAAAAGACAAGTATACTTTAGAGATATTCTTACTTAAAAGGTTTATTATAGAAAGAAACACTGAAACAATATGTGATAACCGGGTCTTGGTTATCACCCGAGGTAACTAATACATGATTATTTGATATGTGATTACGTAACAGTATGATAAATTGTTATATTTGATCATGCTAGTATGTGAAATTATATGCATAAATGTGTATGCAAAAGGTGGGTATGCATCAAATATGTGTGCATAATTATGTTTTTTGCATATACATGATGGAGTACATGCATAAGGTGTATGCATGGATATATATATGTATATATGTATGTATGCATAAAAAAAGGTATGTATGAATATATACATGATATATATATATATATACATATATGTTTAAAATAAAGATGCATGCATGTGAAATTATGCATGCACATGTACGGCTGTGTTAGCTGACTTTCCAGAAAAGGAAAGTATAAAAGGGAGGGTGAGGCCTCCATTTCTTCTTCTTGGCCATTTTTGGAAATCGGAGAGATTAGAGAGAAAAGTTGTCTGAATTTGCTTATTAACAGAATTTCAAGTTGATTTTCAAAAAGTATTTCAAGGTGAGTGGTTTAATATTCTAAAAATTACTTTGATTTGCATATCTGATTTATGTTTTAACTTGTCATCCGGATTAAACTCTAAATCGGACAAAGAGATGTCCGGATTGTTCTAAATCGGACACGTGTTGTTCGATATGACCTTAAATCGCTCATAATATTGTGCGGTTTAAAAGATGGTGAGATTTTGAATTATGTAAATCGGAGATGACCTTTGAACGGAGAAGTAGGAATACGATCAAGTTGCCCGATATGTTTATAAACCGAATGATGTGTTATACGGTTTAGATGTAAATCGGACAAGACTTGGATTGAGGAAATGTGTTGTCTGGTTTTGTAAATCGGACAAATAATGTTGAGTTGTCCGGATTGGTGAATCGGACAAGTAAACTTGTCCGGATTAGTAAATCGGACAAAGGATTGTGTTGTCCGGATTTGTAAACCGGACAAGGAATCATGTGATGCCCGGATTTGTAAACTGGCTGAGTGGGACTAAGTGTTGTCTGGATTGGTTATCGGTCAAGACTTGACCGTAGATGAAGTCCGGCCAAGTCTATATTGAACAAAATTTGTTTATTTGCCGGTTTGTATCTTGAATCAAGTATTTCAAATAAATCATTTTGAATATTCTTTTATAAATGATAAAGAATGAGAATTTTGATAAAGATGATTTTTGAACTAATAATATTCCATTAGGACATTTATGACTGCGGTCTGTTCTAATTGGAATTATTTTGTAAAAGGATTTATGAGGAAATAAGGGTGGCATGTCAAGGAGAGGTGTACCATGGGATAAGGGTGGCATATCAAGGAGAGGTGTACCTTTGGATATAAGGGTGGCATTTGTATGTGTGTTATGTAATATAACTCTTACTATTATATCCTTTAAGATTATTATGGTCTGGAATCTTTATTTCTTTGTGATTTAAAGGTTTAGGATCAGTGTTCTTATTGGAAACCGTAGGCTGGATGTTATTGAGGATGAAATAACAAGTTTGGCCTGAAACTTTGAATAAACCTTGTTTAATTAAAAAGGTTTAAAAGTGGCATTATGATAAACGTGGTTAGTACAAACCTATTTGGGTTTTGATGTATTATCTGAAAGCAGAGAGTTTGACTTGAAAAGTGGAAAAGTACTGGTAATATGTTCTTATTTGTTCATATATTTGTTATATATATATGAAAGGTTGTCTTACATAGAGTTTTGGTGATTTTCACCCTGCAATAACATAAAAGCGAAGTCACAAGACCTTCCGGTCTAACCCTTGTTTTTGTGATTTTAAATATGTATTGCAGGAGGTGCAGACGGTAAGGGGAAGGGAAAATTGTGATATTTTCCTACATGCATATTTGCTAGAAGATTTAGCTATATTATGTATAGTTTTGTTTGATGAACGTTGAATAGTACAAGAATTGTATTTGAAATTTTTGGACCATGTATTCTATAATGGTAGATTCTTGTACTAAGGGACCTATATGGTGTATAAACATGTATTTCTTGTGTATGAAGTATGTGTTACATGCAACGTGTGGTATGGGGTGTTACACAATTCTTGTAAAATAGTTTGATCACTGAATATGGAAAGATTCAATGATATTTTTATGTTTTAGAAAAGAAGATAAGTATACATACCTGAGAGAGAGAGAGAGATACATTTACTTAAGAGTTCAGTGACAGAGTGAGAACATTGAATCATTTCACTTATGTATCACTGAGTATTGCTTAGAGCTGGAGAAAATTATCTTCAGTGTTCAGCATTCCAAGTTCGTTGATCAAGATGTTAAATCTTGTCTCATCAATAGGCTTTGTAAAAAGGTCAACGAGTTGATGCTCAGTGGGTACGATGTGAAGTTTAATATTACCATTCATAACATGATCTCGGATAAAATGATATCTGATCTTAATATGTTTGGTTTTGGAGTGGAGAACATGGTTATTTGCAATAGCAATAGCACTGGTGTTATCACAATAGATAAGGGATCTTTGAGAGTTGAAGATCATAGTCACTAAGCGGATTTTTCATTCATAATTGTTATAACCGGATTTCAGACAACCTGGGTCGAGGTAAAATAAACGTGATTAATTGGTAAATTACGTGATGGCATATATATTAATTGATTAATTTCATGAACAATATGCATAGATGAAGACATGCATGTCATGGTATGCATATATATATATATATATATATATATATATATATGTATATATATATATGTATATATTTATATGAGTGGATAATCTTATATGTGATATATGTTATGTGGTGTTATTATTTTATTAAAAAAAATGGTATTTTCACCATTAAGCAAAATGGCATTTAATAATATAAAGCCACACCACCTTAGTCAATATTATAATAATAAACATCCTTCACCGCTTAGGTGGGATATTTAAAGAAAGAAAAAGATAAGGGTTATCCTTATCACTGTTTAATTTAGAAAGAAACTCTTGAGAGAGAAAAAGGTGTTTAAAGGCGGTGAGGTGTTTTTCAAGAAATTTGTTGTTTCGAAAGTATTGAAGATTCTGTGATAAGTGATTACTTATGTGTAGGGCCTTAGGTTGATAAGCCTAAAACATCAAAAAGAGGTTTCCTCCATCTGGATAACATAGAAACTAGAAACAGGAAGAAGAAACAAATCATGGGTAGGGGTTCATCAAACAAAATAGTAAAAGTTGTTAAAGGAGAGAGAACCAATCAAAAAATAAGCAGTACATCCAAACAAACGAGAAAGGTGTCAAATTCAAGGGTGAGACAGTAAGTAGGTGTGAGGCTGGGTTTGAGAAGGAATCGGGATCACAAGAGGTTCAACTGAACAAATTCCGGAAGAAGTACTTGTCAAAGATCTTGCTTTCAAACCATAATAGTTGGAGGCATAAAGTGATCATGCAGGGGGGAAATTCATTGTTAGATGCTAAGCTAAGCTAAGTAAGACAACGATACAAGAAGCATCGAAAAACAAGATTGCACAGCTTGTTTAGCTCTTTATTATTTAGAGTCAGTTTTCGGATAAATGGCAAAGTTCTCGAATAATTCACTTTTGAGATATTATTTTCGTCTTAGGAAGACTTACAATTAGTATGTTGATAAACAATAGTTTTTTTTACTTAGTTTTATGGGGATGTTGATGAGGTATATTCGGAATGGTAATGGATGAATTTTTTTGGCAAATATTGTTATGTTCCAGTGTTTAATCATGTTAATTTGTGTATTAGTTTGTGATCAATCATTATTTTGTTGAGATGAAAATGATAGATAAAATTTTGTCCAATTTCTTGTTAATATAATCACATGTGATTTTAATATGCATGTTATACTAAAACATCTTGTCCATTTTCTTTATAATATAATCACATGTATTTTGTGATGCATGTTACACCTAAACAATTTGTCCAATCAACTTCTAATATAATCAAATGTGATTTTGGGATGCATACTATATCTAATCATTTTGTCCTATTTCTTAGTAATATAATCATATGTGATGTTGGGATCCATACAAATAATAAACATTTTGTCCAACTTCTTTATAATATAATCAAATTTGATTAAGTCCTATTAATTTGCATATAAATTATATAATTCATGAAATGTAATATTAACATGAGTTAGAAAACAACAATGGAAAAAATGACGAATTAGTATTATATGCATAAGTATGATTATACAAACAATGAAAAACAAACCAATATACTTAAATGATATGGTCGAACAATTATGAAATACTAGTAATCTACTAGTTCTTTCAAACAACTTAACAACTGAATTCAATGTAATTAACCTAAATAAAACAACACACAGTATTGTCTAACATGGTCAAACATATAATCAAATCCATACTATGCCATCAATCATCAGATAAATCGGACATTCCTTTCTTCACTGGGCAATTGCAGGACTCATGGTATGCATCCTCTACACTTCCTCTTGGGTCTCGCAATCTTTATAGCTTGCTCGTCGACACCTATCAAATGCTTACCGGTCCCACATCCTTTGTTTCTAATACCTTCTAGAGCATGTATATCGACAACAGGTGCAAGTCCTTTTGGGGCATTCGGTACCAAATTTATGGGGACATTATATCTTTCCTTCATGATACCATTGTGCTTCCAATCTGGTCCATCATTTCAGGAAGATTGTTTCACAATTCACGTTCGTTGTGACAAGAACTTCGAAAAATAAAAAAACAAAAGTATGTCATACTTTCATAAAACCAAACATATGCGGCATATGATTATATAATTATAAAAACATTATGATTAAGACATATATATTAAAAATCACATCTGATTGCATATGAAAATGATAATACTCATTTCTATACCCAACAACATCACATTTGACTATAGGGTTATATTTGTCTACTTAAAATTTCAAATTCTAGGAAGTAGGCAATCTTCACACAATTACCATATAATCACATATGATTATACTCCATGTCTGTCAACAGATGCTACTTAACCATCAATATACAATGTATTTATTAACTAAACTAATAAGAACACTCTTGAATCACAAATGATTATTAATTAAAAGAATTTTCCATGTTGCTTAATGGAATATTGATGAAATCCCTCTTTATACTCATATCCATTAAACATATCATATTAGAAACAACGAATCGAAAAACATGAATAACCATCTACAGTAAGCCTGAAAAAACAAGAAAATAAACAAAAAGTTACCTTCAACTTTCGCCGTTACTGTATCACCACCGGAATCAATATTCTTGATATCGTTAACAGAAAATTCGTATGTATGTCACATTCTCATAAAACCAACACGCTACATATAGTTATATAATTATAAAAACATTATCATACAAGACAACTATATTAAAAATCACATGTAATTGCATATGAAAATGATAATAATCCTTTCTGTACTCAACAACATCACATGTGATTTTATGAATATGTTTATGTACTCAAGATTCTAGAAACTATGCGATCCTCATATAATTACCATATAATCACATTTCATATTCTATAAACTATGATGTCTCCATACACAGTGTATTATTAACTAAATTAGTAAGAGCATTCCAATAATCATATCACATGTGATTATTAATTACAAAAACTTGCATGTTATTAATTCATCATGATGAAATCCCTCTTAAACTAAAATCTATCAAAAATATCCAAGTAAAAACAATGAATCAAAATCATAAAAACCCATCTAAATTAAGCTCTAAAAAACAAAACAAAAAATAAGCAAGATCATACCTTCAACTCCGGCCATTATCATATCACCATCGGAATCAACATTCCTTTATTTGTTAACATGAAATTCACACGTATTAACCTGATTTGGAGGGATAATTTCTGAAACCGAACACATATAATCTATTACAATCAATTCATTTGGAGTTTGATCACATACAATCGATTCATTTGATGTCTCCATTGAAGACACAAACAGAGAATGAAGCTCTAACGTTTTGCTTGAAGAGTGGCACAAATTACTTACCCATTATCAAACACTATGATACCAATAATCAATAAAATCTAGAAAAAAGGGAGAGAATACTTATGATTCTTATTTAAATGAGATATTGTGATCCATAATTTTTAAAAAGTCAGAACTATCCTAATTTAATCAAATGCATACTATGACCATAATATCCTTATGAGCTATTTTTTGGAAATAACATTTTCAGTATTATCTTTTAATAAAAGATCAGCTGAGAGTTGTCCCTTTATTCCAACAACCCAAGGACCAGAAGCAATCGGTCTAGATGGCCTTTTAGCCCAAGTAGCCTTAGGCCCAAATAGCCTCTGGCCCAAATGGCCTTCGGACCAAATCATCATCATCCCCTAGGATTTGTCACCAGCAGCAAGTACACCACAGTCGTGGTCTAGGTGGAACGTCGAAAATAAAAGGCGACAACCACGAGACCCTACCGGCATCGATCATTTCAATGTGGTGGAGGCCAGCCGTTGGATGCGGCGGCACCACTAAGACCACCAGCTGACTCGAGCCATGGGTAGTGGTACAACCATCACACCCCACCATCACTTGAGGTTGTTAGGGTCTCGACCAAAGCAGAAGCAACCGAGAGAGACGAGAAAACTGAAACGGGACAACAATTGACAACCATCACGGCCATTGATTGGCGACTGGGCGTGATCTAGTTGTGGTGAAAAAACCCAATAGGGACGAGAAGTTGGACGTGGTCCACAGACCCAACAGCGACGATGTTTCAGTGACAGACTCAACACGGCAATAGCTATGGATACAAACCAACATCACCCCTGTCATGGCACATTGTCGTCTGCAGTCCCGACAGAGGTGCGATAGGGTGATGGCGGTACATTCACCATGTCGGTTGGTAGCAGCATAGTTGAACAACTGGTGTGGCGGTGGCAGCCCCTCGCAGTGTAACGGATGAACTCAAATCTCGTTTCTTTATTCGAGTAAATTATTTTAATTTGTCAAAGCGGCTTTGATACCACTGTAAAGTTTTAAACAATTTTATAACCCATTAAAAACACAGTGGAAATTTTATTTTGGCTATAATTAATAAAAACACTTTCAAAATATTAAAAACCTATTGGATCCAAGTGACAATTAAAAAAATTAAATAACATACGATAGGGTGTTTAGAGTTGTACCATTACAAATCTGGTATAGATTTGATGCAGCACTTAGAAACCAAAATAGGTTTCATCTATTTGTGATCCACATATGAACATGCTTAGACCTCCCATCAGGTGTTAGCTCAAGAACCCTAGATCTATATGTGTTTTACATGAAACAAAATATTTTTTTTTTCTATTTTTATCTGATAGCCAAAACTCTAAAATTGATAAAATTGTTTTGGCCTATAACCCTACAAGTTTACATACTCGTTGACAGCCTCTCTATATGACATGTGTCATAGACATATAATAAAAACTTAAAATTATACTATTAAAATATTCAATACATTTAATATAACTTTTTATCTCTCCTAAATAGTTAATATCAATGTCTCCTATTAATGAGAGGTAATTAAATATTATTTTCTCTTAAGAGATTTTCCAAATTTGAAGATTTCTATCCTCTTTCTTCTTTTATATATTTTAGCATACATTATACAAAAGCTATTGAAATAAAAATATACCCAAAATTTTTATTTTAACATAGTTGTTGGAGATGCTCTGAATCCTTGTATATAATATGACAATTGTATGCTTTAATTTAAATACATGTTAATGTTTTAAACTACTAACTTTTTTATAAGTTTGAAGCATAAACACATAGTTTATAATATATCATAAAGTAATATAAGAATAAATTATAATAATATAATATACTAAGTTATCATTTAGATATAAACAAATAAACAAAAAAATTACGTATCTTCAAACTTTTTAAAAATAGGGTTGATTACATGAAATATCAACCTATTTTTATAAATTTTTCTTATTATAATATTTTATTTTTGTTTTTCTTTATTACAACAATGTATTTTCAAATTATTTTATATTAAGGCATCATACTTTAAAAAATCTACCCATTATAACAATGGGTAATCCGTTAACCCTTTGATTTTTTTTTGCTTGTGTGGCTTTAATGAGGTGATGTGGATGATACATCATTTTGATGACTTAACTAAAATAAAAATAAAAACTTTTTTCAAATTATTATTAGTGATTTCATTTTTCATTGCTATGATTTAAAAAAAAACATTTAATTTTTTTATTTTTTCTTATTAAGTTGCATGCAAATTAAATATTCTAAAGTAAAATATTGCTTAAATAAATATGATACATTATTTTCAAGATATATTTTGTTTGTAAAAAAGGTAGCACTTCTTATTTTATGTTGTTCAAAAAAATACATATCTTTTAAAGTTCTCTTTAAAATATTAATGAAATAAATTGTGATCTACAATTTTTTTTAATATTGTTATATTAATAAATAATTCAAAAAAAATCTAATTGATTTAATATATTTATACGTCAAGTAAAAATTTTTGAACAAATATAATATATTCTTTAAAAGATGAACAATTCTTATTTTCTTTTTTCAAAAAAAAAACACATTTAAAAAAAAATATTAACGAGATAAGTCATGTTTTACTAGTTTTATTAATATTGGTATATTAATGAATAATTTAGAATTTTATTACTTAATTTAATATATTTATTAAATAACATGTAAAAGTCTAACTATTAAAATTAAAAGTAGAGTGTTTAATAAAAATTAGTTGATGTTATAATAAAATAATTTTGAAATTACAATGTTGTGATAAAAAAGTCACATCACTATAGTACATGTGCACAGCTTATGTGGACAATGAGGTGGCATAGAAACCTGGTATAATGGGTAAATTGAAACCAAAAGGTTACTCAATGTTATAATGGATAAATTTTTCAAAGTACAATTTCCTAATAAAAAATAGTTTGAAAGTACATTGTTGTAATAAGAAAAACTGGAAGTACATTATTATAATAAAGAAATTTATGAAAGTAGATTGTTATTTTGTACATTTTGCCCTAAAAAATATAGTTAGAATTACAAATTTAGTCCTGTGTGGTTTATGTGTTTTATATCTATGAATTACATTTATACAATTTGCAATTTATAACGAATTGGATCCTTTATTACTAACTTGGTTCAAAAACTTATGTTAACTTAGAAGGATGTTTTAGTTATATAAAACCACATGCATCTAATATATTATTATATATTTCCATAAACATGCAACCATTTCATAAACATCAATACTAACATCAACCTAACAAAAAATTTGAGTAAATCTATTAAAGAAAACATGAACATTACTCCAGAAATCCAATCTATTGTATTTGTACCATAAGAAACAAAGCATAATAAAAATACTAATGAATCGAACCAACACAAATCCATTACAAAAGTGTGATACAGAAAAAACAATCAATCAAAAATTTAAAAGAAAATCAAAAAAAAAAAAACAAAAAGAAGGCAAAACAGTTGAGTTCTTGCTTCTGATGTCACGAAAGACGAAGAACAACGGTGGCACATGGATGAAGAGACTGGCTCATATCCAGACAACAACAACGATGATTTTGGGTTTCAAAGTCGTTGATTTGCTTTGGGTTTGGTGGGTATGCTAAGAAAGAAGAAGACATGGGTTGCAATGATATGTATCTGATGTTTGTATGTGCATTATAACATATAAGTATTAAGAATAATATTTAATATGGTATACATTTTATATTTTTAATAAAAATATAACGTGTCAAATGACCAAATTTTCCTCTGATTTAACCTACTTAACTGGATTTTTTTGGACAAAGTTAGTGACAGGGACCCAATGAGTTATAAATTGCAAATTACAAAGATGTAAATCATAGATATTTCAAAATAAGGACCCAGAATGTTGAAAAACATAAACCACAAGGACCAAATCCGCAGTTCACTCAAAAATATAATATACTTGAACACTAAATTGATTTTAATAAATACTAGAATATTAAATTTGGTGTTGTCAAAAATAACTAGTTAATCAACTAACTAATAGCTTATCAATTAGTTAACATAACCTAAAATAATAAAAGATTTGATGTTGGGTTATACTTTTCACTTAATAAGCTTAATAGCTCAATGGGCTTGTTCGCACATCTATATAGAGTTGTTTACTTGTAGCTTAATAAAAAAATCACTAACTTAATCGCACAGCGAAGAAAGATATCTTGTCCCCATTAAGACCAAAAAGATTACACGTCCGTCCTTGACGAAAATACACGTTCATCTCCGAAAATCATCATGTTGACTATTTTCTCATTGACATCGTCGCCCCTCACTCGATTCGAACCTTGATTTTTAGGGTTTCATCTGGTTTGTTCTCCCCATATTGTTAAGCCATAATGCTCGGTTTTAGTGTTTCATCTGGTTTGTTCTCCCCCCATACTGGTTCCTCTTACTACTCTCAATTTTAGGATTCCATCGGTTTCATCTGGTTCTCCCCATATTGGTTCCTCCTGCAGCTCTTGATTTTAGGGATTCATCTGGTTTGTTCTTATTTTCTTTGTGTTAGAACTGAATTTCAGTATTAATTGTATTCGTTTTGAAAGTAAATTTTTGTCTATAATTGTAATAGACATCGTGTTTGACTTTGTTTAGTAGTTTGACTTTGACTTTGAAGGGTTAATACTTTGACCCTATAAATAGCTTGTCTTTTGTATAATTGTTGTAGGAGCTTCGTTTGTAATATTATGTAAAGTTTGAGAGATTTGTGAGCATTGACCATATTGACTTTCTCTCTCAACTCTCCTCTCATGTTCTAGAGTGAATATCCTAAATCTGCCATGGATTATTGAAGCTTTATTGAAGATTGATCATTTAGGGGATTTTTAATTGGTATCAGAGCAGATTGTGCACGAAATCAAGAGAAGAAATCATTGTTTTTGAAGAATTATTGAAGAAATTTTCTGGAATTTTTTTTTTTTCTGTGTTCTTCATTTTGTTCTTCGTGTTCTTAATTTTTTTCTTGAGTTTAATCCGGAAATCTTTCAAAAATTGTGTTTTCATGTTAAAAACAGAATCAAAATGTGCGGAAACAATTTGTGAATCTTTGTTATTCACAAATATTTGTGATTTGATCATCCGATTTCGAGTTTTGGTGAATTTTTTGTGTTTTTGAAATTTTTTTGTGTTCTTAAATTTTTTTTCATAAAAATTAGTGTTTTTGATCCATTTTTTTTTTGTTGTTTGTGTTTTTGATTTTTTGTACGATTTAAGTCAATCGGATTGAAGACTTGACTAATTTCTGGACTTAAATTGCACAAGGCCCTACAGGATTAGGAGCCCATAGTCTTACCCATCTGTTTTTTCATTCATCTCACAGTCTATCAAAATCGCTCAAGGTTTCAGCCGAGTTCTTTCCTTATCGCTCATAAGACTAACCGGATTCTACTTGATCGTTTTTCGAACTTGTAATCCGGACACCCCTTGTCCGGATTTGGTGATTATCGGTTAGCAAGGCTTCCAATTTACAGTTTATCAACCAGTTTTCTTCTTAATCGGACACTTTCTTTGACTGGATTTTGTTCATGGTTTGACCAGATTCTTAGTGTGTTAATCGCAAGAAGCCTCATCCGGATTCAACATAACTCGGTCACTGTCAACCTGACTCCATCTAAATCGCTCAACCTTTATGTCTGGATTGGGGATTAATCGATCATCAAGGTAGCCGATTTCATCTCTTAATCGGTTAACAAGGTTAGCCAAGTTCAGCTCCGGTCACCTTTCAACCGTATTCAAGTTATCTAAACATAGTACCATCCGGTTTAGCCTTCATCGCACAATTGTATCCTTCATGCATCTTTTCACCCGATTTAGTTGAACATCGGACATAGCCTTGTTCGATTTAGTTTCCTTGGTTAAGTCTAAGTCGCTCACAAGGTTACCCGGATTCATTGTTCATCGCACATCTCTTTAACATGATTACTCTAAATCGCTTCACTCATTGACAGATTTATACCTTCATCGTTCATAGACCTATTTGATTTTACCCTAAATCGAAGAACACCCTGTTTGATTTCAACTCATCGCAGACTGACTTGTTCTAAGTCAATTTCTTCAAAATCGATCATCACATTGTTTGATTTTACAGAAACCGAATAATATTTTGATCGATTTCACCTTAATCGCATACATTCTTGGTTGATTTCACCTCTATCGTACACAAGCTTAGCCGATTTCATCTTCATCGGATAACAGCTGTATCCGATTTAATCTTCATCTGTCAACGATTTAGCTTCCTCGATCATCTCGCTCACCTTGGACACTGCCTTTTTCGAATTAGATCATCATCGGCCAAAATAGTCTTAATCAACCTACCCGGATTTAGCCTCTTCGTTCAAAAGTCTAAGATTTGTGTTTCTTGCGGTTTTGTGGCCCAACATTTGGTTTAAGCTTGATCCATATTGGGCTTTCTTTAATAGCAAGCCCATTCTTTCATTTAGTCATTTTTTTTTTGGTTGTTTTATCTTGGGCCAAATTTATAAAAAAAATTATCTGATTTCTTTTTATTTTTTTTCATTTTTTTGGATCAAATTTTATCTGTATTTCACGCTTATCTGGTTTTGAGAATTTTGTGTTGTTTTGTGTTGCGTAAACTATTTTAATCAGTTTTAACTATTTCTGAGTGTTTTTAACTGTTTTCAACAGTTTTTGACTGTTTTACTGATTTTTTTACAGTTTTCACTGATTTTTTGTTTTCTAAACAGTTTTTGAGCTTATTGCTTGATTTTGATTTCTTTAATTGATTTCACCGCATTAGATTCATTGATCAATCTAAAATGGCAGTTTTTCTTGAGAATGAGAACATGAAATTGAGAGTTAAAGTTTCGGAACTGGAAAAGAGTGTAAAGGAATACAAAGATAAATACATAAATATGTTTGATGAAAGTTATGTAGATAAGAAATTCATTAGAGATTTGCAAAGAAAGAATAAAGCTTTGAGAGAAAATTCTGAATAAGATTTATCAGTTAAGATTAGTAAACTTGAGAGAGCTTTGGATAAAGTAAGAAAAAAGTATGATGATGAATTGAAAACGTTGAGTAAATCTAATAAAGATTTGTTTAACAAACTCCAACAAGTCCTGAGTGAACTTGAAACTGAGAGAAACTCTCCAAGGAAACATACCGAGACTGAGGACTTAACTGATAAATTTCATAAGTCTGAGAGTGATCTGATTGAGTTAAGAAAGTTACTGGACTTAGAAAAGGAGAAAGTTTTGAAAGTTGAGAAAAGTTTGAATGTTGAAAGAACAGAGTTTGAGAAAGAAAAGAAGAGATTTATTGAAGTAGAAAAAAGATTTGGTGCTGAACGCGTATCTTATGAAAATAAGATAAACTCTCTAGAGCAGAACGCTAAATTGCTTTTGAATCAAATCTCGAATTTTGAGCAACTGATTATCTTGGAACGAGCCAAGATAGACAAAGAGAAAAATGATATCAGAGAAGAATGTCTGAGCCAGAATCAGAAACTGTCTGACAGCATTGCTCAAAGCAGAAGGCTTTAGACGAAGAGAAGAAGTTATTTGCGCTTGAAAAGAGAAATACTTCATAGAAATATGCAGCTATAGCTAAAGAGCTTGCTGAAAAGAAAAAGTGGCTCGACATTGTTTATGAGAATGAGAAAAGCAGCTCAGATGAAGAGATAAGAGAGTTTGACAATGAGAAGAAGAAATTTGAGAAGCTGAAGAAAGAGTTAGAAGATAAACTCTTGGATACTTCAAGGAAATTGTCTGATCTGAAGACATAACTTGAAACTGAATTGAAGATGAGAATTGAACTTAAAAAGAAGTATGATTTAGTTGGTGATGAACGAGACCAGCTTTTAAAGAAAGTCAAAGACTTTTCTTGTGCTCAAAGCTCAACTGGTTCTCCTTCACAGTGTAAAACAAGCTTTTATGACTGTTCTAAATCTAACAGTTATTCTAGCACCCTTAAATCTACTATTTCTAAGAACTATTCTCGTTCTTTTAGTCAGTACTATCAAGGGTACGTCATCGGGTCATCCAATTCTTATTTTAAAGTTAAAAGCATTTGGGTTAATAAGTCTGAATCTGTTTCATCCCGTGATTCTATTGTTACTAATAATAATCTTCCTTGTTTTGTGAGATCTACTACTGATTTGTTAAATCTTAGCAAGAGAAGGATCATGTGCTCCACTTGCAAGACAACTGATTTTGTTAACAGGAGGAAGTACAACAGATGGACTGACGATAATAGATTTCAGAAGAATTGCAAAGATAATAACAGGTATGATAACAATAACTGGTATAAATCTTACTGTGTATATGATAATCCTGTTAAAAGTGCGAAAAAGAAAATATCTAACAAAAATAGATGGTTTGGCAGTTATAACATCCCACAACCTGATATTAACAAAGAAGGACCCAAGTTTGTTTGGGTACCAAAATCTATTTGATCTTATTTTGTAGGTGTGTCATTACCGTGCTGATCAGAATAACATGCCAATGATGCACAAATTCTGGGGGAGTTCTACACTGTTCAAACTGAGGCTTCTGAATATATCAGTTCAGGACCCGTGCTTAAATGCTTGTGGTTTCTAAACACTCAGTTTAGGACCCGTGTTAAAAATGTTTCCATTTTTTTTATTTTTAGTTGAATCGAAACATTACTTAAATCTACTATCTAGGGGGCGTTTCTAGAAGTTTTTGAATAAATGTTTACAGGAAGTGAACTATTTTTTTATGGAAATGAGTACATCTTCTGAATAGGTATTTCTTGAGATTTTACTTGTGTAATTTCTCATCGATCATAACTCCAATACCTGTTTCAGTTTGTTGGGTCACCTATTGATTTGGTGATGACCCACTGATYTGTTCCTCTACCTTAGCAACAYTTARTARTTWTTGGTTCTTTGTAAGTTGGTGTCTTGGTACATACTTAAAGCCATTGGCAAAATCGAAGACTAGCCGATGTGAAGACAGAAGGTCACCGATGCGGTGTTGT
>NC_037530.1:18384725-18388012 GCF_001531365.2 Cynara cardunculus var. scolymus
CCTACAGACTATCAACTTGCTGACTTGTTTACCAAGCCTCTTGATGAAGCTAGGTTTAATTTTTTGATCAGTGAGTTGGGTATGTTAAATGTTGACAAATAATTTTTGAGTTTTCACCAAGTGTTTTCTCTAAAAATGTTGTTGTGTCTTTTGCTCAAAATTTGTCTGGTATCTGTGTAAGTGTATGCCTCTCTCTTTCTAAAATATTGATTTTTTTTAAAATGCTGGGTTTTACACTCGGGTATTTTTCCTTAAAAATCAATTTTTTTTTCCTCTAAAAGTCTCTATGTGAGTTCTTTAAAAAATTCGTATTTAATATATATATATTAGTATTTTTTTTATTAGTATTTTTTTTAAAATAATAGAAGAAAAAGATAAAACGATAAAAAAAAAAAAATCTTGTAAGTTTAGGAATGTGTGACGTTTTTTTTTTTTTTCTTACTTTGAAAAATTTTTACGTTTACATTTTTATAAAGTTTTTTTTTTCAAGTATTGTGGGCCTCTTCTTTGGGCCCAACCTCCATTAAGCCTATACTTCAAACCGGTTTTTCCCCTCCCAACCCCTACCACAAGCCGACCCCTCTCACCACTCTCATAACCCGAAGCTTCACTCCTCAGCTTCGGCTCGCCCCACCCCACACCGATCCCACATCCGCCTAACATCCCTCATTCGGCTTCCCCATCGGCTTGCCTCTCCACACCGAACCCCCCCTATTCGGCCTCCACCACACACCACATACACACCGATTCACTCATCTTTCTTCACTACTCTCTCCTCTTCGGCTTCCATCATTCGGCTTCTCTACCCACAAGCCTAACCCCATTCCATTCGGTGTAAGAGTGTTCGGCTTACATCACATTCGGCTTCTACGAAGTCCTCCTTCTACACACACTCGCCGACCCCTCTTCTATTTTCCTTAAGCCAAACACACACACCCACCTATCCTCTAATCTCTAAGCCGATTCCAACCCCCTCTTTTCCTACACACCGATCCATTCGGTTTCCTTCCCACCCCTCAACATAAGCCGATCGCCCCCCCCCATCTCTCACACCGATCGGCCTCCCCTCTTCTTCCTTTCCTTTTCCTCTTCGGCCTATCTCTATCGATCTTCCCTAGCCGATCCCCATCGCCTCTCTTTCTCTCAATCGGTTTTCCTTCACCCCGATCCCCTTAGGATTACAAGCCATTTTCTCCTTACGCCTATCCCACAAACCGATCGGATACCTCCTTCCCAAGCCGAACCTTTTTCTCCCCCATTCGGACCAACCTCCTTCGGCCCATCCCTTTCGGCTCATCCCTCTCTTTTTCTAACCCTAGATCCCCCACTTCCTCCTTATAAATATCCCTTGTGCATTCCTCATTTTCTTCACACCGATCTCAATCCCCCTCCTCAACCACCCTCACTTTTCAATAAGCCTCATAAGCCGATCCCCCTTTCCCACCTTCGGCTTCCACCACCACGGTTTGCTCATAATCCTCATCGGCTTGCTCCCAAGGCCGATCCCCTTCGGCTTGCTCCTTACCTCACGCCGATTTCTCCACAACCAAACAAAACCCCAAACCGATCCTCCACTCTCAATCGGTGCCCCCCCCACCTTCCTTTTGTCCCCTATTCCCCAACCATTTTTTTTCACACCTATTTCCTTCACCTCATACCCCTTACCCCATCCCATCTCTTACACCCCATCCCCACCTAAGACCCACACCCCTACTCCTTACACCTATTTCCTTTCACTTTTTACTTTCCCCATACACACCCTCCTTTTACCCAACATACATTTCCTTTTTTTTTATTATTTAAAACCCCCAACTCTCCTCTTCTCTAACACATCTCCTTCTCCCATCTCTTTAACAAAACCTCCACCTTTCTTCTCCAAAGATTTTACTGTGTGATTTTCAAGCTTCCTTCAACCATGGCTTCTAAAGTTGGAACTCCCTCCCAAGCTCCAAAGGTTAAGAAATCCCTTACTGCTGATGATGTTACTTTTTCTCCATGCAACTTTGTGGCATTGTTGGATCACAACGAAAAGTATCCAGATTTCTTCATCATAATCAACTTTCTTCGTAAGTGCCCTCTTTTCAAAGCTCTTACGTTCTCTCCTAAGATGAGTAAATCTTTGCTTCGTGCATTTTGGGCTACATGTATCTATGATGCTTCCACTAAATCTGTGCATGCCTCTGTTTTGTCTCCCAATGATCTATCTTTTACTGCTGATGATTTAAAACGAGTGTTAGAGCTTCCCACTTACTCTTATTATGATGAGCTTATCTCTGTTGATAATCTTCACATTGTTGCTACCACAATGGGCTATGTGCAAGATCCTGCTTTGCTCAAACAAAGCACTTTATATAGGAAGAATATGGGTGGTGTCTGGAATTTCTTTTTTTCCCATCTTATTCAATGCTTGAGTTCCAAAACTGGMGGGATGGACCAGTCACCCTCTAGTGTTACCCAGTTAGCTCATGCATTGATTTTTCAACGAAAAATTGATTTTGCTGGTTATCTGTTTGGGGAATTGATCAAGAAGATGGGTAGTGCCAAAACCTCTACCGTGCCTTTTATTAGATTTTTATCTATGATAATTGCTGATACACTTGGGTCACGTCTGCCGTCCGACACTGCAAATTATTATGACCTCAAAGTGTCCCAAGTGGGCATTCAGACATTRAAGAAGGCATCACTGTCTACCGATCTACCTCTTCCTTCAGGTATGGTTTCTTTTGCCACCTCTTCTCACCCTGTATGGGGAGAGTGCTCTGTGACCACAGCAGCTGGGGACCTTTCTCATGTTGCTCCGGTCACCCATCACTCCTCCATACCAGTGGTCCCTCCCCCTTCTACTTCTTCAGCTCCTGCCTCAAACGAGGCCGCCTCCTCTGTCCGGAGACGGCTGGCAGATAGCCTTATTCCCCCCTCCTCCGCATCTATTTCTGAGGCTATGACTTCGAAAGCGCCTTCGGAGTCTCAACCCGCCTCACACCCCCCTCACTCAAAGCGGAGTCACTCTAGACTTTCCCCTCTTGGCTCTTCCTCTAAGAAGACCATGAAACCAAAAAGGGCTAAAAACACATCTCCAACCAAGGACTCTCAACAGTCCAAAGTTGTTGAAGTTGGTCCTACTGAGCCCAGGACATCTGCTTTACCCCCCCTAGCTCCTCAGTGCCCTCTCAACAGGACACTGTTGTACATACGGGGAACCCACTTGACTCCACCTTGGCATCTCTATATGACCTTGGTGATGACTCGGACTCCTCCCCTTTCCGAGGTCCCTCTTCTCCTCCACT
>NC_037530.1:18391182-18402218 GCF_001531365.2 Cynara cardunculus var. scolymus
TAGGTTTTCCTTTCCTATCTTCCGCAACAATCTTTTGTTTTTCTGTGTGTATTAATTCTTGATATAAATCAATAAGAATTAAAAAGTTGAAAAAATCTGTGTAATTGTATTCAACCCCCCCCTTCTACAATTACTTTCTGTTTATTGCCTTACCCTTCGGGACTAACACAGTTATTCTTCAAACTGTTATTATCACGTCTCTTATAAGAAAATCATTTTCGGTGATAATATGCTCGTTAGTAATCAAAGTTTGTTTTCTGATTTTTTTTTTACTTTGATTGATACATATTCGTTAATTCTTTGAATATCAGATTCGGTAAACTTGTTCTTACAGATCTTCATTCATTTATCTCACGTACTGAATAATCTGATTTCGTAAATTACTCCTTCATTGTTTGTGCTTAAACGATATATTTTTCTTGATCAATTTTATCTACTTATTGTGCTTTACAGAAATAAGATTTTTGATCAACTGTTTGTGATCATTTGAGCATAATGCTATATTTAGGAGGGGCTGAGTGCTTCACATAAATACCTCTATGGAATGTCAGAACCGACAAACCTACCTAGGAGGACAATCATATCTGAGTGAGCTTTAACTCAAAAAGGGTTTGTGTGTTGAGCTTAAAAATGAAAAAGAGAGGGTTTGACGAGAGTTGTGTCAGGATTAAAAGATTATTAGAATCTTGTCCTGTTAGGACTGAAATTCAGTTGTTAATCAGATTAGAGCTGAAAACATTCTGTAATATTCTCTCAAAAAAATCTATTCAAGATTTGGTGAAAATCTCTCTCTACATTCATCTTGTTCTTGATTCTTGAAGATTGAATTCTAATTTTGTATGATTTGGGAATTACAATTGGTATCAGAGCAATGAATTGCAAGAAATCTCGAAGAAGAAATCAGTTTTTTTAAGTTTTTTCGAAGATTATTTTCTATATTTTTTTCTTCTTATTGTTCATATTGTTCTTCATTTTTTCTTTAAGGTTGATCTGAAAATGGTAAAAAAAATTGTGTTTTCGTGTTAAAGCCTTGATCAATCTGCTCGGAATTGAATAGTGAATCTTTATTAAACACAAACTTTTGAGATTTGATCATTGTTTTTCAAGATTTAATCGTTTTTTAGTGTTTTTAAAAGTTTTTTCGTGTTCTTTTTTTTTTAAACAGTGTTTTTGATCCTGTTTTGTTTAAAATTTTGTTGTTTTGTGTGTTTGTCCAGCCCAACCGGATTAGGCCCATCCGGTTTAGTGTATATCATTCAAAGCCCAAGTAGCCTAAACCAATAATTGATTTCATCTTCTTCATCCGCTTCATCCAGATTCAAGCATAGGGTTTTCCTCGTACAAAGCCTGATTGATTAAGAGTGTAAATCACAGAAGCCTTGATCGGATTAAATGGTACAAGATTGACAGCATACAGAGTGAAAAGCAGAGGGAAATTGAGACTAGAATCAGATTTTTTTTTTGTTGCTGGTATAGAGGGAAAACAGTGGCCTGAGCTCATTGGTTCACTTCTATCAAATTTTCACCATGTCCTTGTTCATGTGAAGCAAGCCACTTTAGAAACTTTTGGGTATTTGTGTGAAGAAGTCTCTCCAGTTGTTGTAGAACAGGATCAAGTTTTGTTTGAATATCTTAAAGTTTGAATTGATTTCACGAAAACAGGACTGTTCAAGTTTGAGGTAATCTTGTTCTATTTTTGGTGTTCGATTTATATCCATTTGTTTGCTGTCTCATAAAGGTAATTGCAGGCTGTTGTTTGTTTGTTAACCAAAGTTTGACAGACTTGATCTTGTTGATTGTTTGTTGTTGTTTGATTTAACAGTCACAGCTAAGCTTTTTACCAACATGCCATGTTGGATTTCTTGGTTGTGTTGATTGAAGATTGGTAAACCTATTGTGGAGTGATCAAGATGTAGGAAGTTCTTTATGCAGACAAATTTGGTCAAGTCTAATCATATAGTGAAGAGAGTTCATAAAAGTGAAGCTATATTGTATTGTATTTGTTCTGTAATTGTAAAGAATACTGTTGATTTGGTCTTGTACAGTTGTTTTGGGCTTGTTTCTTCTAGGACTTATTTTTGTTTGGTTTAAAATTTTTGTTTAGATTTTAATTTTTAGATCATTGTTTAACTATTTTGAACTGTTTTTAATCTGTTTTTTGGTTTGTTTTGGACTGTTTGAGAATTTTAAACCCTTTTTTTCATCGCATAAACTGTTTCTTATCAGTTTTAATTGTTTTTAACTGTTTTTAACTGTTTTTAACAGTTTTGACTGTTTTTACTGATTTTAGACAGTTTTTCGTCGTTTTTCTGATTTCTCAACAATTTTTGTGTTTTTGTGTTTTTGTATTTGAGCTTCACTGTATCTTTGATTTCTTTTTACTGATTTCATCGCATTTGATCTTAAATCAATCTATTTTGAAAATGGCAGTTTCATATGAGAGAGAGGACAAAGAAATGAGAGAAAATTGTTGAATTGGAAAAGAGCATATTGGACTACAAAGAGAAATACCTTAATATGTTTTATGAAAACCATTGAAATGAGGAATATATTAAAGATTTAAAAAGGGATCATAAAGAAAATTGTGAAAGAATTGAGAAGGACTTTGAGTTTATGATTGAAAAACTTGAAAACACTCTTAGCTCTGTCAAAAAAGATTATGATGAGGATTTGAAGACTTGAAGTAAAGCTAATATAGATCTTTTTAATAAACTCCAAGAGGTTAGAAGTGCACTTTCGATTGAGAAAAACTCTCCAAGGATTAATACAGAGACAGAGGATTTAACTGAGAAATTTCTTAAGTCTGAGAATGATCTGAGTGAGTTAAAGAAGTTATTGGATTTAGAGAAGGAGAATTTTCTAAAAGCATAAAAGAGTTTAAATGTTGAAAGAACAGAGTTTGAAAAAGAGAAGAAGAGATTTATTGAAGTTGAAAGAAGATTCGGAGCTGAACGTGTATCTTATGAGAATAAGATAAACTCTCTCGAGCTGAACGCAAAAATGTTGTTAAAGCAAATATCGGATTTTGAGCAGTTGATCATCTTGGAACGTGCCAAGAATGATAAAAAAAAAAAAAAAAAAGACATCATAGAAGAGTGTCAGAGCCAAACTCAGAAATTATCTGACAGCATTGCTCTAAAGCAGAAGGCTTTAGATGAAGAAAAGAAGTAATTTTCTCTTGAGAAGAGAATTACTACAAAGAAACATATTGCTATTGCTAAAGAGCTTGCTGAAAAGAAAAAATGGCTTGACAGCGCTTCTGAGAATGAGAAGAGCAGCTTAGATGAAGAGAGAAGAGAGTTTATAAATCAGAAGAAGAAGTTTGACATGCTTTAGAAGGAGTTAGAAGGTAAACTCCTGGATACTACAAAGAAATTGTCTGATCTGAAAACAGACCCTTGAAACTGAGCTGAAGATGAGAACAGAACTTAAAAATAAGTTTGATTTAGTTACTGTGGAAAGAGACCAGTTTTTAAAGAAAGTCAAAGACTTTTCTTGTGCTCAAAGCTCAATTGGTTCTCCATCTCAGTGTAAAACTAGTCTCTATGACTGTTCTAAATCGAACAGTTATTCAAACAGCCCTAAATCAACTGTTTCTAAGAACTATTCTTATTCTTCTAATCAGTATTATCAAGGGTATGTTATAGGATCACCCAATAATTCTTCTAAGATTAAAAGCATTTGGGTTAGTAAATCTGAATCTGTTTCATCATGTACTCATGTTGTTACTAATCATCTTCCTTGTTTTGTAAGATCTACTACTGATTTGATTCATCTTAGCAAGAGAAGAATCATGTGTTCCACATGCAAATCAACAGATTTTGTAAACAAGAAGACATCCAACAGATGGAGTACAGACAACAGATATTAGAAGGACTGGAAAGGTAAGAACATGTATGATTATAATAACTGGTATGGATCATATTATGTATATAATCATCCTATTAATAGTGCTAAAAAGAAAATATCTAATAGAAATAGATGGTTTGGAAGTTACAACATACCTCGGCCCGATACTAACAAAATAGTTCCCAAATTCATTTGGGTACCAAAATCTATTTGATCTAATTTTGCAGGTGTGTCAATTTTGTGCTGATCAGAATATCATATCAGTGATACACTAATACAGGGGGAGTTGTAATCTGTTCCAAAAAGGCTTCTGAACAATTCAGTTCAAGACCCGTGCTTTACCGAGTGTGGTTTTTAAACACTCAGTTTAGGACCCGTGCTAAACATGTTTTCTTATTTATTTTTTAATTTTTGAGTTGAATTGAATCATTTCTATAATCTACTTTCTAGGGGGAGTCTCTAGAAGTTCAATAAATGTTTTTGGGAAGTGAGTAATTTTTTTTAAAACGAGTACATTTTTTGAACAGGTATTTCCTGAGATTTTACTTGCGTAATTTCTCATTGAACATAACTTCAATACATGTTTCAGCTACTCTTCAAACTGTTATTATCACGTCTCTTATACGAAAATCATTTTCGGTTATAAAACGCTTGTTTGTATTCAAAGGTTGATTTTTCTGATTTTTTTTACCTTAATTGATATACACTTCATTTTTTTTAATCAGAATCTGTAAACTCGTTCTTACAGATCTTTATTCATTTCTCTTGCATACCTAATAATCTGATCGTTGTCGCATTATTCCTTTATTGATTGTGCTTAAAGCCAAATTTCTTGATCAATTTTATATCTGATCATTGTGCTTTATTTGCAATAACATTTTGATCAATCATTGTGATCAACTGAGCATACTGTAAATTTTTAGGAGGGACTGAGTGCTTATCAGAAATACCTCTATGAAATGTCAGAACCGACAAACCTACCCATGAGGACAACCATATCTGAGTGAGCTTTATATACAAAAGGGTTTGTGTGCTGAGACTAAAATGAAAAAGAGAGGGGTAGTTGTTGTGAGCTAAAAGAATTGACGAGAGTTGTGTCAGGATTAAAAGAACATAAGAATCCTGTTCTAAACTTCTAAAATCCGAGCATACCACACAATCTATTAGTTCTCAATTCTTTCGAGACTAATATTGAAAAAAGGCAAAACCCAGGCTAATTCTTGTCACAACCCCACCAGCTACTCATTTATCTCTCAACAAATAAGTGTTTCAATAACACTTGGGGCACGCAACTCATCATCTATCAATTTCTCATTCAGAGAAAGTTGATATTGAATCAGAAGGATATATGTCCCCCCTTCAAGTCTTTTTGATCACTAATTGAGTCTGATAAATTTGTGTAGTCCACACGGTTTATCTTTTTGAGCCAAAACAGAAGCATATGTTGCTTTATCTTTCTACACTACATAAATTTTGCATTGTATATGTTATTTTGCCGAAACATTCATAGATATGCTATTATTAAGCTATCGATGATTGAATGGAAGACCTGGTGAGATGAGCATCATAAAGTCTCATATATACAGTACATCCGTTGTACTGAATATATCTATTATACTCACAGGCCAATCTTTTATAAGATTGAAAACAATTTCATTCGTTGAAATTGGTTGTTATCTTCTCGTTCCCTTAATCTGAAAAGATTAAATAAGTGGATTTGAAAAGATCTACTTACAATTTCATGAATTAACGGCTTTCACGGAAAATTTCATTCATTCTTGTGTATGATGTAATGATTCTCATTTCATCATAAGGGGGAGTATGTAATAATGAATGAAATGTTCAATTTCGAACATTATAGGAGGAATTTGTTGTAAAGATCAAGGGGGAGTAACATCAAAGATGGCAAAAGACTCAAAAGGAGTGCGACTGGAGATGATTACAGAAAATTATTCCGATGCTACAATGTTTGATAGTTGTTGAATGTGAAGATCAATTTTACAACAGTTTACTGATAAAGATTATCTTTGAAGACAAAGTGTGTTAAAGTTTATTTCTGAAGATAGTTATTGTTTTTGTTTTACATTTCTACATTTGAGGGGAGAATGTTAGAAGATCTTTCTCAAACAAATGATTGTCTGAAGATTTCGAGTTGAAGATTTGTTTTGAAAAAGACATAGAGTGCTTAAAGCATCAAAGTTCAAACGAGACTCAAAGCATGCAAATTCTTTCAAGTCTGAATACAAAGGGGGAGAATGTTAGGACTGAAATTCTGTAATATTCTCTCAAAGAAATCTATTCAAGATTTGGTGAAAATCTCTCTCTACATTCATCTTGTTCTTGATTATTGAAGATTGAATTCTGATTATGTATGATTTGGGAATTACATGTTCCAAACTTCTAAAACCGGCCATACCACATAATCTATTAATTCTCAACTCTTTCGAGACTAATATTGAAAAAAGCAAAGCCCAGGCCAATTTTTGTCACAACCCCACCAGATACTTATTTATCTTTTAACAGATAAGTGTTTCAATAACACTTGGGGCACAGAAGGATATATGTCCCCCCTTCAAGTCTTTTTGATCACTATTTGAGTCTGATAAATTTGTATAGTCCACACGGTTTATCTTTTTGAGCTTAAACAGAAGCATATGTTGCTTTATCTTTTTACACTATACAGATTTTGCAAATTATACGTTAGTTTGCCAAAACGTTTATAGATATACTTTTTATAAGATATTGATGATTGAATGGAAGACTTGGTGAGATGAACCTCATAATGTCTCATATATAAAGTACATCCGTTGTACTGAGTATATCTGTTATACTCACATGACAATCTTTGTATAAGATTGAAAACAATTTCATACGTTGAAATTGGTTGTTACCTACCCATTCCCTTAATCTAAAAAGATTATAAAAGTGGATTTGAAAAGATCTGCTTACAATTTCCTGAATTGACGGCTTTCGCTAAAGATTTCATTCATTCTTGTGTATGATGCTAATGATTCTCATTTCATCATAAGGGGGAGTATGAAATAATCAATGTTCAATTCCGAACGATAAAAGGGGAGTATGTTATAAAAAATCAAGGGGGAGTAACACCAAAGGTTGGCAAAAGACTCAAAAGGAGTGTGACTGGAGATTATTACTGAAGATTATTCATGTGCTACACTGTCTGAGAGTTTTTGAATGTGAAGATCATTCTTACAAAAGTTTACTGATAGAGATTTTACATCTTATTTAATTTTGAAGAAGAAAATTTATGAATTTTTGTCTGAAGAAGTTCGTTTTTGGGAAGAATGTTGTTATCTGATATATGAAGAAGATTCTTTGAAGATCGTATCTTGAAGATCATGTCTGAAGATCGTTGCTGATTTTGTTATACATTGTTAAAAGAGAAGATCGTTGCTGTTCTATATTCGAGAGGGAGAATGTTAGAAGATTTTCTCAACAAACGATCGTCTGACGTTTTCAAAGTAAAGATTGTTTTAAAGTTTGTTTTTGAAGAAGTCATAAAGTGCTTAAAGTGACAAAGTTCAAACGAGATTCAAAGCGCGTAAATTCTTTCAAGCCTGAATACAAAAGGGAGAATGTTATGACTGAATTTCAGTATTAATTGTATTCGTCTTGAAAGTTAATTTTTGTCTATAATTGTAATAGACATCGTGTTTGACTTTGTTTAGTAATTTGACTTTGATCTTATAAATAGCTTGTCTTTTGTGTAATTGTTGTAGGAGCTTCATTTGTAATATTACGTAAAGTTTGAGAGATTTATGAGCATTGACCAAATTAACTTTCTCTCTCAACTCTCTTCTCATAATCTTGAGTGAATATCCTAAATCTGCCATGGATTATTGAAGCTTTATTGAATATTGATCATTTAGGGACTTTCAATTTGATAACCTTCACTTTGTTCTTCTCGATTTTCTTTTGATGCCCTTCATAGGCTTTGTTCTTCTTTTGCTAAGGCTTATAAACTCTTTTGCTTCATTTTCAGTAAAAAGATCACCATATTGATCTCATTTTTAAGTTTGTGTGTTCAAACCTCCCTGTTTTCAAATGATTTTGAAGTCCCTATGTTTAAAATGTAAGAAATTCCACAAAGAAACGACAATTGCTATCATTTGATAGAGAGACGAAAATTATATGATATTGAAATCCCTGTGTTCAAACCTCCATGTTTTCACAGGTTATAAACAATATGTTATTCGGGTAATTCTAGAAAATTGTGTGAATTGGTATTCTTGTTAAGTAAATCAATCTTTAAAATTTAAGAACTATGCTAAAAGTATCATATTGTAATTTCTTTTGTCATTTAAGAAATATCGAACAATATTTTATTTCATGTTGAGGGATAAAATGGTCATTTATGCTATTCATACTATTGATTCAGAAAAAAAAGTAAACAACTATTTTTATCCAGACAAACAGATTTATCCATATAAAATTAATAGAAAATTTTATAAGCAATCCTTTATTTTAAAAAAATTAGATGTAATGCAAATTTTTATTTGAAAATGGTGTTATTGGTTTCGCAATCCATGGAATTTGTGTCAAAACATGTGATTTTAATAATTGGTTTGCAATTAATTAACGCATAGATGGTAAATCCATTTAAATGGAAGCCTCATAAATTTGTTTCTTCAAAAGCCAAAAATCCATTTAATTTTTTTAATTCTCACAAAGTCATAAATAACAACTTATTTGTGTTTCTCAAAAATCAACAACCTTTTTCAAGTAAAATATCCATTTAGATGTGTATTTGTTATAAAAAGAAAAAAATAGCAAGTGTATTGGTTTTTAGGTGGTATCTGGGATTGCTTATTTAGAACAACTTATGTTTTTTTTAAGTACTTAACAACTTCTGTAATGTCAAACATGAGTTTTATAAAAAGTGTTTAAATTAGATTATGATGGTACCAAAATGTGATTTGGCAAAGTTTGCTTATACATGTAAAATGACCAAAAAAGGTATATTTGTTTATTCGGGAACAGTTTACTTTTTGGGTTATTTGTTTGTCATCTCCTCGCAATAGCAACCTGGATCCAAACAAGAGACAATTGTTGGTTGCATTGTGAATCACAATTCAATTCGCTCTCTCAAATCGCAGCTACAAATCTCATAAACAACTCAGTACACTACTAGAAAACAAGGTATCAGCGACGAAAATCAGCGGCGGAAAAAAAAACCCTCGCTAATCAGCGAGGGATCAACGAGGAAAAGACCAAAAACTAGTTTTCTCGCTCATCCCTCACTGATCAGCAAGGGATCAACGAGGGAATTGGTCAGAAGCAATCTCTCTCGCTAATCCCTCACTAATCAGCGGGATCAGCGAGATAAAGACCAAAAACCATTTCCCCCGTTGTTCCCTCACTGATTGGTGAGGGATTAGCGAGTTAATTGCCAAAAACAATTTCTCTCGTTAATCCATCGCTGATCTAAAAGGCCAAAAATCAGTTCCCTTGCTAATTTGAACATTCGTTTTCCCTCATCCCTCACCTCCCGGTAGTTAGATTGTATGAATTGGATATTTTAAATTTTATCAATTAGATATTTTAAATCGTATGAATTGGTTAGTTTTAATTTGTTCACAGTTTTGGTTTGTTATTTTATGGTCAGGTTTTGAATAGATAAATACAGGTATTATGTGATTATAAATTATTTACTTTTAGATTAATAAACATTAACGAATTAGCGAGAGAAAATTTGTCACTAAAAGTCCCTCCCCATTCCTCGCTGAAAGTTTATCTTGTTGATCCGCCGCTGAAAGTTTCCTCGTTGATCCGTCCCTAAAAGTTCTCTCGTTGATCCGTTGTTGAAAATTTACTTCGTTGATCCGTCGCTGAAAGGTTCCCTCGCTGGTCCGTCGTTGAATTCCCTCGTTGATCAGTCGCTGATAGCATTACCTACGAGCTCTTGACCGATGGACTATCAGTGATGGAGCACCCCTTTACCGACGGATCTCTGCATTTTTGTAGTGGTAATCTTGATCGGTTTTTCAATCGATTCTATCAACCAAACAAAAACCCTTTTTGTTTCAGATCGCCAGTGTTGGAAATCAATGGTCGCCAGCATGAAAGTCATTCAGGGACGAAATAGATGGTTATTGTGTTGGAAATTTGATTAATCTCTCTCTTGATTTCCTTGTCGTAGTCCTTTTCGTTTTCATCACCCCCGCCTCTTTAGTTATTCAGCCTCTGGTACGAAAATCGAGTGCACGCCATGTCGATTCCGATCGATCTTTGGTGGTATTGTTAGTGGCGAAATACAGAGAAGAAGGCATCACAGAGAAGAAGGTTTACAAGGACGAGCAGATAGGTTTTTTAAAAGAGCAAAAAGGTAAATTGGTTTCAAAGCTAATATGTTGAATCTAATAAGTTAAAATGGACCAACTTATGAAAAACTGTTTATTACCGGTTTGACACCGGTATAATCATTTTTTTCTCCCTATCGAAACACTAAAAACTGCTTATTACTATTACTACACTTGAATAAGTCAATAAACAGTTTAAATAAGCAACCCCAAGAACCCCTAGTTTTCACCACAAATCATTTTATTACCAAAAAAAAATTACTTTTGATAATTAACTGTTGATAAAAAAAAAATAAGGTATCAAATTAAGTGTCCGTGTTACTTTTTAAATTTGTTTTAAAATAACTCTATTTTAAAAGTAAGTTTTTAATTTCACATTATACATATAAGCATAAGATGGAGAAAACTTCTCTATGTTATTAAAGATAAAAATGTTATTTAACCTTTTTTTATTATCAAGGATAAAAATATTATTTATGTATCATTTACCAAAGGTCTGGCCAATAAGCATTTATAGGTATCAGACATCACTCTCACTTACCTTACAATGTAACATTTTCGGAATTTATGATAATTGTCTTAAACCCGATAAGCACCTACCAAATAAGACTTTTTTCTCTCACTTACTGTACAAAACTCTTAGGGTGCGTTTGGTTTGTGGAATTGGAATGGATTTAGGGGGATTTGGATTTGAAATCCATTCCAATCATGTGTTTGGTTTGCCAAATTGAAGGGATTTGGAATCCAGGGATTTGATTAAAATCTCTTGTATGCGGGATTTGGAAATCCTTTGCAAAGGGCCGGGATTTCAAATCCAATCCCTTCCATCGCTTCCCTTCCATCGCCGGTGCTTCCTCCCGCTTCCTT
>NC_037530.1:18402568-18406380 GCF_001531365.2 Cynara cardunculus var. scolymus
CGGTGCTTCCTCCCGCTTCCTTCCCGTCGCTTCCCTTCCATCGCTTCCCTTCCATCGCCGGTGCTTCCTTCCCGTCCCTTGCGAAGCTGTGCCCTAGGGTCGTCTCACCGGTGCTCCCTTCTCGCATCACTCTCAGCAGGTAAATCATTGCTATATGCTTGCTTAAACTGATTCTTCAGATGCATGATCATAGGAATTTTGCTATTTCTAGTCAACTTCTATATGCTGTTTTATGATTCTGGTTGATATATAGTTGAAGTTCATGGTATACACTATGATCATATTATGTCCAAATCCTGCAAACCAAACACAAGAATGGATTTTAAATCCAATCCAATCCAAATCCAGGGCCGTTCCTGGGGGAGGGCGGGCCGGGCGTACGCCCAGGGCCCATAAAAATTAGGGGCCCAATTTTTTAATATATATAATAGTAGTTCAAAAAAATAAATATATATAAGACAAGTAAAAAATTAGTATCTAATATGACAAGAAAATATTTTTATACTACATTAACTATTAAAGACCCAAACATGTATGAATTAAATATATTGGAGAAAAAAATACATAAAGATGTTATTATGTCGTCCATTATATAATATTGTTTAATATTTTTCTAAGTTTTTTGATCTAAAACCGACGTCTAAAACTATTTGCTTCGAAAAACTTTGATATATTATCCATAATTTATCTCCCATCGACTCCTTGATTGTTTCATTCTTGCGTGAATTCTATTTTTATATTAGAATATAATAGATTTTTTTGTTATTAGCTAACAAAACCCCCATCTTTTGAAAAAATTACCAACCATATAAAACGGTACAACTCATTTCTATATTTAGAATAATAAAACTATAATTGTTTTTTCATAGTTGTTCTTTATTATCTAATATTTAGTGTATAAATCTTATGTACTATTCTATCTCTAAAAGAAGAATAAGATCTCAAACTATTACCAACATGAGTTTTTTAATTTATATAATTGATGATTCCATAAAAGTTTGTTTTAACTCTAACTCTATGTTCTTGAGTCTTCTTCTACGTAGGAAAGAGAGGAAAGTAATAGTGGAAGAAAAATATTATGTTCCTTAGATTTTTTAGAGAAAGAGAAGAAAAAGGAAAGAAAAAAATTTATATCAAAATTTATTTTTATTTTATTATTTTTCCTTCATCTCTCTTCTCTATTAAAAACACAAATAAAAAAACTTAATTTTTCTTCTTTCCAAATTCAAAAACAAAATATAAAAGTTTAAAATAATGTTAATTATCCCAAATTCGAAAACATAGTATAAAAGTTTAAAATGGTGTTAATCTTCCAAAATTCGAAAACATAATATAAAACTTTAAAATGATGTTAAAAAACATTAACATAAGATGACATGGAAAACCAGCCTATTTACATTGATTTACGTAGTGTCACTCGGAAATCAGAAAAATCGACTTTGTGACTCCAAATGATATATTCTATGTACCAAAAGTATATCATAAGATGTTTTTGATGATGAAACAAATTACTGATACTACATAAAAATGTTCTAGTAGATAATATTAATTTAGAAATGAATATTGATTGATTATGCGTCCAGGAATACTTTGAGAAACAGTTTTATATGAATTCAACGTTATTTCTGATGATAAAAACAATATATTGAAAAAATATCGTACTTATCAAGGGCCCCTTTTTACATCTCGCCCAGGGCCTAAAAAATGTCAGAAACGGGCCTGTCCAAATCCCATGGAATCCAAATCTCTTCTGGGAATCCAAATCCCTCAGAAACATTCATGCAAACCAAACGCACCATTAATTGTTATGCCTCTTACTGAATAAGAGTCTCTATCTTTTCTAAGTGATATCGTCAAACGTTTACCCGACAGGTATAATAAACAATTAGGTATTTACACATTTTCAAAATTATATATCATTTTTATCATAAACATTTATTTTGATACCTGAGTAGAAATAAAATAACGAAATTTACATTAAAAATTGATTTTCCATCAAAAAATTCCCACAATAATTAATTACATATTGTTTTTGAGCATTTATTAATTATTCCCAAGGCTACAATCTTGGGAAAATCGTTCAAAATTCATCATGAGAAAGACGAAACTGCCCTCGAACAAAAAGGCAATTAGTTTATTTTTCTAGGGTTTTGAGCGACGGCCGGAAGTACCACCGGCTTCCGCCGTAAGAGCTGCCATGGAAACAGATGATCGAACAAGATAGCGACAACCCTTTAGAACAGATATCGGCAGCAAGCCAAATCAGATTCTAGATGATAATTTAGCATTTTAAAATCTACAAAGCCAGTTAGGGTTCTACGAAAATCTCTAGAAATGCATCGACAAACATGAAAGAGAACAACAATAACATAAAAGACTAGATGACAACCCTAATTTTTTCTGATTCGGTTGGAGTAATTTCTTCAATTTGAGAGCAAACCCAGAAAATTTCAAGACTTCCCTTCATGATTTGGGATAAAACCCCTGAAATTTGAAGTCATAGAATTACTTGAATCCATGGAAGTTTCTAAGGTAGGGGATTCTTCCTCGGCCTACCTCTCTTTTTAGGGACCGTAGCTCCGGCGGTAGGAGTTGGCTTTTTCTGTGGAACTGTAACCGGTTTCGACCGTGCAACTGGTGGCGTTGGGGATACAAAACTCTCGCCAGGTTCTGCCAACGCCACTCTGCTGCCGTTCGGCAACGAATCGGCTGACGGCCATGCTTTCGCATTCGTCGGGAACATCGGCGGCATCCAATTTGGGATGGTGAGGCTCTTAGCTGTCTCGGAGTTCGCTGCAAAACCCATCGGAAAATACCCCATACAACAGTAGTACGCTTCTTTCCCTGGAATAGTCGGCGGCAACGAAGCCGGTGGTATCGCCACCGCCTGAAACGCCCGCTTACAATTACTACATCTCAGGCAACAACCCGCGTACATATTAGGGTACTCGTATAAATTATAACAGTAAGGACACGCCGTCCATATGTTCGCCCCCATTTGATTCGCTGCGTCGGCAGGGTTACGCCTCACAGGGATCTTATCCCGCTGAATCGGGTGGTTCTGATCCTCTTTCTCTCTCTGTTTCCTCATGGAAACTAGATCCACCTTCGAGAAAGCAAATAGCTCGTTATCATAAGCAGATTTCCTCGATGCATCCGACAACAAAGCCCACGCATCTGCGACGAGTTTGAACGCTGCATCGGCAAAAGGGAACCTATTCTTATCTGGATGCAGAAGAAGGGCAAGCCGACGATACTGGCGTTTAATGAGGTCGTCATCGTTCCGGCGACTATCAAGCTGAAGGATGCCGTACCAGTCAGGGTTGTTGTTGATCCGTTTGTCGGCGGCGATGAGTACGTCAACAACGGCCAAGATCTGGTCGGAACCGTCGAGCAACGGCTCAGTCTCTTGTGCTAGAAGAGCGAAATCTCGACACCCATTTAGATCTTTGCCTTGTAAGAGCTTCTCCGCGATTCCGAGCAAGCGCTCTGCTTCAGCTCTGCTCGTCGATTGCATCTCTGTGATTTGCTCAGGCGAAACGAGGGTTTTGAATTTGTTCTTGTCGCAACGGAGACAGAACGATGGATGGTGGAAGATGAGTTGTTGAAGATGATTTTTTTTAATTTTTTTAATTTAATTTTAATTTCACTTTGTTGGGGTGAAATGAGGGCAAAATATTGCGCTCCCCTTACTTTATAAATAAGGATTTTAGATTATAAATTGTAATATTTTAAATATAATTTGACAGAAATTTAATTGAATATTTAAGGAAAAATAAATACTATAAATTCATATTATATTTAATTGGATA
>NC_037530.1:18406429-18411533 GCF_001531365.2 Cynara cardunculus var. scolymus
AATTAATAAATTTGTTGGCAATTTATTAAAATATTATATTTTATTCGAATTATACATTTATGATGCATCTATACTTGTAAATTTTTCTAATCAATTTCATTAACCCTCTTTATCATTAACTAAAATAATATTTGTATAATGCAGTAAAATACATCTTTATTTTTAATTTTTTTTTGTTTCCATTGACATAATAAGGTTTATGTGGTTTTTAGAAAGACAATGTTTTTATTTTTGAATAAAAATAAATTTGAATATATCATAAAAATTTGAAAAAATATATTAATATTAATATTAAATTAACTATTTAAAATTTCTCATTTTTTATACAATTTCTTTAATTCCATTTTTATTATAATTTAATTTAATTTTAATAGCAAAATAATTTATTTTAAAATGATATGTTTATCATGTATTTGATTATTTTTATCTGCAGTTAGTTATACGAATTCAAAAATAGAGTTTTAATAAGTTGTATTTACACACAGTTTACTTGTTATCCATAAATTTTAAGTAATATGTATTTATAAACAGTACTTCATGCATAAATAATGGTTTTTATGAGTTTTTGTCATATGCTTTATAATATAGTATATATTATTATTATATTATAAAAAATTATTTATATTTTAAAAAAACAATATTAATATATTAACTTTTATCTAAAGAGAATAATATTTCTTAAAATCTAGATTAATTAATTTTGCTATTATTATGTATTATTATATTATATTATATTAGAATACTATATTGTATTGTATATTTGTATTATTAATAAATACTAGAATGGTACTCCCACAATGGAGTGAGATACATCTCAATTTAATATTTGTTTTATTCTTTGTCTTTATCGATGTTATAATATAATACAATTTTATGTGGTTTTGAGAAAACGATAATGCTTTTATGTTTGAACTAGGGGCGTTCGCGGTCTGGTTTGAGCGGTTAACCCCTCAGATCACAGACCAAACCGTAATGACGGTTTATAAAATTTTCAAACTGAACGATTTAACATTAAGTGACCAGACTGGTCAAACCAGACCACGAAAAAGCGGTCTGGTTTGACCGGTTTAGGCGGTTTGGGATTTTAATGGACTTTAAATATTAAACTTAAAAAACATATATAATTTAGAATTTTAGATTAAATATCCATTTTAACAGAACAAAATATCCAAACAAATAAATGTAATAATTAAGCAGCTCTTAAGTCTAAAATCCAAGCAATCCAAAGTCCAAACAAATAAATATATAATACATATTTGAAAACAAACATATTAACAAAGTTACAATTCCACTGTGTGTATTAAGTAACAAAATCCACGACTTCACAACTTTCAATTCTTGAGTCTTGAGTTATTGACCAAACAAAATAGAAGCCAATATTAGTTGGTTGAATCACTTGGTTGATGTCTTGATGATGTGCGCCAAAATCAAACCATGAATTAGGAAAGATCGATAGATTGATAGAGTTCTTGAGGGATTTCAAAATGTGGAGACCGTCATTGTCAAATGTGTTGATATGTTTACTGGTTTAGGGATTTTTAGGCGCCAATTCATTTGGATTTGATTATGTTAGATGTTAGGTTTTATGTGGGGCTTAGGGATATATTTGGGTCATAGCCCATAAGTTAAAAAAGTTGGATTTGCTAATACTAAAATAAGTAAATAAATAAATATGTATGTATGTACGTATGTATGTATGTACGTACGTATGTATGTACGTACGTATGTACGTATGTATGTACGTACGTACGTATGTATGTATGTTAGGACTGAGAAATCAGTATTAATTGTATTCGTCTTGAAAGTTTATAAATAGTCTATAATTGTAAAAAGTCAGCGTGTTTGACTTTTCTTATAGGTTTGACTTTGACATTGTCTTTATTAGGTTGACCATATAAATAGGTAGTATTCTTTGTAATTGTAAAAAGAAGAGCTCATTTGTAAAAACTATACGTAATAAGAAAGGTTGACCAGTTGACTTTCTCTCTCATCTTCATATGAATGTTCATACATGATAAATCCAGAATCTGAAGATATTATGAAGATTGATCAGTGATTGTGGACACACAATTGGTATCAAAGCAGGATGCAAGAAATCAGAGATCAAAGAAAGATAAGTAAAATTTTTTTTCTAAATTTTTTTGGTGTTTTTTGTGTTCTTGATTTTTTCTTTGTTTTTGATCCGAATTTTTCATAAAATTCTTGTGTTTTTGTGTTAAAAACAGGATCAAAATGCTCGAAATTACATTGTGAATCTTTGTTATTCACAAAGTTTTATGATTTGATCACTGAATTTCAAGAATTATTCGGTTTTTTGTGTTTTTAAATTTTTTCGTGTTCTTAATTTTTTTTAAAATGTCAGTGTTTTTGATCCAATTTTTGTTAAATTTCTTTTAGTTTTTGTGTTTTTGTTAGTTTTGATCTGTTTTTAAATTTTTTTGGTTGTTTTTTTTTGTTAAACCATCCAAATTTATCCGGTTTAATCCCTTAATTTTTTTTTGGGCTTAAGTCCATTTTTGGCCCACATAATGTTGACCGGATAAAGAGTCCGGCTAAGGTTTCTTCATCGCTCTCAATCTCTCTTCAATCAAACCGCACACAAATTGAACGGTTTCAAGATAAACCGAAGGTGTCTTGATCGGATTGTTCTCCRGTTAGTTTTCATAGCTTCAAATTCAAGTCTAATCCTCATAAAGCTTAATCGGATTCCTTGAACGGAGAGGTACACCGGACGATTTCAGGTAAGTCAATCTCAAGTTTAGGTTTATTTTTTGAGCGGTATTCATCCTACACCGGACATGCTTTGATCGGTATTCATCTAAACCGGTCACCACTTGACCGGATTAGGGCTCTGATTCATTCAGCAGGTAAGCCATCCCAAGCGGTTTAGGACTTGTTCATCTAAGAAGTTTGAGCGGACTTCTAATCCGTTTGATTCCATTTACCCAGATTCGTATATCACTCTGTTTTTTATTCAATTTGGGTGTATATTGTTTCTTGATTCGATTTGATTCAACATAATTGTCACTTGAATTCATGCTGTCCGGTTTAGAATGTTCATTCATGCTGTTCGGTTTAAGCTTCTAATATTGACAGGTTTAATGTTTTAGTTGTAACCGGTTTACATTCAACCTTGACAGGTTCTATGTGCGTGTTGTTGTGATTGGATCTAGACAGGTTATTTGCAGGTTTGTTCATAGCTGTTTTGAGCTATTACAATCTGTTTTGAATTCCATATAGTTGTGTGTAGGTGACTGTGTGCATACACATGTTCTGTGTGGTTGTGTTTAAGATTTGAAGAAGAAACAATAGCTTCTATTAGCTACTATTAGCTACACAGGTTCTGAGTTTTGTAAAACAGCAGCCCAGGTTAGTGTGTTCACAGAAGGATTTGGAGTGTTTTACATGACTGTTTAGAGATTGTTTTTGCTGTTTGAATTGCTGTTTGATTGAAACTGTTTGATTTGAGTGTAAAACAACACCTTGTTTGATTGAAACTGTTTGTTTTTGCTGTTATAAGTCTAACACAGCTTGCTTGACAGATTTGAACATATCAAGCTGACAGTTTACATTTTGAGTATCAAGCTGTGATCTTGTTGTTATAAATGGTCAAAAGCAGCTCTGTTCATCATTGTTGAAACTGTGTTGAAGCTGCATTTTTTTTTAAGTTTTGTTGATCTTGACAGCAGGTTAAATTCTATTGACAGCAGGTTGTGTTTGCAATAACAGGTTTTGTTATTTTGACAGCAGGTCTTGACAGCAGGTTGTGCTTACTGTTTTTAATTAAAATTTTGTACTTCTTGTTTGCTGTTTTGAGCTGTTTAGTGCAGTAAGTGAACTGATTTGATACAGATTTGATGCAACAGTTTCTGTCTTGAGCAGCAGACTTATTCTGGAATCACAGAAACACAAAGACAGTTGAATTGATTGTTTGCTGTTTTTGAACTTGATTGTTTTGTCCATTGTAAAATAGTCTTGAAGATGTATATTCACATTGTTGAAGCATTAGTTGATTTGATAGGAGGATAAAGTGTCTGCTGAATTTTGCTAAAACAGGTTCATTGTTCATAGTTGCTAACATCTGTGAAAGCATTATTTGCAGGTTTTGTAAACTGTTTTTTAACAGTTTTGAAGCTACACAGCAACACAGTTTGTGATTTAAGTGTTGTCTGATCTAAGAACACAACAAGAATTGAAACAGCAGCTATTGTTCAACAGCAGCAACAACAAAACAGCTAGTATTTCCAGCAGCTACAGCATTGCATCCTTTGTTTTGTTTAACAGCAGCAACAAGAAAATTTGTGCTGTACCTGTGCTGTGCTGTGCTGGTGTGGAGAAGAAAGAAGCAGCAGCAACAACTTTTTGTTTCTGTTTTGATTTGAAACAGCAAGCTTTACAGTTGATTGTTCTTGCTGTTAGAGGTTGTGTAAACGGTCTAAAACAGCAGCCCAGGTGACAGATTCGTTGTTTCTGGTTTGGTAACAGCATGATCTTACACAGTTTTGATTGCTGGTTTGAGTTTGAGGTTTAAGCAGCAGCAGTTTTTGAGTTTCATACAAAGGCTGTGAATTCACCAAATCAATTTAGAGTACTGTTTTAAAGTCTGAAACAGAAGTAGGTTTGATAGTCAATATTGGTTACATTTTAGCTAAACAGGTACATTGTTTTAATCTTGTGCATTATCTGTGCTTGTGAACGGACTGGAACAGGCTTGGCTATTTTGTTCAAGCTAGCAGCCTAACTGTGTTATTGATTTGATTGTTCAACTGTTTTTGTGTCAGGTAAATCAAAGTACACTTTGGAAGATTTTCAGGCATAGCAAGGATTGACTTTGTGGAATTAACGTCAAGTCACAGCAGTCCAAGTGTAGCAACTGATAAGCGGAGCATACACGTGGATTTTTAAATACACTTCAGAGAGCAGATAGATAATTTTTTTTAAAAGTGTAATATATGTATTGTAAAGCGTTGCTATTGGTTGGTTTGGGCTAGATTCAGATTTTTGGACTTGGATTATTGTTTTGGACTATTTTTTCTTAGTTTGTTTGTGTTTAGGTTTTCTCTTTGGATCATTGTATATCTGTTTTTGTGTGTGTTTTTAGTGT
>NC_037530.1:18412270-18414334 GCF_001531365.2 Cynara cardunculus var. scolymus
TATTATACAAACGCGGACAAACTGATCAAACCATCTTTCTAAACAAACCATCTGAAGCTAGAATTTTTGATCCACGGGAAGGGCTGGGGTTTGAAAATCCAAAATTTTTAAATAAAGCTTTAAAATCTGCCCGGCCTCTATATGATTATCAATATATTTTCTGTGGTCCTGCCTATTCGGTAAAATTTACAAAATCTTCTGACGAGGTTGAACTTCAAGAAGATCTCAATCGTCAAAGAAATGACAAAATGCAAGTTCCGTTTAATTATTCAAAATTAAATGAAAGTTACAAAAATAAGACTCCGCAGTTTCAGATGATTTTATTCAGAGTTATACAAAAGCAGAGTTTGAAGCAAAACCAGTTGAACCTAAATCTTATATTCCTACTCTGATTTTAGAACAAAAAGTGGCTCAGCTGGAAAATATTTTAAAAGAAGAAAGACTTTCATTTGATCATCAAAAACAAGAGTTTTTAACTAAAATTGAATCTTTAGAAAACTCTATTAARAAAACGGAACAAGCTGAGTCTGAGTATTTCTCATGTGCTAAATCTTTGTGTGAAACTAATGACTCAGAAGAAATAAATGCGCTTAATGAAGAAATTAATTTTTCAAATTCAGATGTTTGTSTAGMTGATGAGGTTGATAAGTTTGATATTACAAATAAGTTACCCAGTCATGAAGAATTTATTACTAAAACCAATATGACTGAGGATTCTGACTTACCTTCAGGTTTTACAAATAGTTTTAATCAAAAATCTGTTTCCGAGGATGTTTATTATAAAAAGAATAAATTCAAAAAGAATCTGAGGAAACAGAAAAAGCTTACAAAGAAAAAGAGAGTTCAACATTCAAGTAAATCTGATAATTTTCTTTTTCCTTATTTAGATAATGCGTTGAATTTAAAGACTTATTGGAGAGTAAAAGAAGAAGTCAAATCATCTACTCAACTGAAGAAGAATAATTTTACTAAATCCGTATTAAATGATTCGAAATTGAATAGTTCTGTAACAAGATATTCAGTTGATGAATTATTTGATATTGGAAATAGTAAAAATTGTTGTCTCCGAGTAGAGTAAATGAATTATTTCAGTCTTTTACTTCTTTTAGACCATACCATTTCATGCATTATATGCTATCTTTCGTATCTAAAAGTGCTGAAAAGAAAATATCTTATAGAAATAAATGGTTTGGAAGTTACAACATACCCCAACCAAATTCTAACATATTAGGACCCAAGTTCGTTTGGGTACCAAAATCTACTTGATTTGGTTTTGCAGGTGTGTCAAATTTATGCTGATCAGAATATCATTTCAATGATACACCGATGCAGGGGGAGTTGTGATTTATTTCATTCTAAGGTTTCTAAACACCCGGTTTAGGACCCGAGCTTAAATTCTAAGGCTTCTGAACACTTCAGTTCAGAACCCGTGCTTTACCGAGTGTGGTTTCTAAACACCCAGTTTAGAACCCGTACTTAAAATGTTTTTCTTTTCATTTTTGAGCTTAAAAGATTCATTACTTTAATCTACTTTCTAGGGGGAGTTTCCTAGAAAATTAAATAATTGGTTTTTGGAAATTGATTTTTTTTATAACGAGTACATTCTCTGAACAGGTATTTCTTGAGATTTTACTTGCGTAACTTCTCATCGTACATAACTCCAATACCTGTTTCAGCTATTCTTCAAACTGTTATTATCACGTCTCTTATATGAAAATCATTTTCGGTGATAATACACTCGTTTGTATTCAACTTTGTTTTCTGATATTTTTTTTACACTGATTCATATACATTTTTTTTAATATCAGAATTTGTAAACTTGTTCTTACAGATCTTCATTCATTTCTCTCGTACATATCAAATAATCGTTGTCGCTTCATTCTTTATTGATTGTGCTTAAAGCCAAATTATTTGATCAAACTTTTATCTGATCATTGTGCTTTAATGAAATAATATTTTTGATCATTCATTGTGATCATATATGCATAATGCAATATTTTAGGAGAGACTGAGTGCTTATCAGAAATACCTCTATGGAATGTCAAAACCGACAGACCTACCCAA
>NC_037530.1:18415626-18420868 GCF_001531365.2 Cynara cardunculus var. scolymus
ATACGTAATAAGAAAGGTTGACCAGTTGACTTTCTCTCTCATCTTCATATGAATGTTCATACATGATAAATCCAGAATCTGAAGATATTATGAAGATTGATCAGTGATTGTGGACACACAATGTATGTATGTATGTATGTATGTATGTATGTATGTATGTATGTATGTATGTATTTGACGCTCGGTTTGGTCCAAACCATCAAAAAAAGGTTCCAGGCCTGATCGGACCGCCTGGTTTTGCTATTCTCAAACCAGACCAAACCGCAAAAAACGGTCCGGTTTGACTTGGTTTGGCCGGTTTGAAAAGTCCAACGGTTTTTTTTGAACACCCCTAGTTTGAACAAAATTCAAATTTGAATATCTCATAAAACTTTGAAAAAATATATATCAATATTAATATCAAATTAATTATTTTAAAATTCCGTAACCACAATTATCATTGTCTTATTTTATAACGAAAAACCATGAAAATTTAAATTACATAAGTAAAAAAACACAATTAATGTATTGTTTCATTTTTATTAAAAACACCCCTTAATTGTCAAATCAAAAACACAAAATGACGAAATAGAGATGAAATTTCGTAAATCAGATATTATATCTGATTTACGGAACCCAAATCAGATAAAAATAATTTTTGCGTCTCCATAATTATCATGGTTTATTTTTAAACCTTTACCCATTAAATTTGGTTCTAAAAAAGTTAAAAAATACAACTTAAATAACGTATCAGTTTTATAAAAAATACTGCAAAAAAATAAAAAAAAATTGAATTAAAGGTTGGATCGCCCCTGGGGGGCGATCTGAGTGTCTGGCTCGCCCTAAAGGGGTGATTCGTGGCTCGGTCAATGAGAATGAACAGTAATCTCTTCTTTTAAGGCTAAAAGTGGGACCCACAATTTTTTTTCTTAGAACCCATGTACGGATCGCCCCAAACAGTAGGGATTGCCCCCCGGGGGCAATCCGTGTGGGTAATTATGTAAAACCTCTAAAACCTGGTTATTTTGTGTAAGAGGGTTGTATAAAATGGTTATTTTCATCATTTTCCCTAATAATTAAGTATTCTATCAGAACTCAATGATTATCCTAATTATATTTTAGATTTTTTATATTTAAATAAATGAGATGTTTATCATGTATTTGATTATATTTATTTGCAGTTAGTTACACGAATTCAAACATGAAGCTTTAATAAGTTGTACATACACACAATCTACTTGTGATCTTGAATTTTAAGTAATATGCATCATTATAGAGTACTTTATGTATAAAAGATAGTTTTTAAGAGTTTTTATCAAATATTTTATAATCTAGTGTAGATTATTATTTAAAAGAAGAAAAATAAGAATAAAAACAATAATAAGATTACATCAACCATTAATTGATATCATTCTATCATTCAAATATTACATTGTCAAATAATTAGAACATAAATGTTGAATCTAAATCTTTGTCTTTGTCCGATTCTTATACAAGCAACTCATACCTCTCCACATGCATACATGAATGAACCCACTATTTTTTGTATTTTCCTTTGCTGACCTATGGGCTATGGCTGCTAATGAACCGACTAACCCCACCAACCCAGTCAATTCAACATGAAGTAACTCAACCCAACACGAAGCCACGAGATACTTAATCGAGTTGTAAAATCTCCAAACCGTATGTATTAGATTGAAATTGAATTATGACCATTTGAACATAACCCAACCTGATGCCTTTTGATACCATGGATCTAATATGATCGTTAAGTTAATAATTAATATATATATATAATTGTTAGCGTTAATAGAAAGTTTCATGCAAATATCTTTTAATATCTCTTATATATATTTGTTAGCTTTATTTGTATGTTTTTTCATTTTAATTTTACTTCCTTTGAATATAATCACTAAGCTAGATTGTAAAATGATGTATCAAAGTTTCAACCCGACCAAACACTGGGTTGAGTTGTTCAATGTCTTTAACTCGGCCAACCCAACCCGTTTGCATCCCTATGCTAAACCTCGACCCTTATGGTCCAATACTTTCATGACTTCCCTCTTTCACGAAGACAATAAGGGTTTGAGTCCCTTTGAAGTAAATCATATCCATAAGAATGATATTTTAATCGTATAACAGCTAGAACTTCTCCTCTAATATAGCTGGTAAGCTATTGAGAAGGTTAGTTTAATACTTTATGTTGTATTCTATTCTTTTACGAAGGAAGGAAAAGTAGGAAGGGAAAGAAAAACCTTGTTGTTAGGACCGAATAACTCTATTTCTTGGTTAAGATTACTTACTTGAATGATTGGTTTGACAGATATAATGCAGCGGAAAAGATGACAAATCAAACAAGTAGAAATCGATAAGAACACGATGAAGATTAATGATGAACACAGGAGAAATCTTTAAAGGATTTTCAATTGATGAAAATATTGACAATTACAATACTGGAAGCACTTTTAAATTACAAAGGCCTACGCTGCTATTTATACAAGCAAGTAACCGTTTTTCTGACACGACCTAAAGTAAATAAATCTAAGCCGTTCGATTAAAACAAATTACAGACAAGAACACGTGATAAGCACGAGCAGCTAAAAGACCTAAGWAAAACAGCTTAAAGATAATCTTCACAGAAGACATTGCTGCAGACCCTCTGTTAGACAACACATAGGCTCTGCTAGATGAAACTTGGAAGTACTCAAAGGACCAGTTCCAGAACCTCTGTGAGACACGACAGAGGTTCTGTCACTTGAGACTTGTAGCTTGTGCATCTTTTGCTGTTGGTCCTCTGTGGTCTTTTGTGACATATCATCTTCTGTCAATACTTGCAGTTTTACTTTTTCTATACTTTTACATTTAAGGAACTGAGAGCTAACAATCTCCCCCTAAGTATGAAAAAGTAAACTATGAACTTTGGGTGCAAGTGTATGACTTAATTGAATTGAAATTACAAGAAGTGATTAAACATCATCCTCTGAAATAATTAAGATGAAAAGAAATTACAAAGTAAAGAATTACAATGTAGAAAATTACAAAACTTGAACGACAAAAAAAATTGAAACATAGGCTCGATCCTAGGACAGAAGAGAATCAGACTTGAGACTCTGGGAAATCGTCTACCGCATAAACAAAGTCTGACTTTATAGTTCTGTAGATGTCGAAGATGAACTCTCTGAAGTTGATTTGTACTCTGATTGCGTCCAAGAGAGATGACACTTCACCAACCCTGTAGTGCCTTTTTTCCACCTCTGCCATGATACACTTGAATATCCAGTCCAATGTCTCCAATGAATACTTGTGCGCTTCTGTTGGGTCAAAGAATCTAAGTATCTCATCCTTGTCCAAATACACAAACCCATAAATGGGATTGTGCAGAATGGTGTTTGGATAGAACTTAGACACCTAACTTGGCCTGCTGTAGGGAGGAGTGATCTTCAGATTCTTTTGTGCTAGACGCATGGCCAATTCAAAATCCTTCTGGCTGTAGTACATTACTTGTGCGCGCATAACTTCAATCAGCCTTCTGAGGGATACTTGATATGTTGACCTCCTCCCCATGTAGATATTAAGGATTTTGTGCATATAAATGAGATCATACACGCAGAGGTTATGCAGATCAGCATCAGAGAATGTATAGATRTTCCCGTCTTCTCTCTTTACAACGTATTGAGAGTAGAGCACAACCTTCTTCAATAAAGTTCTTGGGGAAATTGATACCAAAGATTTGATCATGTGGCGTGAGAAGACCTACTCACGAGGCCTTGTAAATCTGGATAATCGGAATTTGGCCGCGGCAGAGGGAATCCCAGTGAGCTCTGGGTCGTAGGGTGGCTCTGTGTCTGTCACAGAGTATCTCCATATAAGAATTTCCTCTGGGGTAGTAACGGGCTCTGTGCGAACGTTAAGCGTAGGAATCTTGCTCATAGACTTCAAAATCTCAGAGACCCGTCCCCTTGGAGTAGACTTTGGCATCTTCTTTTCTTCTTCTTCTTCCAGGATAGGCCTCTGGGTTGATCCCTCTGCAAGGATGGGCTTAACGGTTCCTTACAGAGTATCGAACGTACCCGTGGACGTTGTTTGTTGGACTTGTGGGATTGCAGAAGATGTGGCCTCACCTTCTCTGACATGCATAGGCGTTCTGCCCCTTTTCGCCTGAGCCTCTGCCTTGGATTGCTTTAGGACTCTGAGGAGTTCGGGTTCATCAACGTATTTTTCTTCATTGATTGGCGCAGAGGATTCTGAGCTYGAAGATGAACCCTTCTTTGACGACTCTACARCTACRGCCTTTCCHTTGCCTGTAGGCTCTGCAGCCTTTTTCTTTCCTTTATCAGTAGCTGTAGGCTTTCCAATCTTTACACCCTTGGCAGGTGCTCTGGCGGCTGGTTTCTTCTGTTGTGGGGCCTTGGCCTTTTTCTTTTCTTCCTTTTTCTCCCCCTCATGACGATCACCATCACGCCTGTGATCGTTATGGCTTTGGATGGCATCAGCCTTGCATGAAGTAAGGGGAGCCCTCCTCAAATGGCGTAGGATTCTAGTGGCCGCCTTGTACATCTTTTCTATTACCTTTTCCGCACCCGCAGAGGCATTCATCACGTCAAGCTCTGTAGCCCACTTGAGTTTGGAGATGGTGGATAGAACTTCTGCCCGAAGGAGGTCACCTTCCTTGGCAAGCTTGGACATGGATTCTGTGAGTTTATCATTGGAAGAGAAGATCTCCATTTTAAGCATAGAGAAGTGGTCAATCAAAGTATTCCCTAGGGCCTCCACCATGGCGTCCAGTTCTCTGCGAGTGGCCAAGTGATTGATGTTGGCACTTGAGGACTTGGACTGGATGCCATAGGTGACCGCAGAGGAAAACATTTCCTTGATCTCGTCGCGGAAGGAAGAATAATCTGTGTAGCCCGCTGTGACGAAGTCTCCTGCAACTTTGCCGTCATTTCTGTGAGTTCATCCTTTAGTGTTTTGATTGAGGAAGGGTTGAGAGACATTGCTTGGAAAGCCTCTGAAAGATCGTCCTTCTATAAGACAGAGCTCTGAAGGGTTGTCAAAGAAGTCTTCAGCTCTGCGGTGGTGGAAGACAACTCCCTCAGAGCCTCTGTTAGCGGTGAAAGGTCCTGCGGTTGTGAACGAGCGATAAACAAGCTTTTCAACTCGTCTATCTTTGTGAACACCTCTGTGGCAAAGGTTTGAAGCTCCCCCTTTGTCACATAAGAGTCCTGGGTAAACGACTCACCAACACATGGTGGTCCTTTGGCCT
>NC_037530.1:18420968-18457929 GCF_001531365.2 Cynara cardunculus var. scolymus
AAATTATAAATTTCCTAATTTATCTATTGATTTGTGGTTAATATTGGTTCTCACAGTTACCACAAACTAATTAGTTCTCATTTGATTAGGCCTATATATATATATATATATATATAATATTATATGGTGAATGATCGTGTGAGAAGAGAAGTCATGGTGAAAAACATAAGAAAAGATCTGAATCTTTTATCACATTTAATCTTATGTTTGGATATGAATTGCGTTTTAGAAAGGAAATGATCTGGCGCATCTCGGTGCACCTGATTAGTATTGACATTCAATTAGGATTGATCCATAGATGGAGATTTTTTCTTACGGTTCTCGTCGGAACTCAATCCTATGGGCCCCTTTCATTTGTTAACTAAACCAATCTAAGCATTTTAATTTGGTTAATGTGTGGATTAAAATAATAGTGGTGTTTTTGTAATAAGTAAATTGTGTGAAAGTTTATGATCACTTACGAATAAGGTTAATATTAGAAAAGATTTTTAGACTTCTATTAGTAAACTATTCAAATCTTTGAAATTTCTACCTCATTCGGACAAACGAATCAATCTTGGAATGGTAGCATTACTATTTGTCACATGTGTTCACTTATGATCACATATTCTATTCATTTAACAATGCCATTTGTTTTCACTTACGAACAGTTGGCACTTGTCATGTAACATTGTCACCAATTAATTGAATCACAATTATAGAAGTTGGCATTTGAACAAATACATATTCACTTGTATATGTTCATTTACGACCACATATTGTACTCACTAAAGAAAATTTTATGGATTCGAGATCTGTTTTGTTTTCACTTATGAACAAATGATGAATTTGACACTTGTCTTTAATTAAGTGAATCATAATCACTTGTGAACAAATATTGTATTCACTTGTGACAAAATGTTTACATTGGTTCCTTTATGAAAAAATTTCTCATAAATGAACATATGGTCATACTTGAATCGATTACTGATAACTCTCATTTTGAGCGTTATTTATATATCATTTTTGTGAGTTTTTTTTTCCCGTTTTAGTTGTGTTTCCTCTTTATGTGTTCGTGTTTCTACTTTTTATTATTTTATTTTCATTTGAAGTTATTGAGGATGTTTTTATGGTTATATGCATCATTTTTGGGTAACTGTTGGAATGTAGAATGTGTCCACTGTGGTGGTCGACATTAATTTGAGGACAACTGAAAATATCATTTTTACATGTAATCTGATGCTTATTTCAGTTATATTATGATAATATTAAAGGGCAAACTCTAGACACAAAGGAAGATGAAAATAGAATTTGGATAAGATTTTATAGTACCATTTCTGGTTACATGGAGTTTCTAAAGATAAAAAAATAAAGTCTGGATTTGCATGAGAAAAGAAAGGGAAGGGCCTTGTTGTCCAAAAAGTTATTTGAAGCTTCTTCCCCTTGGGTTCATCTCTCATTCCCCCATACAAAGAGGCCATGGGTGACACATTCATGGGGGAGAGCTCCAGCAATATAGAAGTCTCCAACCACTCTACATTATATAGTTGTAGTTGTAATTTATTTTGAAGTACTTTATTTTCAGCAGTGTTTGCAATAATGGTGATACTGTGGCGACAATTTGTATTTTATTATTAATGCAAGCAACTTTTAAGTATTTCTCTTCTTCTACTATGTTCTTTATTTTTATTATGAGGTAAGCACCTCTTTGAGTGTAGGCGTGAGTTGAACTTAAGACCTAGTGTTGCCAATATTGCTTCTTAAGCTTGGTCACTTAAATCGAAGCTTAAACTCAACGCAGGTAAGCTGATTACTTTGAAGTGTTAATATTAGATCATAGATCTAGAGATGAGCGGATTCGAAATTACAGAAAGTTTGAGAAAGTCTGAGATAAATTATGTGAAGATATGAAGTTTGCATAATTTTTGCTAATGTTCAAACATTGGTCAAGATTTGCACTACAAAGAGATTTGAGTATAGATCTTCATACTAATAGAAATTTGATTCATATGTCAACTTAGCTAAATCGACAAACTCAAAATCTGCAGTAGGTGACTTTGTGGGCACTTTCTATAAAGAATCACTTTCGAGAGATCGAGATCTTCATTGATGTTTTTGTGACATAAATTTCTGACCATTGTAACACTACCATTGTCTTAACGGAAACTTAAAACCATATCCATCTTTAATTACTTGTTTAGATTTCTTTGTTAAAGCACCAAGCTCGCTCAAATATATATTTTTCTTCTCTAATTGAAACCATTGTATTCTCGACTTGGTACTCAAAACTCTGAAGTCCGATCCTCATGGATACGATCTCAATATTTTTACTACTTTATTACTTGTAGGAACCATAGTGGTTGTCATTTACACCGCTATTGTGCCACATTTGTGGGTATATACATTTGCTACCAAGTTTTTAGCAGCGTTGCCAGGGTTGGCGTATTTCCAAAGTTGCTTGAGTTGTAAGTTGAGTTTTTCATTGGTTTTTTTTCCGTCACAATGGAAGGTTTTAGTGGAATTCCCTGTATTTTAATACTTTCAATTATTCATGGGAATAACATCCTAACTTTTTGACAAATATTCAAGATGATGACATATACCCTTTCATTTTCACCTCTCTATCAAGATTGGAATGATACGTTTATGAGCATATTTGACCAATCATGAGAGGGGAATTTTGATTATTTTTGTGATTTCAAGGGAGTAATCCTCACTACGGGTTCACGTCCCTTGTTCCCAACTACCCACCCGAGAATTTTTTGGGGGGGTGCTTAAAAAATTCGATGGACCGCAAAAACCGGTTGGACCAAACCGAACCAACTGTTTTTGGCGATTTAGGCAATCCGACAGTCAGGTGCGGTTTTAAAAAAAGGCCAAACTAGACGGTCCGGTCTGATATGCAATTTGAGCAGTTTTAGTGGGCGGTTTAAACCGACCGAACCACTTATATATATATATATATATATATATATATATATATGAGCTTAATCAAATGAGAACTGTTTTGTTTATAGTAACCGTGAGATCCAATCTTAACCAATCATTTTAATATATTAATGATTCTTTTTAAATTAATGTAAAAGAGCATATTAGTAAATTACTAAATTTAGATTAAATATTTATTTATTAATTCCATACGTTTCAAACTTCCAATTAATTTTGATTTTAAATTCCTAAATTACCACATGAAACCACAAATTTTTAGGTAACACATGAAACCACAATCTTTTTTGCCACAATGTAACATAACATCTTGTGTTACCTAATACACTATTGGTATTGTAACACGTTGTCCCGCATCAGTAACTATTGGAATTTGTAGCCCCTTACGACTTATGAGTTCTTGGTTGTAGGCTACCAAAGAATTCTCACAATGGGTTTAGTGGTTTGGGTAGCACATGAAACCACAATCTTTTTTACCACATTGTAACACAACATGTTCAACCAAAGCCTACAAATTGTTTTCCACCTCTTCTCGCACAACCAACATAATCTTTTGTGTTTTTTGTTTTGATTTGATGAAATGTAATTTTAGAAGATTAACGGATTTCTAGGGCGCTCGAAATAGTCTCATTAAATTAATTTTTTTTGACCCTTTTGCCCTTATTTACATACTCACATTAAATATTGGAGAGTTATTTTTGGAATTTTGGTAATTAATCTTTCTTTTATTTTCAACCATTGATTATTAATTTGTGTGGTTGAGATTGGATCTCACGGTTACCACAAATAACTCAGTTCTTCCTTGAATGAGCCCCATATATATACATATAATTTTATATGAAATAAATCTGGGCTTACACTATATTATTTAGGTTTTAGGCTTAAGGTTTACTTCAAAGAAAACAATATAGGACCATTGGGCTATTAGTAATTTATAAATTAAACTCAATTTAGGAATTGTAGAATTATTGATCAAAAGCCTCAAAGGTAGGGGTTGATAATGGGTAGGATAATTCGTCATCATATTCATTAAAAATAGCGGGTAACGAAATTGTTAATCATTTATATCCATATCCTACCCACTAAGATAGTGGGGGATCCTTGATAAGGGAATCTTAGGAGAGCCGCCGACTCCAACAACCATCTATGTACATAACGAAACGGGTAATGGATGGTAAAAAAATCATTTTGAACTACAATAATATTGTTAAACATCAACATATAAGTAAAATATAAGTTCATAAATACAATCTTTATTTTATATCKAATTTGTTCCAATAAACATTGTCATATTGTTTTAAATATGTTATAATGTGATATTTTATACAACAATATAAAAAATCTAAAGACAACATTTATGTTTGTTATATTTATTTTAGCGACCCTATATTGTTTCTCATGTAACTATCCTAATGAACTCTTTTAGTTAATGAGTATGAAAAGAAAATTAAATACCAATTAGTATACGTTATACAACATATAAGATAACTATCTAAAAAATATATTAATATTTAACTTTATATATTTATATATATGTGTGTGTGTATATATATATATATATATATATATATAAATATATAAACGAGTAACGGGTAAATGGATAATGAAAAACACTTTATCCATACCCTACCCATTAAAATGTCAGGTAAACGGGTAAGGGATAAGTGAATAAATGGATAAACCATATCCTTATCCAACGGGTCAAAACATAACAGGTAATAGGTTTATCCTTACCTGTTGTCGGCCCGTCCCTACTCAAAGGTGTTAACTTCTCCAATTGAATTGACCAATTCGACTTCAAGTTTTCATTCCTCAATATCGATCTTACATTCTGACTTAGGAAAAGCTATTGACTCATGCCTAAACCAATGGGGTATCGAGAAGGTTTTTAGTATCATAGTTGATAATGCATCTTCCAACACATGAAAAAAGATTATAAATTTGGAAAAGTGCAATTTGTGATGGAGAGTATTTGCATATAAGGTGTTCAACACATATCTTAAACTTAGTTGTGGGTGCTGGATTGAAAGAAATGGATAATTCCATAGCTGCTGTCCGTAATGCAGTTAGATATGTTAGAGCTTCTCCTTTTAGGTCTGCAATGTTTAAAACTTATGTAAAGAACACTTTTAAAGAAGAGAAAGCTCTTGTTTGTTGGATGTGCCTACTCGGTGGAACTCCACCTACTTAATGTTATCATGCTTTGAAATATGTTGATGCTTTTAAGTTGCTAGCTTTTTTCAATATTTTTGTGAAGATGATAGAAATGGAAAAAAATCTACAGGGCCACCAAATGAGAAATGGGTCCCTTCTATTGAACCGATTGGTACCATTTCTGACAACTGATTGGGAAAAGTGTGCCACTTTTGCAAATTTTTATGATACCACTTTAAAGTTCCATTGTTTGTTACTTCAAATGTTTACTTTCATGAGTTGTCTTTAGTATATGTGCTCATTAATAAATGGTGTTCAAGTGACAAATCACAATTAAAAGGATATGTCTGGCAAGATGAAAAAGAAGTTCTGAAAAACAAAATGTGGTTCTTTATGTGGCTAATGTTCTTGATCTTAGATACAATTTAAAATATGAGGCATTTTGTTGGAAGCAACTTTATAGTGAGCAGGAAGTCAGTACTATCATAGATGTTGTCGAGAGTTGTCTTTCAAAGTTAGTGGCTCATTATACAAATGATCTTAAAGTAGAGCAATAAGGAAAGTATTAGGCATGAGAATGAGACCCGCTCCATTGGTGAATCCAATGTATCCGCCCCGACGGGGACGAGGATTCCCCGCAAAACCGGGGATCAGGGATGGAGATCCCTGGATGTTAAAAATCGGGGATGGAGACGGATAACATGGTCCTCGAATATTAAATACATTATATATATATATATATATTATTAAATACCTTATATATATATTTATTATTAAATATATTATTTATGAAGAATTTGATTTAATATCTTTTACATTTAGTATTTTGACATTTATTTTATATATATATTTTCTTTGAGTAGTCTTACTTTTTTTAGATTAAAAAAACGATGAAAGTCAAAAGCGTTTGATCAAACAATTACATATATGATGTGATTTTGTTTATATATAAATATTTGATATTCTATGAAAACAAATTTTGAAAGTATGTGAGTTTTAAACATGTACCATTATCGATCGAGTGTGATGTTTACCACATTTGATTTGAAATATCTTATATCTAACTGGGAAAAAGTTCCCCGATTCTCTGTTGGGATCCCCATTCCCCGTTGGGGACGAGGATGTGGATGTGATCATATTCCTCGGTGGGGATAAGGACGAGGAGAGGGACTGCGATCAGGGACGGGGATGGGGATTGGGGTCCCCGCTCCATCCCTGCCCATTACCATGCTTAGAAAATATTTTAGTATTCAAAATGGGACATCTTCTCAAGACAAAATGCAAAGTCTGGATTCCGATGCTGAAGGTTCAATCAGAATGTTTGAAACTGAGTTTGACAAAAAATATGATGAAGATAATGATTCAGACTTAAAAAATGAACTTGAAAGGTACCTAGATGAGTGCAATGAAGATAGGAAGAATAAGAACTTTGAAATTTTAGAATGACGGCTTCATCAAAGTATCTTGTTTTATCAGCGATAACTCGAGATGTACTTGCTGTTCAAGTTTCAATCGTAGCTTTATAGTCTGCTTTTAGCACCGGCGGAAGAGTTTTTGATAGTTCTCGGAGTTCGTTGAGTCCTTCCATGGTAGAAGCTTTGATTTGCTACTAAAATTGGTTGAGATCCACATCATTGCCATTAGATCTGACATCGAGTTTTGAAGAAATGGATGCTTATGAAGATGTCAATTTTGATAATTAATTTAAATACATTTCACATTACTTAAACATGACATTGTTTATATTAATTATTGAATTGCAGTTATGTTTGTTTACTTTGATTATTTCTTGAATTTTTTTAGATAGATCCACATTTACCTCACCCGAAGTTGCAAGTCTTAATCACAAGGGTGATGTCTGATTGGTTTGAGCTTGGGCTCCAAAGGCTAAAAGCGCCTAAAGGTTCCGAGTTCAAGTCCAAGGAGGAATAAAAATCCACGTGTGGCTACGGAGGTTCAAATACAGTGACTCCGGACTACCCGCAAAACAGGCAGTCGCTCTGGGATTAGTTGACTCACATAGCGAGTTGGATATCCAGATTAATCATTTTTTTTCAAGTCTTGATTAGAAATTATTAGAACTGTTGATCCTCTCTCTCAGTGATTTGATAATAATCTCTTTTATTCTATTCAAAGTATTTTTTTTTTCTGTCTTTTCAGTTCCAACGATCTCCACTGAGTTTGTTCAGTGATCGCTGAAAAACTTGTATTGTAAATCCAATCAGCGACAACGATACTTCAAGAAGACAACACTCACACCAACGAAACTTTAGCAAATGTCGAAGACTAAAACTGAAGATTAGAGACTGACGAGTATGTGATCTGAAGCAGTATTCAGTGATTACAAGCCTATCTACATATGTGTGAAGACTGCCCAAGCCTCGGCGAATGCTGAAGAGACCTTCAGGTTATTCCAGCGTTCAACAATCAAATGAAGCTTGCTAAGAACGATTGTTGTTGTCTTGTCCTTATACACACAAAGAACAAACCCATACCCTTTCTAAACATTAGTACGGTACGGAGCCGACTAGTTGACTCTATTACCCACCAACCTTGTGAAATGATGTCTACTCATGAATAGACTTTTGTACTATTCACTGTAGCAAAGGACAAGGCTTCCCCTTAAGGCTTGACACACGTTCTAACCCTACCATGTTGCATTAAATGCGCATTTAATGCAATAGATATAAATAGATGTGTTCCATCTCCATGCAGAGATACCATACTCTTAACAAAAACCTTACTTTGAGCTCTCTCACGCTTAAGTAAAAGAACACACATCTAAGAACTAATACGTTTATCTTCAAAAGCAAGTTAGAATCCCTTTTATTGCATTCTAAACAAGTTCATTCCTAGAAAGAACTTACTTTCTTCTATTTCTTTAACAACAAATCTTTTCTTATTTGCTAAGATTTAGTGTGTAAACTTAAGATTGTTTAGATATGTTTTCTTACCTTATCTTTTCGCAAACAGTCTTGTAAAATATGTATTGATCTTCTCTTATCAATATATATTTTAAACTCGAAAATACTGTGTTTGTATTCATCCCCCCCTTCTACAAACTGTTATACACATCTTGTAGACCATAACGGGACCAATAAGTGGTATGAGAACAGTGTTCGATATTTTCTAGTTGTTTAGTTGTTTTTCTGCATTACTTTATCTTCTTCTCTAGATAATATTACTGCTTTTAAATGGCTTTGCAAAACACAAACACACACGTTCAAGACAATGGCTCTCTTGCCAAACCTCCCCGATTCATTCGAGACAACTTTAGTCTATGGAAGAATCGRATGYCCCTCTTTCTGGAAGGTGTGGATCCTGAAATTCCACACTATATAGAAAATGGACCATATGTACCATTTGCTATTTCACCGGCTATTCCTACAATAGCTACGATTGCCGCGATTTCTGAACGACAGATTTCAAAGCTCTCTCATCAGTGGAGTGATGAAGACAAAAAGAAAATAACTATAGACACTCGCGCTAGGTCTATAATAGCTATGTCTCTTCCTGACGAGGTTTATCACTCAGTGATGAAACTCAGGACTTCTTAAACCATGTGGGACACTCTTTGTGTTCAATATGAAGGAACCTCTGAGGTTCAAGAATCAACGAAGATTAATTTAGTAAGGCAGTATGAACGTTTTCTCTGTGAAAAGACTAAGACACTGTCTGAAGTACATCAACATTTTAATTGTCTTCTTATTGATCTTAGGACTGTAGGCAGGGAATATTCCAACTCTGAAACCTTAACTAAGTTTCTGGAATGTCTTTCTGAATCTTGGGACACCTTTTCCATGTGTCTTAATATGTCCAGTGACATGTTTTCTCTTTATCTCTCTACCCTCTACGAGATTTTGCTTAATCATGAGCAATCTCGTCAACTGAAAAGAAATATAGTCAAAGATTCCAGAGAAATGAAAAGCTCTTCGTTAGCTTTGATCTCTGAAGATGTTTCAGCTGAAACTCCTTCTTCTTCTTCTTCTTCTTCATATCTTCCTCCTATTGTAATTACAAAGTTAGACTTTACTAACTCTAAGGATATACCAAAATCTGATCTTGCAGATTTTGATGAATCCCTGGCGCTTTTGACTAAATCTTTTAGGAGATTCGCCAGCAAGAGCAACTACCGCAAATCTCCTTTGCTGACCATTAAGGAAAAGCCAAAGTCTGACAAGATAGACAAGGCTTTAGCAATCTGCTACAATTGTCACCGCACCGGACATTTTGTAGGTGAATGCAGATCAAAGAAGACTGCAATGCCATCTTCCAAAACCCCATCCTCCTTCAAGTCTAGGGATGACAAATACCTGGAACTGAAAGAGAAGTATAAGAAGATGAAGAATCACCAGCGAAAGGCAAAAGGTATTATCGCTGAAGAGCATGATTAGGCTGATTCATCTGATGAATCATCATCTGATGAGGAAGATACAACCTATCTTTGCTTGATGGCTAAGGATGTCAAACAAGAAGCTTCAGAGACATCTACTTTAACCGAACCATCAACCTCTTCTACTGCTCAAGTATGTATCCTGAATGAACCCTCTTCCTCTTCTTCTAGCCTATCCGCTCTAGACACGTTGACGATAGATCTTTACAATGCTCTCAATGGCAAATCAAAAGTAGAAATGCTTAATCTTGATCTTCAAGAATAGTTGAAGATTTGCCATTCTAAGATCAAGGAGCTGACCAAGATTAAAGAAAACCTAAAGAATCAGCTCATTGTAAACCAAGCCATCACTGTTGAACGTGAAAAGGCTATTGCTGAGCATGAGCGAGCAATCGCTGAACTCAAGGCTGAGAAGGCTACCATTGAAGGGTGATGTAAAGCCTCTATCAAAGCCTCTGAGATCATCAACGCTCAGATCCCATCCAAGATAATGACTGGTCTAGGATTCTCCTATGATTAGGAAGAACGTGTCACTAACAGGTCTATGCTTAAGTTTGGTACCTTCGTCTCTTCCATTCCTGACACTTCTTCCTCTTAGTCTTCTTTTATTGAGAGTCGTCTTGATGAAACTCCTTCGAGTTCAGGTTGCAAAGACAAAGGTAAATCCATTGTCATAGCACGTCTTCATAAGAAGTCTAACAAGTCTAATAGATCAAGGTCTATTCCTTCAGTTTGTAAAGCTTCTTCTTTAGGGACTAGGAAATCTGAATCCTCTCAGAAATCCAAGTCTCAGCTCAAGGTGAACGCTTCACCTAAGGACTCCAAAGCCTCAAAGGTTCCTCCAAGAACTAATGAGAAGGGAATTCTTGGAGCTGGTCCCTCTTCTAATCTGATACTTCCTGGCCCTAAAGCTACCTTCAGCTTTAGGAAGTGTAAACATTGTGGTGAAAATACACATATTGCCAGCAAGTGTCCTTCTGCCGCCAAGGCTGGTTCACCAGCTAAGGGTAAAAAAGTAACCAAGGCTGAGAAATCAACCAAGGCGAAATCCTCCACTAAGGCTGCAAAAGCAATCAAAGTGAAGTGACTACTACCTGAGAGGTAGAGTCTTCAAATAAGGGTTGAGGGTTTTTGAACAGTACCTTCAGGTTCCCTTCTTCAATGACGTTTTTGCCTTTTGACTTAGGGTCCTGGTTCGTTGACAGAGCGGACTCTTCTTCCTTTTGCTCCCCCTGGGATGCAGAATCCATGAGGGCGACTCCCTTGGTGGCGGTTGTTGGCTTTTGATACTAGATGGTGAAGTCATCTTCATCATCGTCGTCATCATCACCATCTAAGTCACTGCCAGGTCTGAAAGATTAGGTTCGTCATCTTCATCATCATCACCAACAATAGGTGCAGAGGTGATGGGAAGATCATCATCCCTAGGGATGGCATCAACTTCCTTAGCTATAACAGCTTCATCGAAGGTTGGAATAGCTTGGGCAACCTCAGCTTCAGTTCTAGGAGCTTCAACTTCAACTTCAAGGATTACTGGAGCAGCAGATGGTCCAGCAGTGTTGGACCTCATCTCCCCCTCTCTAGCTAAGATTTGGGAGTATAAGCCAGAGAGTTCATCCAAATGCTGATGCTGGAGAACCATCATGTCCTCTAGCCGTGACAGAGTGCTGGCTAGAGTTGTCGTTGCTTCATGTGTCTCATAGAGCTGAGCGCGGTCATCAGCAGAGAAGGAAGGCAGGATCACTGGAGCTGGTTGATAGACAACATCCAGGATCTGCTGAAGAAGGTCCGCCTGCTGAAGAGACTGAGCCTGAGCGTCATCAACCTTGCTGGATAAAACAGCGATGGCCTCAGCGTTGGCTCGAACAGCCTCTTGTAGAGTCAAGAGCTGACTTCTAACTTCTTGAACATCAGCTTTGACAGCTGAGAGGTCCGCATCAAGATCAGCCTTGCAAGGCATCTCGCAATGCACTTCGGCCATCTTGCAGAAAACAAAATCGATGGCTGGGAGAAGAAGTTTGACATCTGATACCATGTCATAATCCTCATCTTCGTCTTCATCAATGGCGTCATCCTCTCCGTCTTCTTCCTTCTATTCCCCTTTTTCTTCCTTGTCTTCTACGTCATAGACTGGGGTGCAGAAGAAGGACCTGAGGAGCCATAAGTGACATCCAAAGGATTGGCACTGGCATGAGCAAAGGTGTCCTCGAGAGGATGGGCATCTGTATGCTGAGGATCCTCGAAAGGAGCAGCCTCAGGTCCAGTGGTGTGTGTTTCAGCATCAGAGAGGACATTCACTGATGTGTCATCAACACGTGTAGAGACCAAGGAAGGAGGAGAAGAGAAAATGGTTGAGAAGAGACGTGGGTGGTCAGCGATGGCAATGCTGATATTCACACCTTTAGTGATTTGGGTCACTGAGGCTGTTGGGGTAGATGCCACTGATACGATAGTGATTGGAGAGGTCCCTGAAGAGCTAGGAGGGTTAGCTAAAATTGCCTCGGGGTTAAGGCTGGTTTCAATAGATGAAACCTGTCGAGAGGTTTCATCCAGTGATGTGGCTATCCCCTTTTTGGCCTTCTTGGTTCTCTGAGGAGAACCAAGAGTTGGTTGTGAAGGTCATTTGGAGGAGGCTTTTATGGTTGGGCTAGACGTGAGGGGGGGGGTTTCCCTTGTCTTGACCACCTGAGGAGAGGAGGGAGTGAAGAGCAATATAGAAGAGAGTGCAACATCTCCATCCCTCAGCTTGTGATCCAGAATCCTGGATCCAAGCTTACACACCTGAAGGTTTCATTCCTTGGAGTATTTTTCTCCAAAGATCTTAGCAAAGACCATGGAAAGGAACCTGATGTAAGGTACCACCTTTTCTCGTTGGCGCTTGTTCAGTTTTTGCACCAGATCATCAAAAATGACCGCAACATAATTTATATTGCGACGCTGAATCACAGAAATGCCAATCGTCAAGGCAATCCTAGAGGCTTGGTCTTGACCTCCAGTCTTTCCACCCATGGACTGGATGAAGTGAGAAAACATGTATTGCCAGATCGCTGACATCCTGTTTTTCTCGATCTTCGATAAGGACTTCATGGGAGCATTTGAGTCTTTCTTCATTGGTCATTGATAGCCAATGGCATCGAGACATTGGATAATCTCGGCCGTTGTGGGCTTGCTATCGAAGGGGCCTTTGGGAAGACGAAGAGCCATCCTCATGGTGTTCACGCCAAACTTCACAGTCATACGGTTGAATGTGAAGTTGATTTGCTCAACTTGGCGACCATGCTTGTCTTCGACGTTGACCACCTCAACAGTGAACCAAAACTGCTGTAGAACCTCCTTAACCATGACCGGTTCATGGTTGAGGGCAAACGTGAGTGACGACTGTTTAAGAAAGTCAGCCGCTTCTTGATAAAATTCCTTGTTTGAAGGAATGTCCAACAAGGCAATGTGGTTGTTGGCCTTGAAGGACATTTTGTCGACGGTGAATCCGACATTCTTGGCAGACATCTGTTTTAAATAAGAATAGATAAAACAGTTTGTTAGAAAACCAAAATATGTGTATAGATAAGTTTTTGAATCAAGAAAAACTTCTTTTGAAAAATCCTTGAAGAAGTATTTGGGTTTTTCAAGTGGAATAAGTTTTGAAGAAATGTGATTACAACCAACTAAGAGTTGGGTTTATAATCATTAATGTTTAATTTTTTAAGAGAACAAAGTTCTTAAATATATTAAACACATTTCTTAGAAGAGTAGAAGAACAAGAAAAGAAAAGTTTGACCTTAAGTTGTGCAGAGTAAAAGGTCGTAGAAGGAATTAGAGAGAATTTCTTGCTTTGTAAATCCGGCAGAGGTTAGTCTTTGAGTTTTTGAAAGCGTAAAGAGAAAAGTGAAGGAGAGATCTCATATTTATAGGTAGGAGGAGAGAGAATATATGAGAGAGAAAAAGATGACGGTTGAGGAAAGGGGCCATGATGAAAGAAATGACACGTTCTCATCCATGATTGGATGACATTTAATGAGGTAGCGTATGACAATACCTTTTTGCGCGTCTCAAAGCGTTGCGTATTGTAAATAGAGAATGTCGTCATAAAGACGGTTCATTAACTATTTCTTGTAATAAAAAAAACGAAAAGGTTTTTAAGAAAACGAAGAGTCATTTAGTGTTTGAAAGACACACTGAAAAGACCTTTTAAACATTTTTATCACTGAAGAAGAAAGACTTTAGTGATAGTTTGTAAAACTTCAGTGTCAGTGATAAAATAATCACTGATCCTGGCATTTAAAAATATTTGAAGCACTGAATAGGAAAGATTCAGTGATCATTTTGATTTTCAAGAAAAGATAAGTATAAGAGAAAATATACTTATGAGAATGTTTAGTGAACAAGGAATCACTGAAATAGACTTTTAAAACATTTTTATTACTGAAGAAGAAAAGCTTTAGTGATAGTTTTAAGTTTTTGTAAGAAAAAGGAATAAGTAATCATACCTTAGAAGAATAGATACATTTACTCGAGAGTTCAGTGTTAAAGATAGAGCACTGAATCATTTCACTTACAGAAAGATGTTAATTGCTGAAGATTATTCTTCAACATTTAACATCCTCAGTTCGCTGATCAAGATGTTAAATCTTGTCTCATCAAGAGGCTTGGTGAAAAGGTCAGCGAGTTGGTACTCAATTTGAACGAAGTGAAGTTCAATGTCACCATTCATAAAATGATCTATGATAAAATGATATCGGATCTCTATATGTTTGGTCTTGGAGTGAAGTACATGATTATTTGCAATTGCAATAGCACTAGTGCTATCATAATAGATAGGAACTTTTGAAAACTGAAGATCATAGTTCATCAGCTGGTTCTTCATGCAAAGGATTTGAGCACAACAACTACTAGCGGCTACGTATTCAGCTTCAGCTGTTGATGTGGACACTGAGTTTTGCTTCTTGCTTGTCCAGCTCACCAATTTTCCACCTAGAAGCTGACAGCCTCCAGTGGTGCTTTTCCTATCAATTTTGCAACCTGCAAAATCACTATCCGAGTAACGTATTAGGTCAAAACCTGAACCTTTAGGGTACCAAATACCCATGTTAGGAGTTCCCTTAAGATATCTGAAAATGCGTTTTATAGCAATCAGATGAGATTCCTTAGGTTCAGATTGATGTCTTGCACATAAGCAGGTAGAGTACATGATATCTGGTCGACTAGCTGTTAGATACAGCAGGGAGCCAATCATTCCTCTATAAACAGTTACGTTTACAGGCTTTCCATTTGGATCCTTGTTAAGAGAGAGTGGAGGAGCCATTGAAGTCTTCATAGATGAACTGTTTGATAAATCAAACTTATTCAGCATGTCACGAACATACTTACTTTGACTGATAAAGATACCTTTATCTGATTGTTTGATTTGTAGACCTAAAAAGAAGGTTAGTTCTCCCATCATGCTCATCTGATATTCTTTCTTCATGCGATCAGCGAACCGAAAACACAAAGAGGGATTAGTGGAACCAAATATAATATCATCGACATAAATTTGGACTAGAATGATCCGACCCTTAACTTTCCTAAGAAATAAGATCTGGTCAATCTTTTCACAAACAAATTTCTCAGAGATGAGAAATGAGGAAAGGGCATCATACCAGGCACGAGGAGTCTGTTTTAACCCATAAAGAGCCTTATCCAAACGATAAACATGGTTTGGATACTTAGGGTCAAGAAACCCTGGAGGTTGTTCAACATAAACTTCCTCTTGAAGTTTTCTATTTAAGAAAGTGCTCTTTACATCTATTTGGTAGACTTTAAAGTCTCTATGGGCAACAAAAGCCAGAAAGAGTCGAATAGCTTCGAGTCTAGCCACTGGTGCGAAGGTTTCGTCATAATCGATCCCTTCTTCTTGTCTATAACCCTGAGCAATGAGTCGAGCCTTGTTGTGGGTTACCATACCTTCCTCATCCAACTTGTTGCGATAGACCCATTTAGTGCCTATCACTGATTTGTCAGAAGGACGTGGGACAAGGTACCAGACTTTGTTCCTATCAAATTCAATGAGATCCTCTTGCATGGCAAGGACCCAACTAGGGTCTGAGATAGCTGATTTTTTTGGGTTCAACTAAAGAAAGAAATAGATAATACTTAGACCGCGACGAGTCTTGATACCTGTATCTGGATCCCCAAGAATTTGATGAATTGGATGTCTTTAGTCCATCGCTGAGCTGGTAGAGGAATATCATCTGAATAAGTAAGTTCAGGAACAGAAGATAAGGCTTCAGCTGCATTGTCTTCAACAATAGGAACTATTGCTAAAGGAGCCTCATATTCAGCGACTGAAACAAGTTCAAATACTGAAGGCACTTCAAACACTGACAACTCTATGAGACGCGTGAAGCAACGACAACTCTAGCCAGCGCTCTGTCGTGGCTAGAGGACATGATGGTTCTCCAACATCAGCGCTTGAATGAACTCTCTGGCTTATACTCCCAAGTCTTAGCCAGAGAGGGGGAGATGAGGTCCAACGCTACTGGACCATCTGCTGCTCCAGCAATCCTTGAAGCTGAAGCTGAAGCTCCTAGAGCTAAAGTTGAAGCTGAGGTTGTCCAAACTATTCCAACCTCCGATGAAGCTGCTATAGCTAAGGAAGTTGATGCCATCCTTAGAGATGATGATCTTCCCATCACCTTTGCACCTGTTGCTGGTGATGATGATGATGAAGATGACAAACCTGATCTTCCAGACCCCGGCGATGACTTAGATGGTGATGACGACGACGATGATGAAGATGAATTCACCATCCAGTATCAAAAGCCAACAACTACCACCAAGAGAGTCGCCCTCAGGGATTCTGTATCCCAGGGGGAGCAAAGGGAAGAAGAGTCTGCTCCGTCAACGAACCAGGACCCTAAGTCGAAAGGCAAAGGCGTCGTTGAAGAAGGGAACCTGAAGGTACTGTTCAAAAACCCTCAAACCTTATTTGAAGACTCTACCTCTCAGGTAGTAGTCACTTCACTTTATCAGCTTCGTATTCCATCTACTACCTGCGGTCGACTGGTGTGGGTCCCTGAAAACCCTTTCCACAGTGTTCCTACTGACCAGTAGATGACTCAGCTAAAGGAGTTACTCGACCAGACTAGAGTAAAAATTAGTGGCGGTGAGTTTGACTTCCTTTCAGAAGCTGAACGACTCGAGGCATTAAGGGCTGAAGAAGAGCTAGAGCTTCAGAAGAAGCAGACTGAAGACAGCCTAAAGCTGGCCAAGTTGCTAGCTGAAAAAATTCTCCCAAAGAGAAAGTCCAAAAAGAAGGTGAACGCTGTCCAAGCCCATGCTAAACTTCTTTCTATTGCCGAAGCTGAGCACGAGAAGAACCTGAAGCTGGATGAGCGGGACAAGCGCTGGAGCGAAGCAAAACTGAAGAAGAGAATCAGTCCCCACACGATCAAGAGCGTCAGCATCAACGGATGATCCAAAGACGGTGGAACTTTGGTCTCAATGCTCATCACCAGGGACAATCTCGACGCCATCACCGAGTACCCTTCCTACCTTAGCCGCTATGGATACAGCGAATGGCTCGAGATCAGGCAAGCCATTCAGCGATCCAAGCCAAAACATAAGCCTATTATCGAAGACATCATCAACGATCTCATCAAAAGGATGTCCAGGTATGTCGCAGTCCCTGACCGACCCTCTCTGAAAAAAGGTGGAAGAAAGAAGAAGAAACTTTCTAATCCTAATGATGGATCATTCCTAAGGAACGAACATGAAACAAAGTTCTCCTTAGATGAAATCTTGAAGGAACATGAGAGTATAGACATTTCTATGCTGAATCTTGACTTGCCAATAAGGGTCCCTATATACCCAACGCTGTGCACTTCAAACCTGAGTTAAGAGTTATATTCCTTGACTATGAAGGTGAAGTAAGATTTCAGAGAATGTATGAGCTACATCTATGTCCAATGGGTTATCTGGTTTATCTAATGCTCTGGATAGATGATAGCATGCCAGGAAAAGTCGTGGACCTGAAGATACGAAGAGAATGCCTACGTCGAAAGAACCTTGGTGAAGATGTACCTAGCTGCATAGATCTAAGTTTCCTAGATTAGTTTCTCTTTGTAGTACTGTTCACATTTTTTTTGTCAACCTATTTACTATGTCTACTTTCAGTGACTAATCTTCTACTCTGTAAGCATTAGACATGTACTGAACTACTTGTAGTATTACCATTGAATAAAATATAAGTGTTTCTTGTACTTCACTGAAAAAGATCCCTAAAAAAAGTAATAGGGACACAAGTCTATGAGTTCCACTGTTACTTTTCACATTCACTGACATTCTATAAGTCTGTGAATAAGCTTTCAGTTTTAGTTTCTAACCTTGTAATTTTTCTTAAATATAACTTAAAAAAATTCTTCAAGTAAAGACTGACTCACTGAAAAAGATATCAAAATAGTAAAAAGGGACATGCACTTTATATGTTACTTTCCTTACTATTATTTAATAAGAGAACCTTCTTTATGTTGTCTTGTTATCATCAAATAGGGGTAGATTGTTGATCATCTCCATCTGTGATTTGATGATATTCCCTTTTATTCTATTCGAAGTATTTTTGTTTATGTCTTTTCAGTTTCAATGATCTTCACTGAGTATGTTTAGTGATCGCTGAAAAACTTGTATTGTGAATCCAATCAGCGACAACGATACTTCAAGAAGACAACACTAACACCAACGAACCTTCAGCAAATGTCGAAGACTGAAACTGAATATTAGAGACTGGCGAGTACGTGATCTGAAGCGGTATTCAGTGATTACAAACCTATCTACATATGTGTGAAGACTGCCCAAGCCTCAGCGAATGCTGAATAGACCTTCAGGTTATTCCAATATTCAGCGATCAAATGGAGCCGACTAGTTGACTCTATTACCCACCAACCTTGTGAAAGGATGTCTACTCATGAATAGGCTTTTGTATTATTCACTGTAGCAAAGGACAAGGCTTCCCTTTTAGGCTTGACACTAGGGGTGAACACGGGTTGGGTTGGGTGGTTTATGACATTTTTACAACCCAACCCAATTATGGCTGTTTGAAAAATATCAACCCAACCCAACCCATTGAAAACCCAACCCAACCCTTGCGGGTTAGGGCGGGTTGGGTTGGGTTGGCGGGTTACTAAAACTCATAAATTGTCAAATAAAATATGATAAATAATACTAAAAATATACCAACAAAGTCATTAGTTATTACAATCATCCAAAAATATATCTAAAGACTAAATCCTCAAGTCTTGAAATCAATTTTCAAAAATCAAAAGTTTGATACGAGCAACATACTTTCCATTTCCATATGTCAAAGTATGTGTTCTTGGGAAAAGTTGGTGCAATAGGAGATTAGGATCTTTATGTCATCTCGTTCTACACTGCTTTCCTGAAAAAGTTGGTGCAATAGAAGATTAGGAGTAGCACGGAACATTACTCAACCAAATATTTCAAAATAAATAAGAACAACTTACTGCTAAAAACAACAAAAGAAGAACTATGCATCCTATAGCCTAAATGTAACTTACATAATTCGGTACGACTTAGATGCTCAATCAAGTACAACCGTCTTTGACCTTCCCGACTCCGATGTTGCATTCTCCTTGAGCTTGTCTACAATTCAAAAAGATTATTAAACAATTTATTAAGAGTATGTAACTATTATAAGCAAGAAAAAAGAACGATCGTTAAGTTTATCTTCTTCAAGAAAGTCATAAGATGAAATTTCATCTAAAAACTCACTTATTTGAATCCCCTTATTATTCTCTTTCAACCAACTTTGTGTGCATGCAAGGGCCTCCACCATTTTTGGACTCAAAGAGCTTCTAAATGAATCTAAAATACGAACGTTAGTACTGAAGGCAGATTCAGATGCTACTGTAGATATAGGTATAGCAAAAACATCTCTAGCTATCATAAACATAATGCTATACCTATTAGTATTATCTTTCCACCAAAGTAATACGTCAAATGATGGAGTTTTTAAAATTGATAGATCCATCAACCAAATATATATCAACGTCGTTCATGTTTTCCKGCATGTCCATTTGTTGTTGTTGCAAAAATGATTCCAATAATCTTTTTCTTTGAGATTCTTTGGAATCATTCTTTGGTGGTGATTCTAGTTTGGTAGCCTATACATAAAAAAAAAAAACGAATATAAACTCAACAAACGATAACATATTAACATGCATAATTAAATTTTAAAAAAATGAATAACTAACCTCATCACCATCTTTACCACCTTGTGAATATTGATTATATAATTGATGAAGAATTTGTTCCACCTTAACAACAAGCTTAGCAACAGTTTGAACATCATATAAGGACTCAAAACAAAACTTCAAATACTTCAACTTATACCTCGGATCAAGTACAACTGCCAAAAACAACATGGGATTGATGCGATCTGGATCACCCCAATATTTGTCATCTTTACTCTTCATCTTAGTAGCCATGGTGTATAACAATGAACCATTGTTACTAGCCAAGTAACTCAACTGAGAATCAAACTCACAAAGCTCATGAAAGAAGTTGCTGGAAGTTATGTGCAATGTGCCACTAAACTTCAAAGTAACTTCGTAAAAAGTGGACAAAAATTTGACAAAAATAGAAGCACACTCCCAATCACTAGAACTAGGTGGTCCAATCCTCTTCTTATCATTTTCTTTCTCCTCAAAATAACTCAAAAACTTGTCATCTTCATCCGCGTACCTTTCAAATGCCTTTTCAAATTTAAGAGCTACATTCAACATCATGAAAGTAGAACTCCATCGTGTAGGAACATCTAAAACTAACCACCCCTTGTAATCAACTTTTTCCTTCTCAACGCAAGATTTAAACTTTTGCAACCTTGAAGGAGATGAACGAATATATCTAACACAATTACAAATTGTAGTAATTGAATTATGCATCTCTTTCAACCCCTCGTTTACAATTAGGTTTACTATGTGAGCACCACATCTTAAATTTATGTACTCACCATTAAGAACAAATCCATTCCATGCATTATCAACCGTAATACTAAAAACATTCTCAATCCCCCACCCAAGCAAACAAGCTTCAATAACCTTACCAATTGTCTCACCCTTATGATTTGAAACTTGGCAAAAATTTATAATTCTTTTCCGTAAATGCCAATTACTATCAATGTAATGTGCAGTGAGACGCATATAAGACATTTGTGTGGAAGATGTCCGACAATCAATTGTTGAACATATTCTTTGACCAACCTTTGTTAACTCTTTCTTCAATTTAATCCTCTCATCGCAAAACAACTGATAAACATCTTTAGCAACAGTCATTCTACTAGGAACACCAAATTTTGGTTGCAACTCATGAACAAGTTCCCTAAATCCTTCACCCTCTACAACACTAAAGGGTTGTTCATCCTTAAGCACAAACCTAGCCATTTTCATTGATAGTAGGAAAGTTAAGCAATTTTTGTTTTTTATCGCTAAAGCTATCCAAATATTTCTTACATTGGTTCCTTAGGTGATTCCACAAAGAACTTGTGCCAATTTTCTTACTATGGTAAGCATAGTCTTTTTCACAATAATTACAAAAACATCTAGAGTCCTTTTTTGAAAAGTGATCCCAAACATTTGAAGTTCTACCACCCCTTTTCTTAGACGAGTTTGATTCATCATTGTCTTCGATTTTTGGAGATTTAGGAGTATATTCCATTGCTCCTATACATCGTCAATTAAGATAACATTTTCAGAAAGATAAACCAACAAAATAGGCAACAAAATAAACCGATAAATCAACAGAAATACACACACAATTAAACTACGATGATCCTGTAATTGTAAACAACTAACAGTTAAATTAATAGCTAAGCGCCTAAGCATCCAACAATGAACATTTTCTTCTACAATGAACAGTTAAATACTTAAATTAATACTGCAATTGCATTTAAGGGCAAGAGAAGTTCCACATAGCATGAACAATTCTTCTACACTTGCTTCACAAGCACTTAGCCATTTACAACTCAAAAGAACATGGCTGATTTCACAACAATAAATAACAAAAATACTTGAAAAAGAAGGTTGCTTACTTACTTACGTGACGATTTCTGGTTGATTTCCTCGTTCCATTTCTGTTTAGTTGTTACGTCTCTTTCCTGTTGCGAGTATGGTAAATTTCTGGGTCGAGGGTTGACCAAGGGACGAACGAGTGACGATGGTGACGGAAGGAGACGGCGACGGAGGGAGTCGATATCGACGGAGAAGAAATAGGGAATAGCGACGACGGCGAATCGGCGATTAGTGTTTAAGTTTGACTGTTTCTAAGAAGCCAAGCAGAAGGCAGAACCGCAAAAGCAAGGGACGTAGGACGGTAGGGTTGTGTTTGATTTGTTTCTAAATTTCTAATTGCTATTTTTGTTGGGCTGTTGGCCTGTTGGGTTAACACATAAGATTTAAGTTAAAGGGGCCTTAAGGATTATTGGGATAAAAGCTTAAAGACCAAATTTTCAAACAAACACCTCTTTAATTTTTGTAAATATCACACACACATATATATATATATATATATACATAATTTTATAAAAAAATATACATTAGCGGCGGGTTGGTGGTTTGGGTTGGGTTAAGTTATGCCAACCCAATTTCAACCCTCCTAATTAGCGGTTTGGCGGTTTAGCGGTTTGGCAGTTTAGCGGTTTGACGGGTTGGGTTTAATTGGGTTGTTAGCGGTTTGGGTTGGGCGGGTTTCGCGGGTTGACGTTTTTTGTTCACCCCTACTTGACACGCGTTCTAACCCTACCATGTTGCATTAAATGTGCAGTTAATGCAATGAGTATAAATAGATGTCTTCCATCTCCATGCAGAGATACCATACTCTTAACAAAAACCTTACTTTGAGCTCTCTCACACTTAAGTAAAAGAACACACATCTAAGAACTAATACGCTTATCTTCAAGAGCAAGTTAGAATCCCTTTTATTGCATTCTAAACAAGTTCATTCCTAGAAAGAACTTACTTTCTTCTATTTCTTTAACAACAAATCTTTTTCTTATTTGCTATGATTTAGTGTGTAAACTTAAGATTGTTTAGATATGTTTTCTTACCTTATCTTTCCGCAAACATTCTTGTAAAATCTGTATTGATCTTCTCTTATCAATATATATTTTAAATTTGAAAATACTGTGTTTGTATTCATCCCCCCTTCTACAAACTGTTATACACATCTCGTAGACCCTAACGGAACCAACAAAAACGTGTGAGATTTCCAAAGTAAGTACTTTAGTATTACTCACATTACTTACACTTAATATTATTTATACTTTAGAGTTTGTTTTTCAGTTTTAGAGTTTGTATTTTATATTTTTCAACTATAGAGTTTGTTTTTCATGGTCCATTCATAATTTTGACAGCTAAGATTCAATTTAATTGTGTAGCTCGAATTATATAATGTATTTAACTGCTAATCAATTGTATATTTCTTTGCAAATCGTGTATAAATTGGAGTTATTAAGTACAAGGAACTGCCAAATTGGATAAATTCAATTGTTAATCGATTATTCTTTCCCCGTAAAGCATGGATTAAATTTGGAGTATGGAACTAATTTGACGATTTATGATGTATAAATTATTTTAAATATGGAACTATTTAGGATTATATATGATATATGGACAACGGAGAATTGTTGATTTGGTTTTTTTACTTGCATTTTTAAGTTATATGTTTGGATGTAATTTTTTAAACTTTAAAGTCTATAATTAGTCGAAACCACTAGAACCTGTCAGACCAGACCGTATTTTTGTGTTAGTAAGGATGAGAGTGATGTTAAGAAAGAGTTGGAGATTTTAGAGGCAAATTTCAAGTACACGAGTAAGCTTTCTTTACCTCCCAATAGTGAAGAGGTGCTTCAAGATGCTAAAATTCCTAACTTATTGATTTTTGCTCGTGTTGTGCAACCTTATTTTTATGACCACAATTCCCCTAAGGTGGTCACACAACGAATAGTAAGGAGATTGTGTGATCAAAAAGCTCGAAAATTTTGTCTGTAGTGATTAAGGCTTCTCACTCTCCTTTGGTATGGTTGAAGTGACTATTATCTTGAAACCACTACACTTTTTGAAGATGCACTCGTACGGTGGCACATCGCATCCTACATAACCTTGATGTAAACTTGTCCTCTTACTCTCAGCTCCAATTTTATGTCTTTTATTTCACATTTTGTGTGTGTGTGATTTGAGTCTATTCTTTTTCGATTAGTATAAAAAAAATTGGGAGAAAAAAATATAAAAAACCAAAGAAGTCTCATACATCCTATATCCTTAGGCATTTGGTTTCATAGTTTGGATAATTTATCCATTACTAGCAGATTTCTAGAACTAAGCAACCAATTCTGCAATATCCAAATTGATTAACTTTGGAATTTTATAAATGACATATGCCATCTTTATTAAACACTTGACTGATACACTTTCTCTTTGTTACCTTACCCAAGCCTTTAAGACTTACTATTCCCTCTAAAATGAGGACATTGAATAATTTACGTTCGGAGGGAGAAAACTCAAGTGTAGAAAAAAAAGCTAATCCTTCGAAAAATTGGAAGGATAAAAAGAGAATACAAATAGCTGAGTTTGACACATTGAGGTGAAAAAGTTGGACAAAACATATCAAATACATAATTAAAATATTTTATTGTTTGTGTAACCCAAATAGACAAATTTGGGGGAAGATGAAAAATGTAAGAGCATCTCCAACAACTATGTTAAAATGTAAAAATTGGATTTTAACAATTTTTTTTGCTCCAACAACTATGCTATTTTGTATTCTAAAATAGATAAAAGATGAGAGAGATTGCAGAGGAATCTCTAAATAGAGAGAAAAATTATTATTTTATTAGTAGTTCCCTTCAATAAGAGATATTGAAAATAAATGTTTAGGAGAGAGAAATAATATTTTATTACATGCATTGAATATTTTAATAATATAATTAATGTTAAAATTGTTAAAAAAGAGTAGTTGTTGGAGTTCAATGTAATTTTCTTAGAGATTTTGACTTTTAATACTTTATTTTAGAGAAAATATAGCACTGCTGTTGGAGATGCTCTAAGGAGAGTGAGAAGCCTTAATCACTAACCCTTCAAAGTCCTATAGATCTAAGTTTGTAAAGTCAATTATAATAAGATGGGTGGATTATAGCTTAAATTATGGAAATCAAATTGAAATAGAAGAATAGAGTGAAAATATTTGGAAAATCCAATGATACTTTTAATCAAAAGGGAGATGGGATGCAAAAGAAAAAAAGAAAAAAAAAGAAACAAATAAAAAAATTTGAAGATCCTCTTTGTGATACTTAGTCTTCTTGTGTGTTTATATCTTTATTTGTTTTAATTTTATTTTTGTAGTTACTTAGAGACAAGTAACAAGTTAAGTTTGAGGGTATAATAACTCCGATTTTGAACGTCATTTACACATCATTTGTGTGAGTTTTTCTTCTGTTTCAATTGTATTTCTTCTTTATGTGTTTGTGTTTCTTCTATTTGTTGTCTTATTTTCATTTGGAGCTGTTGAGGATGTTTTTTTTATGGTTATGCACGTCATTTTCTAGTAGTTGATGTTAATTTGAGGATAACTAAAATATTATTTTTGCATGTAATCTTATGCTTATTTCAGCTACATTATGGTAATATTGAAGGGCACACTCTAGATAAAAAGAAAGATGAAGATAAGATTTAGATAAGCTTTTATACTGACATTTCTTGTTACATGGAGCTTCTAAAGATAATAGAGAGTCTAGATTTGCATGATAATAGAAAGGGAAAGGCCTTGCTGCCCAAAAGGTTATTTGAAACTTCTTTCCCTTGGGTTAAAGGATGTGCATCTCTCTTTTCCCCCTATAATGGGTAAAACATTCCAGGAAGAAAGCTCCAACAATGAAGAAGTCTCCAACCATTTCTCTCTACATTTTATAACTATAGTTGTAATTTATTTTTAAGTGTTTGATTTTCAGCATTGTTCCCCACTATGGTGGCAATATGGCGACAATTTGTATTCTATCATTAATGCAATTAACTTTAAGTATTTCTATTCTTCTACTATGTTCTCTATTTTTGTTATGAGCTAAGCACTCTTTAGGTGTGGGTGTAAGCTGAACTTAAGACTAGTAGACAACACTTGGGTGTTGCTAATATTGTTAATTCTTAAGCTTGGTCACTTGAGTTGAAGCTTAAACTCAACACAGATAAGCCGATCACTTTGAAGTCTTAATATTAAATCCTATACGAGTGAATTTGAAATACGACTTAAGTGATGCACATAGATTTGAGAAAGCTTTTGATAACTTACATTAAGATACAAGTTTTTATTTATTTATGATTTTTGCTAAGGTTCAAACATACTAATACAACTTTGAATCATTATACAAACTTAGCTAAATCGACAAGTTTAGAGTCTGCAGTAATGGTGACTTTGTGGACACTGTCTATAAAGATTCACTTTTAAGAGAACTAGATCAATATGGACATTTTTGTGACATGAGTTTTCGACCATTGTAACACTATCATTGTCTTACGGGAAATTTACATCCATACCCATTTTCAATTACTTGTTTAGATTTCATTGTTAAAAGCACCAAGCTCGCTCAAATGTATTTTATTGGTCTCTAATTGAAATCATTGTGTTCTCGACTTAGTACTCGAAACTCTGAAGTCCGATCCCTGTAGATACGATTTAGGTATTTTTATCACTTTATTACTTGTAGCGGTCATAGTAGTTGGTAGACACTTGCACCGTATTGTACCACATTTGTAGGTATATACATTTGATACCAATTACCTAGAAATCATATGAATACATTGAACCATCTTCCTTATTCTATAAACTTAATCAATGAGAAAACTTGAAAAGAGATGATATAATTATCATCCCTGAAATCATGAAACTTGCTATGTAATAACCAATTAAATTCACTAAAAGAAAAACAAAAAATGAAAATTCCAAAATTACCCCTAATTAATGCCCCAACCATGTGAATCAAACATGAATGAAGATTGCATTTGATTGGTCCATAGGAGTTTGTAGAGTTAACATGATTGATTTGGTTAACAATTGATTGGGGCACTCTCTATACAGAGGGTCGGGTTCAAACATAAACATGGACCAAATAAAAAGCACAAGAACTACTGAATCAAATGTGATTTCACACTTAAAAAACGTTTAAGTCACGTGATTCACTCAACCTTGGCCACAACCAAAGGTTGTGGGCTAAGTCATCCACGTCCATATCACCACTGTAGTCGCCACCACCACAACTGTTACTTCTGCTAATTAATATCATCATTAAATTTATCACATTAGCCATTTTTGTCTACATATCTTTTTTTGGAAAAAAACATTAGCAATATTTTTTTATGAGACAACTCATATAATTCATATAAACCTACTATGCGCCTCCGAGTCTAAAATTGGGAAGACCTCATACAATAATTGTTTTAGTTCTATTGTATCTTTTGTTTCATTTCTTATGCAATAGTCACATACATTTATTTGATTATGGATCTACTACCAGAGATTTAATGCATAATCTATGTTAGTCTCAACCATCGGATTTGTATAATAATACAACTAGGATCCAATTCAAACTTAGAAGAAAATTTTCAATACTTGCCTTGTAATGTTTATATTCGATATACAAACATTTATCGAATCTGATACAAAGTATATTATCATCCGAACCCTGTATAAAAAAGAATTTATAGGCTCAAGGTTTCAGATCTTAGTCACCTTGGAATTTATAGCTCTGATCTCAGATTTGATGATTCTCTATCCGAGTGGAAGAATCTGATTGATCTATTAACATGGTTACCAATCTTGATTTTCAAGAACCCACAAATTATTCTAAGTTGTTTTAGCATCCAATGTTCCAACTCCATAATTGATCTATAGTTGGAATCCACTCAATAGCTTATATTTCAGGATATAAAAGATATGACTTTTCTTTGTAAGAGTCTTATAACTATATGTATTGATCCAAGAACAAAAAGCCTTCAATAAAATCAAGGACTAGTTGAAGTAAGGTCAAGATCGCCACCAAAATGGATTGGTTTGCCATCTAGCCGAAAGAATATCAATACAAGATAAACTCAAATAGTAGTATGACAAATATTACTAATGACAAGTCAGATTTTGGAATGCAAACTTGTCTAGCAAGTTTGGCTCACCAATTCTACCAACACTCATCCTGGTATAGGAACATGCTTAACATGTCAGACAAAGTATGTCATAAAATACTATTTATAAAAATGATACCATACTTCTTTTACTGTTCCCTTTACATACAAAGGGATGAGTTGGGTTAACAAGTGTCTATATTAACTTCAAAGGCTAAAATGAAGAGTTCAAGCATGCATGGATCAACAAATTAGATAAATACATGCTTTAAAGTTGGCAAGCATCATTTAATGATATGGTAGCTATAAAAGGTCATTCTTGTCATATCTTGCACCTCACCCGTTTTGAAAGAACTTTTGAATGATAGTTTTTAGGCAAAATCGATGTCACTATCTGAAGAAATATCCAAGTACTTCAGATCTAAAAGAATACCTTGTTTTCTCACTTTTCAGTTGTTAGCAAATTTGTCACTAGCCAAATTGTTTAAGATCAGGCCTTACCTTCCTAGTTTCCCCAACAAATATGTAATTATTTGTTTTAATACAAAATATAGAATTAAAAGTAAAAATTTGTTGTGCTTGTATTCAATCCCCCACTTCTACAAGCACTATCTATGTAAGTCATTACATTCCATGGCCAACAAGTGGTAGTTTATTTAATCTTATAAACCGAAATGACTTCCACAACCAATGAGAATGGCTCTCTATCCATACCACCTCGTTTTCGAAAAGATAAATTTTCCTCGGATCATACTCTTTCTTGGAAGAGTTGACAACCAAATCTAATAGGTTGTCAAAAATGGTCCATATGTTCCTACCACCTTTCTACCTGGTGATAGAGATGAAAATGACAAAGTCATTGGACCTGGAAGAAAAATCATCAAGATTCCAGATCTATTGATGAAAGATGATAAGAAACAAGTCGCAATTGACACCAAAGACAGAACTATCATCATAATGTCACTTCTAGATCATGTCTATCACTCTATCATAAATCTTAGCACTGCAAGAGATATGTGGAACACTCTTACTGTTCTGTATGAAAGGGACGACTTAAGTTAAGAAGACCAAAATGATTAGTCTCATCATACAGTACAAACTGTTTATATGCCACACGAACGAGTTTCTCACCAAGGTCTACAAGAGGTTCAATTCTTTTCTAAATGATCTTAAAGTGCATGATAAGGTTTTTGATAATACTGAGGTACTGTGCAAATTTATAGACTGTTTACCTGACTCGTGGGAGAAACTATGTGTTTAAAAGCTTCTAAGTATCTTCATCATATAACTCTCACTACTTTATATGGAACTTTATATAATTTTGAGCAAACTAAGTTACTGAGGAAAAAAATGTATTTCAACAAATTAAAAGTATAAATATTGCGTTTGTTTTTTTCAATTCTAAAAGAGTAGGATCAATGTCACATAAATCACAGGAACAAATTCTTAAAACTTTGATGAACATTGATGTGTTTTGCAGTTAGCATTGCTACAACATTTTTGTTAGTCCACAATGATCAATCTTTAGGTAAAACTCTATGAATCCATGGTAGATTTAGTTAGTCTTCAAGAATATTAGAAGGATATTGAGAGAAAAGGTCAACACAGTCAAAGTTCTTAAAACTCTCTCAATATACGAATAATTACATATGAGCTCTTACTTCAAAATCACTAAAGATAAATGCTTTATATAGGGTCAAACTAAAACCCTTCTAATCAAAGTCAAACTACATACAAAGTCAAACATGATATTTTTACAATTATAGACAATAGTAACTTTGAAGACGAATACAATTTAACACTGAAATTCAGACCCAACAATTTTCCCATCTGTTTCCTTTGTTTTTGGGTCTTAAACCCAAAACTTTAGTCTTTTATTTATTATTTTGGACTTGTCTAGTTAAGTAGGCCTAATGGACAATTTAATGCTTTTTGGGCCTTTTGTGTTGTTTTAGACCTTGTTTTATAGAGTGCAAAGTAGTGATGCTACATGAGGATGGAAGTTATGCTGCAACATGTATGCCAAAGCTGATGGATTCGAAGGAAATACTTTGGTGCTGAAATTCTTTTGAAGTTTGCTTTATTTCCAAGCTTTTATGAGCTATAAATTATAAGATTTTAGGAGATTATCAAGTTGCTTTGGATACATTTAGTGTACTTAGTCAAAGAAGATGAAGATTTTTGCTTCCTTTTGTCCTTAAACCCCTTTTTGTAAAAACCTTCCTCTAGTATTTAAGGGAAGCTTTGGCATGAGTTTAAGGAATGCTCTATGGCCTTCTAGTTTATGATTTCATATATTTCAAACACGTTCTTTCTTTCTAGTCGGTATTTTCATTTGCTTACAAGTATTCAAAACTTTTTTGGTATTCTAGTGCTTAATCCATTGAATGCTTTCTAGATTTAAGTTTGCATATCTTTTAATAGTTTCTTTTATTCAAGCTTTTTAAAGTTCAATTGTATATATTGGAAGTTGTGGATGTTCTTGTGTCTTACTCTTTGTTACGAATTGCTCTCAAGTACTTTTGTTAACTTGCTCTCTACTTAGTGCTTCTATTGAATTAATTTCATCTAAGTGATTTGTTGAGATTTTTTAAGTATTTTCTATTACTTGTTCTTACGATCTTGTCCAAGTCATCTTTTTCAAAATTCAAGCTAACCAAGCGATGGTAGGCTAATCCCTCAACTTAGGTTTAAAGGGAAGTTGAGGTCTGAAGACTACATGAAGTGGATATTGCTCATGACTTGATGTTTACTCCAACTTCTCATTCAAGTTTATATTGTTTAAACATTCTTCTTGACAAGTGGCCACTTGTTAAAAGTGTTAAAGTATGATGGTCTTGAGAGAGAAATCCATTAGACACACCCCACTCGAATGACATGGAAGTAATCTTTTTAAGATACTCAAAAAATGGATATTTATTCCTTACCATGCAACTTAATGTGTGACACTTGAGATATATGGAGGAGTGCTTGCTGAAACCTTTTCCCGAGTGACTCTCAGTTGATGGTTGGATGTTAAACTTCAATTTCTAAGCTACTGGATCTTCTTCTCTAGCACTACGTTTATTTGAACTATGTTGCAGCACCCATCCACCAGATTGTTAGTTGGAAGTCTCTAATGAACTTTACACCCTTGCATTGATATCTTACTATTTATTGTTTATTTACTGCTTATTTGTCTATTACTAATTCAAAGCTCGCTCACAAATATTTTTCTTTACATTCATCCTCTACAGTTGACATTTCTAAGTTTCACTTTCTTGAGATTTCTAAGCTTAATTTCCCTGTGAGACGATACTTGTTTCTTACCATTTTATTATTTATAAAAAACGATAGTGTTAAGAGGTGTATACTTGTATCATTATTCATTTGTATTTGTCTTTTAAGGGTTGTTATAATAGAATCCAATCCAACACACAACAAACACAATGATAAATCCATATTTGATCCCAACGGAGATTTTAATAGTGGAACTGATGGTTTATCAATGCAAGACATTAGTGATTCTCTTTCCTTAGTGTTATCAAATTTCAATGAAGTTGTCAGAAAAAGCAACTTTCAAAAAAGGACAAAAGAAAGATTCTCAAAAAGACCATCACTCATCAATCAAATATTGACTGCTCATAAGAAATCTAATGATATGAGCTTCAACTATGGAAAGAAAGGACACTCTACTGCCAATTGCAAATCCAAAAGGTCAAATTCATCTTTTTTTTCAAGGACATATTAGACTACACAATCTTCCTATAAAGGACCAAGAAATGAAAAACAAGATGAAATATGTAGATCCAAGAACCCTCAAAGAAAGGATAAATGTATGATGGCTGAAGAACATGATTGGGAAGAATCATCCTCCTCATCCAACAATGAACAGGAAGATAAGCAAACTTGTGCTTTATGGCTCATCTATCTACATTAAAAGGATTTGATAAGTTCAATATAATTGAGTCTTCATCTAAAGCATGTGAAACACATCCTCCCTTGAACAATCAAATATCTCCTCCTTCCTCTTATGATTGCATGTATGTATGATAACTCTAATTTTTAGAGTTATTACATACCTTTTATTTTAATATTATTTTGTCAATTTTGGCCATTTTGCTTCCTAAACCTTCATTTTTGGTCTAATATTCTCTTCTGAGCAAAAAGTGTGTATTTATATAACTTTAAACCATTTGGTATATTTTTAGGTTGAAAAATCGAGAATTCATCCAGAGTGAGATCCGAGAGTGGCCACTCTGTATCATCAGATCTAGCATGTGCAAAAAGACGATTTTGAAGGCTAGTTTAGTGTTGAATGGAGAAACAAAAAGCTATTTTAGAAGGCTTCATGCTTCACTTTCTGTAGTTGGTGAAAAGGAGACATAAAGAAGATGGGTAAAAATAGTTGTTTATTCAAAAGGCCCAATTTAAGGAAAAGTGGGTTTATCCTTTGGCCATAGAGATGATTCCACTCCCTTTTGCTTCTTGGGTAAAAAGGGTGTGCTTTTGGCTTGACCTATATAAATGCTTGGCATTTATTATTATCCATAAATTCTTTTATTCAAGTTCTTTTTTCCTAGAGTTAGTCAGATTTAGTATTAGAGAGATGTAATTTCCAACAGTAAATTTGTAGTTTAAATTCAGTAACTTAGTCATACTTTTAGTATTTTTTTTCCAGTATTATGAACCAGTGTCTACGAGAGTGGGCACTGCGAGTTTATTGAAAATCTTTTGGTATATTTTCTTGCACTCTTTTAATTTATGTTTTCTATTCCTTTATAAGTATGAGCTAAGCATACTTTGAGATGTAGAAGTGAAAAGTACTTAGACTTTTGTAAAATTATTGAGTAATTTTATATGTTGAACCTTTATTTTTTTGGTCACCTTTTGTTCGATAATGCCTAATGACGCGTACAAGATGATCTCTTGAAAGTGTGTAAAGTCTAGTTCTAGATCTAGAGATGTGCAGAACGTAGTGACACAAACTTGGGTGATGCTAGGGAGTTCAAGAAAATTCTTATAACGCTAACAAGAGTTGGGTTCCCTAGTGAGAACTCCAACCACATGGAGTAGAGGTAAGTTGCCTAGTGCATCAAAAACACTTAGAGCATTTGTCTCTACACAGTCCATAGAAACCCGAGAGGGTTCACCACGGCTTATCACTAACAAAACGGTAAAATTAGACATATGAGATTTTAACTAGGAAGTGTGAGTATTAGTTGTGACAGGACCTCTCGAAAGAGAGTGCCCATTCCACGTAATATAGTGACCACTCTTCTGTATCAGGTATTTAATGTAAAATCTAGGGGAAATCATAACTACATTTCATTCTTTTATTATTAGAACTTGTTTAAAGCTATTTCACCAAACCATCCAACTTATTTGCTTCCTCTCTAATTGAAACTTGTAAAAGGAAGTTCATAAGAACGATATTGTCTTGATTGCCTTGTCCTTGAGGATACGATACTGGTTCTTACCAACTTTATTACTTATGTGACGATCATAGTGACCAGTGTACACTTGCGCTGTCCACTATGGACTGTTTGCTAACCCACTACGATTACACATATTTCGATTGCTACCAACGTAAAAATGTGCAATGCTCTTGAATATAAAGAAAAAAATTGAAAACAATATAGATGAATTAACTGCCATGTTGTCTGAGTGCTTTGAACAAATAAAATATTTTAACAAAATTCAAGATGAATTGAAAGTTTCAGAAAATAATTTGCAAATTTTGTAACAATGAAAAGGGTATTTGTTAAGAGAACTTACAAAGGAAAAGACAACCATTAAAAGTCAGAATCAAACTTCTATAAATCACATAAAAGTTTTAGACTATCAAATTCCCTGTTGTATTTCATGGGCTTGGGATTTCATCATCTTTATACGAATCGAACAAACTCTCAAATGATTTCACCTACTCCAGAAGATCCTCTTTTTCAAAACATCATTCAAATGTCTCTTAAAAAATTATGAAAATAAAGAATTTTTTTGAATTGATTTGTTCATGCCTTATATTTGAAATGAGATAACTGTGTGTCAGAGGAAAATGCACATTAATTTGTTGGGTCCACAAATCATCCTTAAAAATATTTGTCCAAAAGAGGCAAGAAATTGTAAAGTCCTTTATTCCTAGAAGGACAAATGAAAAAGTATCTAGGTTCTAAACTATCTATCTTCACCAACTCTTTTACCAACTCTTTTATTCCGAAAACGAATACTTAATTTCAAAAATTTCAAAGGAGATTCCACAAGTTTCCTAGATCCCCTTCTTCTAGAAAATGCAATAACTGTAGATTTTTTTTTTCATTTTGCTAAAACTGTCCTGATAAGAAAATAGAAAGGATTCCTATAGTTGATGTTAATCCAAAAGGACCCATCAAAAGATGGGTACCAAAGAACTAATTTCTTCTGTTTGCGGGGACCAGATACAAAAATATTACTTTAGACTCTTAGTTTTAGATCAATGACCGATTGTTATTCTTTGCTAAAAGAATGTGTGCCAAATAAAAGGGATTATTTGTTCTTAGCAAGAACTCCAAATCATTCTCTTGAAGCTTATCCTCTTCATCATAGTAATTTACGTTGGTATTGTCTCGGAGAGAGGCTCGGTGAAATAGACATATCTGTGAAGATGAGATCGTATATTTCTTTAGAGTTCTATGATAGAAAATAGATATATTACCACTTTTTTTTATTGATCTTTTAACAATACCTTCTAAAAGATTGCTAGTTCAAAACGCTGAACAACAATGAATATTGCTTGTTGAACCCTGTGAATTGTGTGAAAGTAGGATACTCCAAATTCAAGAGTCAAAAAGTTTTTCCTCTGGTTCCCGAAAAAGACATTATATGGACTGGATTAAAAGGATTAGTCATCCGAAAATTAGGAAAATAGAACAAAGAGCTGCTGAATTGGCCTACATGTCTGTGAGGATCCCACTAGAGCGCCTTCTACTTCAGACAAAGATTTGTCTCCTTGGAAAGGATGGCTCATGTCACATCAAGGTACTACAGAAGAAAAAACTGCAAAATCCAGTCCAATATATCCTATGCTGAATTGTAACACCCCACTTTCCATATTTGCATATAAACATGTACTTCATATATAAAGAAATACAATTACACCACAATGGTCCCACTAATACAATAAACTTATACTACATAATTTACAACTCAAAAATTCCATAAAGAATATTCTTGTACAATCACATGTATAACAACATGTATTCTCAAAAGTTCATCAAGGAACAAGCTGATCTTCAAAATAGCAGATATGCACATTAGAAAAATAATTACATTTTACCCTTCCCCTTATCCCTGGACCCAGTCGCACCTGAAATGCATATTTTAAAACACAAAAATGAGGGTTAGACCAGAAGGTCTAGTAAGATAACCCTTCCTTTGCAATTACATGGTGAAGATCACCAAAATCTATTACAAAATCCTCTTTGCAAACATACATTTATAATTCAACTTCTCATATAATTAATAAGAGTTTGAAATTCTACCTTGCCACTCAAAGTATAAAACAATCAGGTACTTGCATATCTCTATGCAAGATCCTTAAAATTGATCGCCTCTTATTTGTGAGATTTTATCTGAAGCAATTCGTTTTTGGGAAGAATGTTAGAGATTGTTATCTGAAGAGATTCTTTGAAGATCACATCTTGAAGATTATATTTGAAGATCGTTGCTGATATTGTTCTACATTGTCAAAAGAGAAGATCATCGCTGTTTAACATTCGAGGGGGAGAATGTTAGAAGATTTTCTCATCAAAAGATCATCTGAAGATCTCAAAGTAAAGTTTGTTCTGAAGTTTTTGACGAAGTCATAAAGTGCTTAAAAAAACAAAGTTCAAACAAGATTCAACGCGCTCAAATTCTTTCAAGCCTGAATACAAAGGGGGAGAATGTTAGGACTGAATTTCAATGTAAATTGTATTCGTCTTGAAAAGATAAATTTGTCTATAATTGTTTAAAGTCATCGTGTTTGACTTTCTAGATAGTTTGACTTTGACTTTGAAAGGTTATTGTTTGACCCTATAAATAGGTTTTCTTAGTGTAAATTTTGTAGGAGCTCATTTGTAAATTGTACGTAAACATTTGAGAGAAATATAAAGCATTTACTTGTTGACTTTCTCTCTCAACTCTCCTCTCATGTTCTTACAAGATTATTTGAAGATTGCCATGGAATCATGAAGTTTTATGTAGATTGATCATATTAGGGACAAACAGGTCCTTTGGATTACCAGAGCCTCTGGTCTAGTTAGACCAAAACTGACTGAAAAAGAAAAGAACAATAAGACTTTTGATATAACCAGAACTCCTATGGTTCTTTTCTAAAAGATATTTAAAAAAGTAAACTTATAAAAATAATACAAGGTTAAGAGTTGAAAAAGAAAGAGCTCAAACATAGAGCTTGGATACAGAGCTCAGACACAAAGTTCGAACACGGAGCTCAGACACATTAAACTCATGATACAGAGCCTCTGGGTCACAAAGAATCCTGAAAATACTTAAAATATTTTCATATGACCAGAGGCCCTCTGGTCCATCCTGAAGACCAACCAGAGCCCTTTGGGTCTCATCAAACACTTGATCTTTTAATCAATAGTAAATCATAATGTTCGTATTTCCTCAGAAACATTTGTTAACTGAAATCACGGGCAATTAATGCCTCTGGCTATAAGCTATTTTCTCCTTCTCAATAACATCGTTGTTATCATTTCAATAAGAGAAATATTTCTAAGTCTTCATGTCTTAAAGAAATATTGACTCAGAATTATCGCATCTTACAGATGTGACAACAAATAGCTATAATAGTAACCACAGACACACAAATGCCACCCTTATCCAGATGTACATCTCTCCTTGATATGCCACCCTTATCCCATGGTACACTTCTCCTTGATATGCCACCCTTATCCCATGGTACACCTCTCCTAGATATGCCACCATTGTTTCCACCTCAAATCTACAAATAAATATGTAGTTTTAGCCAATAATGGCCTCAAAACAGTTTCATATCCGAAACTTTAATCTCAAGAACTCTCAAGTTCTTATGGGAGAGGCATCATTCATCTTGTACTTTTTCAACATGTCATGAACATATTTAGATTGGTTGATGAAAATTCCTTCAGAGGATTGTTTCACTTGTAGACCTAAGAAAAAAGTAAGCTCTTCCATCATGCTCATCTCAAATTCACTCTGCATCAAAAATTGAAACTCTTTGCACATAGAAACATTAGTTGAAACAAAGATTATGTCATCAGCATATATTTGTACAAGCAAAATATCATCATTCTGTTTCTTATAAAACAAAGTAATGTCTGTTGTACCTCTGTGAAAACCATTG
>NC_037530.1:18458654-18460561 GCF_001531365.2 Cynara cardunculus var. scolymus
GGTGGTTGAACAGAGGGCACTGTTTCTTGATCAATTTGAGATTGAGGTTGAGAAGCAGAGTCTTGAATATGTTCTTGAGCTTGGTTTGAGGATAGGTCTGGARGACTTTCTATTTGGGTAGCTTCTAGTGGAGAAGCTTCTGGGGAAGGTGTTACAGAGGATGAAATGGGAGGTGGTTGCTCTGTAATAGATGTTGTGGAGGGACTAGCTCTTGAAGCTTGATCTTGTCTTTCAACTTCTGCAGAGGATCTTTCAGTCTCCTTGTCATCTTCATATCACTATGCAAAAAGTTGTTCTAAGTCTGGAGTGATTGTAGCATTTGGTGATTTGTCAGCTTGAATTTTCAACTCTTCAGTGAACTTATCTTTTGTAACCTGAAAAGAATCATCAAAATTCACATTTGTGCTAACAACCACAATTTGAGTCCTAGGAATGTATACTCTATATGCAGTAGTGTCCCATGCATGGCCAATGAAGATTGCATCATCTCCCTTGGGCTCAAATTTTCCTACATACTCTCTGTCATTCAGCACAAAGCATTTACATCCAAACACGTGGAAGAACTTGATGTTTGGTCTTCTGTTGTAAAGAAGCTGATAGGGTGTCTTCTCAAATCTCTTTACCACCAAGGACCTATTCTGCGTGTAGCAAGCCGCAGAGACAGCCTCTGCCCAGAAGGAGAGTGRTAGCCCAGAGGCATTCAACATTATTCTGGCGGCTTCAACTAGCGTCATGTTCTTCCTCTCCACTACTCCATTCTGTTGTGGAGTCCTTGGGGCTGAGAAGTTATGAGTGATTCCAACAGAGGCCAGGTACTCTTCTATCACAGAATTCTTAAACTCTGTGCCATTATCGCTTCGGAGTACCCTAACCTGAAGAGCATGAAGAACTTGGAGTCTCTTTAAGAGATTGATTAATACACAAGGAACTTGAGATTTCTTTCTAATAAACACTACCCAAGAAATCTTGAAAATTCATCAATGAGTACTAGAATGTACTTCTTTCCTCCAAGACTTTGCACAGAGATAGGACCACAGAGGTCTACATGAAGCATTTGCAAAGGCTTATCATAGGAAGGATAAAACTTGGATTTATGAGAAGACCTTTTGAGTTTTCCCATTTCACAAGCTGAGCAAAGATGGTCCTTTTCAAATTTTATATTGGGCCGTCCCTTGAATAAACTTAGCCTTACCAGCTTGTCAAGAGTATGAAAGTTAAGATGACAGAACCTGATATGCCAGAGCCAAGCTTCTTCATTCTTCACAGAGGATACAAGACTTACTTCCTCTTTGGCTTCTAAAGAATCAAAGCACAGAAGATACAGGTCTCCTCTTCTGTTGGCTCTCATCACCTCTATCAATGTATCGGCATTGTACATAATGCAGTGTTTGACTTTGAAGAGCACATCCAGACCATTGTCACACAGTTGACTARCACYTATTAGATTGTGTTTGAGTCCATCCACGTACGAGACTTGATTCATCTTTATTTCTCCCTTAATGATCATTCCATAGCCTTTGATCTTCCCCTTTTGATCTCCACCAAAAGCTACAGAGCCTCCTTCTTGCTTTAAATAAGATGATAGAAGCTCAATAGTACCAGTCATGTGTCTCGAGCAACCTGAGTCAACAACCCAAGTAGACACATGCTGCCGCTTCTGCAATCAGACAACGTTTAATTTAGGTACCCACTTCCAATTGGGTCCTTTAACATTAGCTTGTTTGAGGTATGCCACGACATCCTTTGATTTGGTCTTATTTTTCTTGGAAGAAGAATTGCCAATTTGTTTATTATTTACCCCAGAACCATGACTCTTGGGGTGAGAGACTAAACAGGAAGAATGGTGAATGTGATTAGATAGAGAATGCATGATATTGAAATAATCACAGAAGGAGACATTGCAAGAA
>NC_037530.1:18462545-18486165 GCF_001531365.2 Cynara cardunculus var. scolymus
GTTTCTCCAATTCTGCCCAAATATCCATGGACAGTTGGCAGTGATCAATACATTTGAAGATTTCATGAGGTATTGCCATGATTAACAACCTTTTGCATTTGATGCCCAAATCAACCAATATCTTGTCTTCATCACTCCAGTTAGCAATAGGTCTTGGCTCGTAATGCTCAGGAACTTCAGGGGTTGTGCCAGTAGCTGGAACTCTTGGAATTAAATTCATTGGAACATAAGGAGGATTGTAGAGAAATTCACATATTCTAGGGTGAATTCCCTCTAAAAAGTTGATCATTCGCACCTTCCATTGCGGATACTCCTCACGGATGAGCGTGGGAGGTTTTGATTGAGATCTAGTACTCATGAACGAGGTATTAGCCAAGTTCGCCATTGAAATTAGAAGAAGAAAAATAGGAACAAGATGAAGCTGAGTTAATAGAGTAAAACAGGGTAATCTGAAGAAGACTGGTGTTCTAGAAAATGCAGATTAATACCAAAAACAGAATTAATCGAATAAGAATTCAATTCCTGCTCTGATACCAAATGTTGGACCTGTAAATTCAGCTTTGATATTGATCTATTACTCTGAATGAATAGGACGATTACAGTACAGCGGAAACAATAATAAGAACATAACAGAGTAATTAAACTAAGAACACACAGTTAATATGAGGAAGAAGATGAACACAGGAGAATAGCTTCAAAGGTTTTTCAATTCATTCAATTGAAAATAAAACGATTACAATTCGGAAGCGCACTGAATACAAAGGCCTTAGCCTCTATTTATACTAGTTCCTAACGACCTTACTGACAAGATCTTGACGCGTGAAATCATCTAAGCCGTCCAAATAAAGCCGATTAAAGACCTAGTCACGTGAGAAGCACATGCAACTAACAACCTTTGAAAAACAGTTGGGAGAGGATCTTCACAGAAGACGAAACCGCAGACCCTCTGTGAGCCATCTCAGAGGCTCTACTGTAATAGACTTGCTTGTTCTTATTGACAGAGGGCCATTTTCCAGAACCTCTGTGAGAGACATCAGAGGTTCTGTCACACTTTACTTCTCGAATATCAGGCTTCTGTCGTTAGTCCTCTGTTGTCTTCTGTGGAAGATAAGCTTATGTCAAGACTTGTATAATACTTTTTCTATACTTTTACAAGAGATGAAAAACAGAGCTAACAATGTTAATTACCAAATTTTCATCGGACAAGGCATGGGCGAAAATTGCCCCTACTCGGCCAACACTATGGCCGATAACCCCTTCTCATCGGTCAACACTATCTGAACAACACCTTAAATATAAATAACAAAACCGGACAATGCTTTGTTCGATAAGCATCCTCACCGGACAAGACATTAGATCATAAACCCCAATTCGGTTAATCTTGTAACATCTCACTTAAGAAACCCCAAGTTACCAATTTTATAAAATCTCCAATAAAATAAAATTAATTGATTAACCTTAAAATACGGGATATTAATTTTCTAGAAAAACTTCGAAATGTCCGTTCTATTTTAATGATAAAACCACCCAAAACACAATTTCAAACCGGATATTACGGATTTTTACTTACAACCCGAATTAAGTAGCAAAAAAATACGGGACATACTTATAACCAGAACAAGACTATGTACAAGCTACACTTACTACATCTATGAGATATGGTAATAAGCTACTATTTACCAAAAGCAAGTTCGTAAACTTCAAGTTCCCCGATAAATCTTCAAGTCAAACAACGGGTTCTTTCTTTTTATCCGCCTTCTTTCCTGAGAGGGGTTGATACTTAAATGGTAAGACAACGCTTAGTGAGTTAGATAGTTATGTATTACATATCAATATCACACATGTTTGTAAACATACATAATAAACTCTTATCAATAAAAGAGTTTAAGACATCATCTAAATGCAAACCGAGACTTACAAGAAACCAAGTGAACAATTACATACAGGATGCTAAGATCATAGAATTCCATATTCAAACCATTATAATATACCATACCATTGATGCTCGATACAACAAGGAAACATGATCAATAACCAAATATATTCAACAACGTTAGAATACCAATAAATATCAAGAACCAAGAGATCGAATTGGTAAACATAACGAGGACAGTGCATCACCCCGTCCTTCACCTTTCGGGCTCATGCCATAGTCCGAGTCAGAATCATACATTATGGGAAACCTCGCATTGCCCGCCTTCCTCTACCGGATATGTGCCAAAGTTCCCTACTCATTGCTCTTCCTCTTTTTTGAGCAATGAGTATTCACAACCGCAGAAAGTCTCACCCGTCCAACACGGGATCTTGACTTCGCCATAAACTTCCGGCGTGCCACAGAAGTAGTACCCGTACTATGGCGTACAATTCAAGGAACAAAACAACGAAACCGGATCCGGAAAGCAAACCGATGTAACGAGGTCATAATATGGAATAGACTCAAGAGACGAAATCAAAGACAAATCAAGATCATGTGACTCAATCAAGACCAAAAATATTCATATGAAAATATATATATTCAAAACAATATGTAATAATTAGCTATATAACTCACCGAGCAACCGTATGATACCGAAAAGCTCTGAAATGAGCTCACAAAGCAAGTCCAAGCTACCACACCTAGAATGCTTCCAAAGCATCAAAATATGTCATAATTACCCCCTGGAGTGAACATACAAAATCTCATAAGCAACCAATATAAGAAACTCAGGTTATACACATTTCCTATTTGAACACTTTACCTAGATTTCTATGTACAGCTGCTGCTTGCAGATCTGTTTTGCCCATTTTAAACTTAAATTCATGTCTTGATCATAAAATAAGAAATAAACTGAACTCAATTATCTAACTAAAGAAATTGGCTTCTATGATTTTATACAGTTTTTCAAAGTCTGCACATTTTCAGTGCATTCTTAAGTTAAAATTCTTATTTTCATACATTTTTTCGAACCATTTCGATTCCAAATTATTCCAATTTCGGAATTTCAACTTAATATAACATATTTGACATAAACAACCAAAATCCAACCTTTATTTTATCATTTAAATGCTTTCTCAAATCATTGACTTGATCATGTCAAAGTTCATATGAGGAACTTGCTTAAATCTTGATAATCTTTTGAGCCTAATGATCATTTCATGCCAAAAATACTAAAATGTACTCATTTTATACACTAAAGATCAAACCCATATGAAACCCTAACTCTTACTCAACATGAAATCCGTATAACAAGAATGTCAACCAAGAACAAGTGCAAAGATAGATTTTACCTTTAGTTGATGATCAAATCCTTCAAATATTTTGTAATTCCTCTTCGATTTGAGTTGAATCGAGCCTATGCGTGTGGAATTCGCACCTCTAGTGTGTGTATATGAGTTCTGGACTCAAAATGACATGAAAATGGGGCCAAAAATCCAATTTTCTATGCTAAATCCCGAGTTGGGTCGTGTTGACCCGACTAGGTACCCATTTTGACTATTAACACTTAAAATATTCATAAGTTTTTGCTCGGACCTCCGTTTTCTATGAGGTTTTCGCCTACACGTTCATAAAAAGATAATCTATAACATCCAACAAAAATATTTCAGAAAAGATCTCCCAAAAAAATCAGTTTTACGTATCTATTTGACGTGAAATTTTCCCAAAACCTCTCATATATTTATAAGAAGTATAATTCTAAAATTTCAAACCCAAACTCCCACTAAATCCTAGGTTCTCTTATATGGACATTACTAAAACAGTAAGTAAAATTTTCCACTTTGACATAACATGCATCACAACTTCACACATAATATTCTCTTTAACATAATGATTAAACATACTTAGCAAATAATTTGGGCATATTAGAAATTGGATATTACAAATCTCTATGTCTGAATACAACGTTATCGATCAACACTTAAAAACTCTACAGAATAATCCTTCCAAAATATGGGTGATGAGGTGCCCTATCTGGACAACTTTATGTCCGATAAAGTCCTCATCGGATGATAAGTAAAATGCTCAACTCTTACACCGGTCAAGGCAAGCCCGGTAAGAGACCCTTATCGGACAACACAATGTCCGATAAAAGCTCTTATTAGACCATGCAACTCAACAAGAACATACATATTTTCATGTACAAACACCAGCAATATAAAGCATACAAAACCAGTATTCATAATCAAACTCAAAAGTTGTTTTGAAGTAAAACTCACCTTATTCAAGATTTTGAAAATGAAAACAACAAACAACAATTAGCTACCCACTTGATCCCAAATTCCCAGCTTCAACTTTGTTAAGAAACAAACAATTTTCTCTCTTTCAAAACTTACTAAAAATGGAAGAAAGACTTTCCTCACCATTTTCACCTTTTTATACACCTTCTAAAAGAGGCGGTGAAGAAAATAATATAAAATCCTTTTCCCCCCTTCACAACCTTATGCACACACATGCACATCATTTACATATACATGCATATTCAACCATGCATGCATGTAAAAATATGCACACACTCACATCAACAATATCATGCATGCATATGACCATATGATCAATTATAACAATTAATCACATACTCATGAAATCACATAATCTCATATTAATTACCTCAGATGAATAACTAGAACCCGGTTATCACATTAATCGATGACTTATGTATTGTGTATAGAGTAAGAAAAACATCTGATCTTGTATTTCCAGGCTTGGATTTCATATCCCAATAAACCTTACTCATTTTTGTACTTGATGTTTTATTTTCCAATTATTTTTTCAATTAGGGTTTATTACTCACTTTTGTACTTGTTGTTTTATAATACCTATTTTTCGGTAAATCAATTATCAAATTTTCTTTCTTATTCTTAAGAAAGTCCTTGAGAAGGAATTTGGTTCTTTTTACAAACTTGACGTCGACCTATTCAGGAATCTCCATATCTATGCTTATTTTCAACCCCTAAGCATTTCGTCACTTACTACACCCTTTTATTTTGCATTTTTTTTCTTATTAAAAGCTGATAAGTGAGATTTCAAGTAAGTGTTTTCATAATCTTCTTCTGTATGATTGAATCATAAAGACTTTACTAAAGTTTATGGCTGGAATCCCCTAAGAAGAGTTAAAATGACAGTTCTCGCTCCTTCCTCATTTTGGTCAACAGGCTGTAGAAGCTTTTACTCGAGGGGGTGCTCTGAGCCATCTCCTTATTTTTTTTATCAAAAATGAAAATGGCAGATGAATGTCAACTAAGTACTGTAAGTAAATTGCTTCTACCCGTATCGAATAGAACACGATGAGTCAAATCTTCTAGTTCAATATCATCACACTTACGTGCATTATTAATCACATATTTTCCCGAAGAACTCGTAAATACTTCTGCTATGAAAAAAGGTTGTGATAAGGAATGCTCAATTTTTTGGGTCAAACAAAAGAATATAAAGTCTATGATTGGTTTGAAGAGCGTCTCGAGATTCAGGCGAAGAACAATTGGATGATGAAAAAATTATCAAAGATTCAAGTTCCTTAGTTCGATTCAACAAGGTCTGAATAGTTCCTTGAGTGATTGCCCTTCTCCGACCCTTACTGCCCAACCTGCCTAGTAACCATCGTTTACGACTAGAACTCAGCTCTTGTCTCTGTGTTTTCACATCGAGAACTATTTGCAGATGATTTGAAATCACTGCTATATACCCGGTATTGGCCATAATTCACAAGAATATTTACCGTACTTGAGAGTTTCCTACCTCATACGGCTCTCCACCTTAACGACAAAAAAAATGGATTGATAAAATTTATTGAGTCTGACTTAAGATTTTTGAAAAGGTTGGAAACTTCTGATCTAATTATTAGATCTCCCAATTATTTTGAAAGATCAAATAAAAAGGCCAAAAGAAACTAATTATTGAATGATCAAATGTCCATCATCAGATTGACATTCTTTGTCCCTAATCGGATACCATATCCGTTATTGAGATTGAATTCCTAATATGATGTTCTATAAATTAAGATTCTTTATTCTCAATCATATGAACAATTCATTATCAGATTGTGGTTCTTTACCCTTTTTGGTATCATCCGATGATGTTCTCATGAGAAAATCACTTATTGGATCCAAGTTATTCCCTTGTACATCCATGAACCTTCTCACTCTCTTTCACCTTCTCATCAAATATAACTTTCATTTTTTCCAAAGAAAACAAGAACCCGATAACTCTTATCCACTAAAGAAAACCAAGAGGTTTAACCGTTTTCTAGAATAAATCACGGCAACTGTCAAATTAGACGTGGGAGAGTGGTTTTTAAAATAAAAATGTTCACTCAATTGCCATGATGTGTCTAATCGTTTGAAATTTCATAATTAATATTTTTCTCTCCTTTATGATTCTCTTAGATATAAATACCTAAAACCTTAATCTCTTTCTTCTACATGGATTCAAACCATATGAAATTCTCTCTGATCTTTAATTCATCTTCCATTTTTAAAATTCTTATTGAGGATGTCAATTTCTTCTCATCAAACTACATTGGCTATTTGGAGAAAATTGATGATCATCTATATCATCACGACATAATTGATTTCTTGGCTAAAAGGCCCGTCAACCATGCTCTTATGGTTTCTCCCTCAACTTCTCAGATGAGCACCTTCTTACTTGGTAATTTCTGGTGTTCATGTATCTACTCGAAGAAAGATGATTCAATCATTTCTTGTGTGGTCTCACCGATAAGAATGTCATCATTAATGCTGATGACATTGCAAGGGTTCTTCAACTTCCAACTCTTCATCTAATAGTCATGAAGATTTGTGCTATGATGAAGAAATCGAGGTTCTTCACATTCTAGAGTACCAATTGAAAGACAAAAAAGCCAATGCCTCATGAACAATTTTTCTCAAGAACATGTCTAGATATGGAACTATTTATTTACTCATTTGGTGCAGTGTCTCAGTTCAAAGGTTAGAGAGTATAATTAATCACATTGTAGCGGTACCAGACTTGCTTATTCTTTGATCTTTCAAATAAACATCAATTCTAGAAGATATTTCTTAAATGAGATTGGTTCAAAAGGTAACTTTGAAGAGTAAGAATAAATCTCATGTCCCACTTGTTTGGTTTCTGGCTCTATTCATTGCTGAGAAACTTGGAGATACACTTCCAAGTTTTTCTGATGGATCCACTCAAGAGATTAATTACATCACCTCCCTTATCCTCCAAACATTACTTTCTCGGATCCTAAACTTCATTGATCTTAGCATGCACATGTCTAAACCTCCTCCTCCTCCTTCTTCATCCCTCTTCAATGGCGGTTTTACATCAAGCTTCTTCTTCTCCAGACACTACCTCCAACACCAGTGAATGTCAAATAAAAGGAACAAATTACATTGCATATTTTTCAAAATGTGATGGTACACCTCAACACCATATCATAATGAACCTTCTTTCTGACAGTCCACCCTCACATACCCTAAGTGCTTCTCCAAGAATGAGCACCATTCTTTTGGGAAACTTCTGCTGTTCCTGTGTGTATGATGTTGAGACCAGAGAGGTCACTACAAGTGTACTATATGTAAAAGACCTTACTTTCAATATGGATGACATTGATCGTGTCTTACTTCTGCCTCATTCTAATGTCATGGAGTTTGAAGACTTAGACTTAGACAAAGAACTTGAAGATGTTCTTTCTATTTGTATATTGATCAATCGATCCTTCTGTGCATGCCACAAGCATACGCCTTCAAAAGCACATGAGCAGTGCATGGTACTACATGTACCATATGAATCATCTCATGATTCCAACACTTCGTCCACCTAGAGTTTGGTTATGTGTTTTCTATTTATATGTCACAAGTAGGTCTGATTTAAGCCTCGCTTAATCTGTATTGATTTGTAATTACAACTATCAATTTCATAAATACTATCGAGTGATTTAGCCACAAAATACAAAATGTTGCTAAGGTAAACTGAAATTGTAAATTACCTAAAGTAAACCTAAGTTCAACTTGTTATTGAAAAAATGAAACTATATTCCTAGTAAATATAAATATGATCCTCTCTATCAATTATTTGATGATAATCCCTTTTACCTTACGAAGTGTACTTTCTCTGTATTCAGATTTAGCGATCATCACTAAGTCTGTTCAGTGATCACTAAACATGTATTGTAATTTATTCAGAGACAAGTATCCTTCAAGAAGACAAAACTCACACCACATATCCTTCAGTGATATCGAAGATAGAAGCTGAAGATAGAGACTAGCAAGTTCGTGATCTGAAGCGGTTTTCAGTGATAACAAGCTTGTCTACACAAGTGTGAAATCTATGCAAGATTCAGTGAACACTGATGAGACCTTCAGCGTTATTCCAGTGTCAGCGATCACATGAATCTTGTTAAACAAGATTCGTTTTTTTGTCTTGTTCTTCTGCACACAAAGGACAAACCCATACCTCTCTAAAGTAAAGTGTTGATCCTCTCTCTCATTGATTTGATAATGATCTATTTTATCTATCAAAGTATTGTATTTATGTTATTCAATTTTAGCAATCTTTACTGAGTATGTTCAGTGACTGATGAACATGTATCCTAATTCCTTCAGAGACTGTTATACTTCAAGAAGACAAAACTCAAATCACAGATCCTTCAACGATGTTGAAGAAAAAAGCTGAATATTAGAGACCAACAAGTTCGTGATCTGAAGCGGCATTCAGTGATTACAAGCTCGTTTACATATGTGTGAATATTACTCAAGTTTCAGCGAATACTGAAGAGACCTTTCTGCGTTATTCCAGTATTCAGCAATCTAATGAAGCTTACCAAGAACGATTGTTTTTGTCTTGTCCTCCCACACATAAAGGACAAACCTATACCTTTTCTAAAGTATAGTATAGTACGGAGCCACTCCGTTGACTCTATAGTGCTTACCTACTTTATGAATGAACACTGCTCATATGCAGCCAAAAAGACTATTTACTGTAGCATAGGATAAACTTTCCTCCAAAAGCTTGACACGTGATTTTTACCTTCTAAATTGCATTTAATGGAATGGGTATAAATAGCTGAGTGTTCTCCTCTCAGTTATCAACTTTTCTCACTACTAACTTACCCAAGAAGTTACTTCTCTCTCTACTCTCTATCTAAGAGAAAGAACCAATTTGAACAAGTGAATATCATTTTTGTTCTTATATTTATTTCTTGTAGCAAATGTTTTCTCTTTGTTATTTGTAATTGTGTATATCTTAGATTGTTTAGATTGGTTCTTTACCTTATCTCTTCCACAAACAATCTGTAAAATTTGTATTGATCTTCTTTATGAATATATAATTTTAAAAATGAAAAGTGGTCTAGGATTTTCCTATGATTAAGAAAAAGTGTCACTGACAAGTCCATGATTAAGTTTGGTACTTTTGTCTCTTCCATTCCTAACACCTCTTCTTCTCAGTACTCTTCCACTGCGAATCATCTTGAAGGAACTCCCTCGAGTTCATGATGAAAAGACAAAGGTAAATCCATTGTCAGCGCTCCTATTCCCAAAAAGTCTAACAAGTCTAATAGACCCAAATCTAAACCTTCAGCTTGTAAACCTTCTTCCTTAGGGACCAAGGTATCTGAACCCTCTCAGAAACCTAAGCCAAAGCTAAAAAGTGAATCTCTCACCCAAGGGTATCCAAACCCTTAGTTGTTCTTCCTCGAACAAATGAGAAAGGAGTCCTTGGAGCTTGTCTCTCTTCTATTCTCACGGACCCTTTTGTCCCTAAAGCTGCTTTCAGCTATAGGAAGTGTAGACACTATGGTGAAACTTCACATATTGCCAGAAAGTGTCATTCAGCTACCAAATCTGGTTTGCCAGCTAAGGTAAAGAAAGTAGCCAAGGCTGAAAAGTCAACCAAGGCAAAATCTATCACCAAAGTTGTGAAAGAAACTAAGGTGAAGAAGACCACTGAAGCCTGTTCTTCAGGCTCAGTGAAAACACCTACTGACCTTGAGTCTTCAGTGTTAGTGGATGTCCCCTCTGACTCTGCTGGACCCATTGAGAAATGGGTACCAAAGCAATCTTAATATGTTTTATTGTGCAGGAGGTCAAAGACATTTGGTATCTTGATAGTGAATGCTCAAAACATATGACCAGAGAAAAATCTCTGCTCACTGACTACAAGGATGAAAGAGGCCCTTTCGTGACCTTTGGAGGAAACAAAAAAGGATATAGAAAGGGCTTTGGTATATTAACCAATGGTGTAACCACTTTCAAACGTGTTGCATATGTTGAAGGACTGAAGCATAATTTTCTTAGCATTAGTCAACTGTGTGATAAAGATTTTACAATGAAAATTCTTAAGAATTCATGTTATGTCTTTGACAAAGATGACAAGCTTGCTTTTACAGATTCTTGTCTAGAGAATGTGAATGTCATCAACATAGATTCTCTCTTCACTGAGAATAGCTGTTTTCTCTCTAAAGCCTCTTCAGAGGTCAACTGGCTATGGCACAAATGGTCTCTCATCTCAACTTTAAGACGCTGAATGAGCTGTCTCGAGAGGATCTTATTACTGGCCTTCCTCAGCACTCCTTTACAAAGGAATCTCTTTGCTCAGCGTGCAAAAAGAGAAAATAGGCAAAAGTTAGCTTCAAATCTAAGCAAGTCGCTTCAACAACTTCTCCTCTTCAGCTATTGCACAAGGATTTATTTGGTAAAGTCAACGTGCAATCTATAGCTGGAAAGAAATATACACTTGTTATTGTTGATGAGTATTGTAGGTAGACTTAGGTCTTATTTCTCATATCTAAGAGTGATGCACCTGAAGAAATCATCTCGTTCATCAAACACATAGTATTACTAAACAACATCAAAGTACGGTCTATTAGAAGTGATCATGGAACTGAATTTAAAAACCGTATGATGACTTCTTTGTGAGAATTCCAAAATAGAACGGGGTCGCTGAAAGAAGAAATCAAATGATCATTGAGGCTTGTTGATCAATGCTTATCGAATCTCGTCTCCCTACTCAATTATGGGCTGAGCTGTCAACATTGCTTGTTTTACTCAGAATCATTCACTGATCGTTAAGAGATTCAAGAAGACAACTTATGAACTCTTCCATAGTAGAAAGACTTCTCTCATATTTCTTCACATATTTGGTTGTACTTTTTTCATTCTTAACAATAGAGACCAACTTGGAAAGTTCGATCCCAAAGCTGATGAAATAATCTTTGTTGGATATTCTTCAGTGTTCTAAGCCTTCAGAGTATTTTGTATGTATGGATCTATATCCTCAAGAGGTTATAATAACATGTAAATCGCAAGTATACATGGCTTACAAGTATCATCCAAAACAAGTAATAATGGTAAGTAATACCAAATATCGTTCCACATAGATTTAATATGCAAAGAGAGTCACAAATGTTAACTTTAAAGTGAGATTTCAGAAGAGAGTTTTTGGAAGCAATAAAGCTTCAGAGATAAAATATCTTTGTGAGAGTTGGTAACCAAGTACTTAAAATGAAATAATAATTAAAAGATAGTATGGATGCAATATCATGTTGTATTTCAACAACAAAGTGTAATGAATGTTGCTCTATAAATAGCTCTATACAACACTACTGGATTGAACGACCTTCCAAGGAAGTGCAAATTATACCATATGTTGCAAGTGCACTTGGTGATGCATCAATCCCAAACTAGTACAGATCTTGCCTTTCTTTCCATATAGTTTTGTAAAACCCATAAAATTACGTTGACTCTTTATAGCCTCTATAACACACTTAGTAAAAATATTTGAGTTGCCTTAATTTTAAGTCCAACTCATCTGAATAAAATAACATGCGTCAATTTGTTAAAGATTAGCAGATGAAATATTGATACCACTTGTGAATAGTGAAATAAATTGCTAATAACAAGCAAACATCAACTAACACTTGGCATACTCTCACAACCTTCACTTACACACATACTAAGGTATTTAGCCTAGTATGACTGAATGTAAGTGATTAAAAGTAAATGACATAAATGAAAATAACTGAATGTAAATGACATAAACATAAATTCAGCAAGCAAAGTAAAGAAAGCTGAAAAGGTTGCTTTAGCAATTGACAATGACAAAGAACACAAGAAAGTACTTGAAATTGATATACAAAAGTAACAATAACCCAAAGCTTTGATGAAGCTTTGTTTCTGATGAATATTGTTTCCAAAGGCTACACACCAAATTGTTCAAAGGATTAGCCCCATATATATACTACCATGAGGGAATCAAAAAGTACTAAAAGATAATAATCAATGGTTGTTAACCAAGGTCAAAAGAAAAGATGCCTTAGTACATAAGATGCTTTTGTACAAAAAGTTAAGGCATCTTTGCAGGAGTATCTTCCAACTAAATCGTTTGCCAACAGTACTAGGAGATGCCTTTCTTCAAAACTTGACTTTTCAATTTATTCAACAGAATAGAGCCAATTGTGCCAATATCCAATGTCTAGTGCTGCAGCAACGTATTTACCTGTTACTGTGCATGCATCCAAGCTCTATTAAATGTAAAACCATAAAATAAGACTATACGACTCAATATAGGATTAGGAAATATGTAAAATGAAGTGAAATAAAGACATTATTGGATGCTAAAGTGTATGTTTTTGCATACTTATTAGTATTCAACAAAAGTCGACAAACAATAGAGGAATCTATCCATGTCACTTTTGATGAATCTCAATCAGCTAACTCTAAACCCATCTTTGAAGATGATGAAGAGTTAGATTACTGGATGATATCTAACTATGGACAACCTGAAGCTTCCTTCAGCAATCAACTGAGCATTAACATTCCAAAAGTTGATGATGATCCATTTATTGTCCAGATGTGACTAGTAACGAAGTTGAATCCTCTTCAAGGATTATAGTCGTTCCCATTGGTCACTTACCTACTTCTACTTCAAACACTGACCTTTCAGACACTGAAACTCCTTTAGTTTCTTAACCTCTATCAGTTGCTGAATCGCTCTCTGAGGATCCTTTAGCAATCCAACCTGTTGCTGAAGAATCTGTTGCTAATGCCTCATCTTTTATACCTAAGCTTCCAATATCAGAAGATAATCCTCTACCAGCTCAGTGATGGACAAATGACCATCCAATATATCAAATTCTTGATGATCCAAGTGTAAGTATTTAGACACGACATGGTCTAGGCAATATATGTCTTGTTGTTAACTTTCTTTTTTTTAGTTGAGCCCAAGAAGATCAATGAGGCTATCATTGACCCTAGTTGGGTCATTTCTATGCAAGAGAAACTTATTGAGTTTGATAGAAACCAAGTATGGTATCTTATCCTGCGTCCATCTAACAAAATGTGATAGGCACCAAGTGGGTTTATCACAATAAGTTAGATAAACAAGGAATTGTAACCTGAAATAAGGCTCGTCTTGTTGCTAAGGGATACATGCAAGAAGAAGGAACCGACTATAATGAAACCATCGCACCAGTGGCTAGACTCGAATATATTCGACTCTCTCTAGCCTACGCTGCCCATAGATACTTCAAAGTCTTTCAAATGGATGTAAAGAGTGCTAATGGAAAACTTTAGGAGGAAGTTTATGTTGAACAACCTCCAGGGTTTCTTGACCCCAAGTATCCAAATTATGTCTATAGATTGAATAAAGTTCTTTATGAGTTGAAGCAGGCCCCTCGTGCCTAGTATGATACCCTCTCCTCATTTTTCATCTCTAAAAAATATGTCCGTGGAAAGATTGACCAGACCCTATTTCTTAGGAAAGTCAAGGATCATATCATTCTAGTCCAAATTTATGTATTTTTGGTTCCACTAATCCCTCTTTGTATTTTTGGTTCGCTGAACGCATGAAGAAAGATTATCAGATGAGCATGATGGGAGAACTGAATTACTTTCTAGGTCTTCAAATTAAACAATCTGATAAAGATATCTTTATCAATCAAAGTAAGTATGTCAGGGATATGCTGATGAAATTTGATCTAACCAACAGCTCATCAATGAAGAATCCAATGGCTCATCCTCTCTCGCTAAACACGAATCCAGATGGAAAACCTGTAAACGTTACTATTTATAGAGAAATGATCGACTCCCTGCTGTATCTCACATCTAGTCGTCCGAATATTATGTACTTTACTTGTTTGTGTGCACGATATCAATCTGAACCTAAGGAGTCTCATTTGATTGATCTAAAATGCATCTTCAGATATCTGAAGAGAACTCCTAATCTGGGTGTTAGACCCCATAATTCTCATATGGAAAAGTAATAAAAAATGTACTAATATGGAAGTCTGGAGACCCGATGGAAGAAGGAGCTGAAAAGATTCTAAGTGCTGAAGACAAACCAGAGATGCGATGAAAGGTCCAGGGAGGCTATGAAGACCTGAAGTACTTAACCTGATAATCATCCACTTATGAAGAGTTCATTAGGTCGATGAACTTAGCCTTACCATAACCCCTCTGGTTTTACAGAAACTAAAGAATCGTTAAGTGTCAACCATAGTTCGATCAGATATACTCTTGCAAGAAGATACATGAAGAATCCTGATTGGACAGGCTACCTAAAGACAGCTAGAGATGACTCATCACTAGCGTGAATTATATTACTCTAGGTAGTTAAATATAAACCCCATCCTTCTAGATAGATATCTTCTCCTTTTCTATCTCATATATATCTTATACTAGAATATTATCTCTTAGACTAGATTGCTAGTATAAATAGCATATGTCTTGTAATTTAAGTAACCTTCTTATTATTGTTATTATAGTGAAATATACTTGAAAGCTTCATACTTTGTTGAATATCATTTAAGTTGCTCTTCACTTTCTTCATTTATACGATAAATTTAGATTCTTAATCATAAATCTTCATGTTATATTGAGAGATTTGGGTTCAACATTGGGCCTTTGGTATCCCAAGGACTCATGTTTCGACCTAATTGGTTATGCGGATAGTGATTTTGTAGGTTGCAAAATTGATAGGAAAAGCACAATTGGAGGTTGTGAGCTTCTAGGTGGAAATTTGGTGAGCTGGACAAATAAGAAGCAAAACTTAGTGTCTACATCAACTGTCGAGGCTGAATATATTGCCGCTGGAAGCTATTATGCTCAAATCATATGGATGAAAAACTAGCTCAGTTACTATGATCTTCAACTCTCAAAGATCCCTATCTATTGTGATAGAACTAGTGTTATTGCAATTGCAAACAACCCTGTTCTTCACTCCAAGACCAAACAGATTGAGATCAGATATCATTTTATCAAGATCATGTTATGAATGATAATATTGAACTTCACTTCGTACCCACTGAGTACCAACTCATGATACAAGATTTAACATCTTGATCAACGAACTTGGATTGTTGAACGCTGAGGATTAATTCCTTCAGCTCTGAGAAATACTCAGTGATACATAAGTGAAATGATTCAGTGTTTTTACTCTATCACTGAACTCTTGAGTAAATGTATCTCTCCCTCTAAGTTATGTATACTTATCTTTTTTTTTTTTGTAAAAACTTAGAACTATCACTGAATCTTTCCATATTCAATGATCAAAATGTTTTAAGAAAACTGTTTCATTGTTTCTTTCTATCACTGAACCTTTTAAGTAAGTATATCTCTAAGGTATATCTACTTGTCTTTTCTTAAAACAAAACCACCACTGACTCTTTTCTTACTCGGTATCAAAAAGTTGTAAAAGTGAAATCCCTGAGTGATTATCTCTCTATCACTAAACCTTTCAAAATTATATATTATTTATAAAGATATATTATTCTCTTAGGACTATCACTGAATCTTTATTATTCCGTGATCTTCAGTTTTAAAAGACTTAAATTTTTTCACTGCATTCTTTTCTTATCTAGTGATTTTTAAAAGAAAATGATAATGAACAGTCATATTCTTATGACATCGTTAATCTTTTTATTTAAAATGGAAGTTGAGATGCGCACGTCCCTCTGACACATGTGACACATTTGTATTCCATCCAATCAGGACGAGGACATGCAATGCCTTTCATCATTTGCACATCTTTTCAAGAGTCGTTTTTCCCTCTCTTCTCTTTCTCTCTCATCCTACCTACAAAATACATTGGATACCTTTTCTTATTTCTCTTTACGCTTACAAAAACTCTCAAGACTTTTGCTTTTAATAATTTTTGCAAGCAAGAACTTCAAGAATTCAAACCTTCAACCGCTTCTTCCTATTTTTAAACAAAAGGTTGATAACTTCTTAATATTTGAATCATTCTTCTTCTTCTAAGAAACTTTGTTTGAACATTTAAGAACTCGCTCTCTTAAATATGAACAAAAAGATTAAAGAATTATTCTAATACTTGGTCTTAATCTAAGTTTCAAAACACTAAATCTACTTGAAAAACCCTAATATTATTCTGGACTTTTTAAAAGAATTTTTTCTTTCAAAACTTAAAAATAGAGTACTTTATAACAAACTCTTGTTATATTCTTCTGTTTTATCTTTCTTATAACATAACGACAGCCAAGAACGTTAACTTTGCTATTGATAAAGTTTCATTCAAACCCAATAACCACGTTGGACTATTAGACATCCCTGCTAACAAAACCCATTTCTTGGATGCGGCCAAATTTTTGAAGAACTCTGTTATTGGTCATGCTCTCACCTTTGAACCAATCATGGTCAAAAAAATTTCTTCAGCAGTTCTGGTTCATTACTAATGAAAAACAAGAGAATGACAAGTTTGGCAACCTGGTGGAGAAGATCTCCTTCACTTTTAACAGGATGACCGTTACCTTTGGCATCCCCACTCTTAGGACTGTTATCCATCTCCCAAAAATGACTCCTTATGCCAGTGAACCCTCCATTGAAAACATCATCAAGACTCTTAATGATATTGGCTACAATTGGCCATCGAAGAAGGCCTCAAGTGAGCCCCTGATATTACTGTCCAAAATCGAGAAGAACTGCATGTCTGTGGTGTGGCAATACTTGTTTTCCCATTTTATCTAATGCATGGGACGCAAGACAGGTGGCTAGGGCCAAGCTTCTGGAGTTTCTCTCAACATTGGCGTTTCTGTCATTCGCCAACTGAAGGTCAACTATGCAGAGTTGATATTTGAAGACCTGGCGCTGAAGCTGAACAAACGTTAGCGCGAGAAGGTGGTACCCTACACCAGGTTCTTATGCATGGTGTTTGCCAAGATCTTCGGCAAAAAGTACATGGCCGAAGGTAATATGCCCATCTGTAGGCTTAGGTCTTGTATATTGGACTACAAGTCTAAACTTACAGATGTTGTCCTCTTTGCGTCAATGTTGGCTATTATCAGTGGCTCTCCCTCCATACCTTCTATTTCTACTTCTTCTTCTCTCAGATGGTCATGATTGAGGCAAACCCCCCTCAATCTATCCCAACCACCACCTCCATATCCTTTAAGAGGACTTCCACACAAGCCCATCTTGGTCCTTAATTGAGGGCCAAGAAAGCCAAAAAATGTCTAACCAAGTTGCTGACTATTACCTCTGAATAGGTTTCAGTCATTGAAACAAGCCTTGTCCCCAAGATGCCTTATTTGCTACCCCTTCCTAGCTCTTTAGTGCTCACCTCAGACACTGTCATACGAGTGGCAAGTCACCCAACCGCCTCGTGACCCAATTAACTGAAGGTGAGAATATCAACATCGCCACTGCTGAACACTCACTATCTTTCTCAACTGTTCTCTCTTCTCCTCCTCCCTTGGTCTCTACACGTGCTAGTGACTCACCAGTGGTTGTACCCGCTGATGATGAATCCCCCACCACAGGACATGAGGTGGCTCTTCTCAAGGTGCCTCAGGCACAAGATGCTTATCCCTTCAAAGGAAAGTCTGAGACCACCAATGTCAATCCTTTGAATGGTGCTAAAGACCCTTTAGGTCCTTCTACTATGGAGCCCACGGCCATGGAGACGGATGTCTATGATATGGTTGAGGACATCAAGCTCCTCCTCCCTGTCGTCGTGACAGTCTTGGACAAAATGGACCAAGTCCACGAGGACACGCCAATCAAGAAAGACCTCACCCACATCCTCTCTGTTGTCAAAGCTGAGGTCTGTGAGGTGAAGGACATGCTGGAGATGGGGCAAGTTCAAGTGAGAACCAATACTAAGGCCATCAATGCTTTAAACAACAAGGCCAATGAAGTGCAAGTCCAGCTCGCCAGGCATGACGAGCCCCTATAGCAGATTCTGATGCTTCTCCAACATCCGACCCCGGTCCCTGAACATTCATTCACTGATGTCGATCACCAATCCCTGGACCGGGTGGCCGAGTTCAACCTGTACAAGTCGAGACCCTCTCAAACCTCAAGCTTCGTACTGAAGACCTCTCATAGCATCTTAATGACCTCGCCTCTTCTATTGCTAATGACAAAGAGAGGGAGAAAGACCTGCCTGAGGAAATTACTGAGGAAACTGAAGTTGAAGCCATTAAGGTTAGCGTTGACCCTCAAGCTATGATCCCTCAATCTTCTTTATGTGCTTTGTCATCATCAAATAGGGGAAGATTGTTAATCCTCTCTCTCATTGATTTGATGATGATCCCTTTTATCTATCAAAGTATATTATTTTTGTTATTCACTTTTAGCGATCTTCACTAAGTCTGATCAGTGATCGCTGAACATGTATTGTAATTTCTTTAGAGACTGTTATACTTTAAGAACAAAAAACTCACACCATAGATCCTACAACGATGTCGAAGACAAAATCAGAAGATTAGAGACCAGCAAGTTCGTGAACTGAAGCTACATTCAGTGGTTACAAGCTCGTCTACATATGTGTGAAGACTGCTCAAGTTTCAATGAATACAGAAGAGATCTTTCAGTATCAATCCAGTATTCAGTGATCAAATGAAACTTACCAAGCATGATTGTTTTTGTCTTGTCCTCCCTCACACAAATGACAAACCCGTACCTTTTCTAGAGTATAGTACAGTACGGAGCCACTCCATTGACTCTATAGTTGTTGGTCCTAGTGGGATCTACAAGAGTTATAGGTAATCAATTTGTAGAAGGGAAGGGAGGATGAATACGAACACATAAACTTTCACTTTTAAAAATTATATATTGATAAAGAAGGATCAATACAAAGTTTACATATTTTTTGCAGAAGAGAAAAGGTAAAGAAACCTATCTAAACAACCTAGGATACACACTATTATACTTAGCAAAAAAAAAAGATTTAATGTAAGAAATAAGGACTTAGAAAAGTGTTCTTCACTTGTTCAAAGTGTTTCTTTCTCTTTAGAGAGAGAGAGAGTAGTGAGAGAAGTAATTTCCTGGGTAAGTTTGTTAGAGAGGAAGAGTTAAGAAATGATAACTGAGTGAAGAACACTCAACTATTTATACCTATTGCATTAAATACAATTCAGAAGGTACACAACACGTGTCATGCTTTTGGAGGAAAGCTTGTCCTTTGCTACAGTGGACAGTCCTATTGCTATTCATGAGCAGTCATCTTTTCGTAAAGTAGGTAAGCATAATAGAGTCAACAGAGTGGCTCCGTACTGTACTATATTCTAGAAAAGGTATGGGTTTGTCCTTAGTGTGTGGGTGGACAAGACAGAAACAATCGTGCATGGTAAGCTTCATTTGATCACTGAATGTTGAGATGATGTTGGAGGTCTCTTCAGCATTCGTTGAAACTTGTGCAGTCTTCACACATATGTAGACGAGCTTGTAATCATTGAATGTTGCTTCAGATAATGAAAGCGCTAGTATCTAATCTTCAGTTTCTGTCTTTAAAATTACTGAAGGTTCTTTGGTGTGATTTTTTTTCTTCTTGAAGTATAACAACTTCTGAAGGAGTTACAATACGTGTTCAACAATCACTAAATAGACACAGTGATGATCGCTGAAATTGAATAATATAAATACTATACTTCAAAAGGTAAAAGGGATCATCATCAAATCAATGAGAGAGATCTCCTCCTATTTGATGATGACAAAGCAACATAAAGAAAATTGCCTAAGTTATAATAGTAAGGAAAAGGTACAAGTAAAATACAAGTCCTTTTTAACTATTTTGGGATCTTTTTCAGTGATACAATTCTCTTATAAAGTTTACTTAAGTTGTAAAGAATTACATGTTTAAGGGAAACAAATACAAGTAATAATAACTAAAACTAAAAGCTTATTCGCTAACTGAAAGTTGTCAGTGAACTGAAGAGTAAACTAGAACTCATAGATACTTGTCCCTATTACTCTTTTCAGGGATCTTTTCAGTGACATTAAGGAAATACTTATATTATTCATTGGAAAAGTACAAGTGTTACATTAGTAATTTCTAGATCTTTTACATATAGTTGTACACTGAAATTAATGAAAAGAAAACATGATTACAAGATAGAAAGTTTTAACTATTCTAGGTTGTTGAAGTTGATGTACCCTGGTACTTCTTCTCCTAGATTTTTTTGACATAAATATTCCTTTCTGATCCTGCGATCCATCATTTCACCAGGTAGGTCATTGCCCAACCAAGTTCTAAGATATTTAAGGTGGTATATTGCATAGAGACAGAACTCAAATAGTCTTAGTTTTAGTATTTTGTCTAGAGAGAACTTAGTTTCATGTTCATTCATTCGAGTAGGTCCATCATTAGGATCTGAAGGATTTCTTCTTTGCTTGGGCAACAGCTCTGGCACTGGAGGAACATTAACATATATGAACACCTTCTTGATAAGATCATTCAGAATGTCTTCGATAATAGGTCAGTGCCTGGACTTTGAGTGCTGGATGGCTTGACTAATTTCTAGTCATTCGTCATAGCCATATTGTCCAAGATATGAAGGATATTTAGTGACCACTTCAAGGTTGTCTTTGGTGATGACCATGGAGATGAGCATTCCACTATCTTTCATCCATCCATTGGTAGAGACGTTTGAGATATGATGGGGACTTATCCTTTTCTTTATACACTCTTCACTCCATTTTTTGTCGCAATCCTTCAGCGTCAGTGCTCTCTGTGTTCACGTTCAGCTTGAGTAAACAACTGAGCTTGGGCTTTGATAGGGTTCATCTTCTTTGACTTCCCTTGGGAAGGACTTTGACTGCGAGTGGCTTGGTCGGCTTCAGGTGTTCTTTAGTTTGTTGTCGTTGAATACGAAGTTCTTCCTTGACCTTGAGCGATTATTCTCTTTCAACTTCTATAAGGAAGTCAAACTCACCAAAACCAAAAATATGAATATGGATTTTTACTCTAGTTTGGTGGAGATGCTTCTCAACTGAGTCATTTTTTGGTCAAAAAGAGCTCCAAATGTTGGGATAAAAGGTATCCTTTCATCTGGATGACCAAAGTGGATTATAGATGAGTTTGGAGAAGAGATAGGTTGGGGAGATAGAGAAACAAACCTAAAGCTCTGAGCAAACCTTCAGGGGTTTAGGGTTGATTGGCTTGAAGATTATTTCCAGGCTTCCTTCTTCAGCAACACCTTTGTTCTTGGAGGTGGTGTGTTGGTTCCCTTGAATTTTCTCTTTATCCCCTTAGGATGAAGATTCCCTGAGGGTGACGCCTTTCTGTGCTAGCATAAGCTTGGTGTGGTATTGAATGGTGAAGTCATCATCATCGTCGTCTTCATCATCATCATCTAAGTCTTGCCCAGCATCAGGCAACATGAGGTCTTCATTTTCTTCATCATCATCCTCATCGTTGTCTTCATCACTAGCATTAGTTGCAGAGGTGATGGGAAGGTCTTCGTCTTTAGCATAAACTATGACAACATCATCATCATCCTCAGCTTCAACGTCATAAAAAGTGATGGCATCCTCAGAGTGAGGGATCAGGGCTTGAGGTTCCTCGGCTTCAGCGACAGCAGCAGCTTCAGTAGTGGGTTCTTCAATAGCAACATGCAGGTCTTTCTCACCATCTTTGTCATCAGCAATACTAGAGGTGAGATCATTAAGACAATGTGCCAGAGCTTGGCGATCATTATCTGTAAAATATGGTTCATGACCCAGGGCTGGATGTTGTAGAAGCGCTAGAATCTGCTCCATCAGCTCACTATGCCTAGCGAGCTGGATTTGTACTTTATCAGCCTTTCTGTTTAAAGCATTGATGGCCTCAGTGTTGGTGCGTACATCAACTTGCACCGTAGACAACAACTCCTTCATCTCATTGACCTCAACTTTGATAGCAGAGAGGCCTAAAGTGAGGTCTTCTTTGACAGGCATATCTTAATGAACTTGATCCATCTTGTCCAAGACAGTGGCAACAGCAGAGAGAAGGATTTTCACATCCTCAACCATATCATAGACTTCAGTCTCCATGCTGAAGGTTCCGTTGCAAAAGGACCTGAAGAAAAAAAAGAATGTTAAGCATAAGGAAGCTCTTGGTTTGAATAAATGAAAGGGTAGGGAGATGGTAGAGTACCTGAAGGGTCTTTAACATTATCTGAAGGATTAACACTAGTTCTCTCAAGGTTTCCTTTGAAAGGATAGGCTTTATGTAACTGAGGTACCTCAAGAGGAGCCACCTCAAGTCTTGTGGTGATTGTTTCATCGCTAGTGGGGTGTCGAGACAAAAGGAGGTAGTGAGGAGAGAATGGCTAAGGGAGGTGGTAGTGCTGATATTCACACTTTCAGTGATTTGGATTACTAAGGCGGTTGGGTAAGTAGTCACTTTTACAAAAGTGTCTGGAGACCACTGAAGAGCTTGGTGGGGGTAGAAGAGTGAGTGCCTCAGGGATAAGCTTGAGAAGAGGTCCTTTTAGAGGATATGGTGGTCATGGTTGGGATATACTGAGGGGGGTTTTCCTCAGTCCTGACCACCTGCAGGAGAGAAGAAGGGGTAGAGGACACACCTGTGCTATGAGCGATGGCGAGCATTGGTGCAAACAAACAAAATATCTACACTTCAAGTAGGCATGTTTTCTTTAGTGGGGTATTTATTGCCAAAGATCTTGTCAAATACCATATAGAAGAACCTGGTGTAGGGCACCACCTTTTCTCGATGGCGCTTGTGCAGCTTCAGTGTTGGGTCTTCGAAATCACACTAGCGTAGTTTATTTTTATTTGGCGTATAACAGAGACGCTAATGTTGAGAGCCACCCTTGAGGTCTGGTCCTGGCCACCAGTCTTGCCTCCCATATACTGGATGAAAAGGGAGAAGAGAAATTGTCATACCGCATACATGCGGTTCTTCTCAATCTTTGATAGTGACTTGAGGGGTTCGCTAGAGTTCTTCTTGGTTGGCCATTTTAGCTAATATCATCGAGGAAGGAGATGATATCTTCAGTGGAGGGTTAACTGGAGTAAGGACCATTGGGCAGTTGTATTGATTATAGTGTGTTTTATTTTTATTGTTGATCTATTTTAATGATGAATGTTATTTTTTTATAATATTTGAACATAAAATTACTATATTATTTTACAAATGATTTTGTTTCATTAATATTACAATATACATGATATGGTTGCCATTAATATTACCACTACCAAAGTTACCATTTTGCCCTTTTGGGATTATAAAATAATTTTTTATTTTTTATTTTTTTTAATTTCCGAATATAACCTAAACTAATCTTGACCATTGATCAAGAAAATGGATGGATGCGATTGGTTTACATGGTTTACACAAATGAGGGCGGTTTTCATTTGATCGCTCATATATATATATATATATATATATATATATATATATATATATATATATACACTAGAAAGATAC
>NC_037530.1:18486505-18488166 GCF_001531365.2 Cynara cardunculus var. scolymus
TACACGAATTCAAATATGATGCTTTAATAAGTTGTATTTACACACAATTTACTTGTAATCTTCAATTTTAAGTAATATGCATCAGTAAATAGTACTTCATGCATAAAAATGGGTTTTAAGAGTTTTTGTCAAATGTTCTATAATATAGTGTGTGTGTATAGGAGGTTTACTTTGCAAACCATGCTTTTTATACAAACCAATTACATCCATCCATTTTCATGATCAAATGCCACGATCAAAACAAGTTATTTTAGTGAAGTAAAAAATAAAATAAAATAATAATTATTATTTTCAACAAGAAAGGGTAAAATGGGAACAAATTGTAAAATTGTTGCGATCATTGAAATCCCCTTTCCTGCATTCAATCCTGTGAACATGTTTCATTGGACACTATGAAACTGTTAATGATGGGACAACATACTATTTAGAGGTGTTAATTATGAAACAGAATGAAACCATGGCATTGGACAAAATGAAACTGTTAATGATTAGTATGTTAATGATGAAACATAATGAAATTGTTAATGATGAAACATTATAAAACTATGGCATTAGACAGAATGAAACTGTTAATGATGAAATAGAGTTACCTAGAACATATAAAAAGGAGATATTTTAATAAATGATGAAACATAAAAATATTCTTTAATCAACAATTATTGTACATTTTGCAACGATAACAATTTGTATAAACATATTTAATGGATAAATCAATTAAATATTTACTAAAAATGTGCTAGCTAATCAAGATATAATCCTTATTTATATAAAATTAAAAATCATCAAACTTATATATTAGTATTAAATACTTACCGAACATAAATATTGTAATCTCAAAAGACCATAACGCCCTTATAAATAAAAATAATTAAAAACAAATGGATTTATGTGATTGGTTGTTATTAGTTTGTATGGTTTGTATAAATTGAGACGGTTTTCGTAATTGACACAAGTGTTCATATATGTCAATTTGTGTTCGTAATTGTCACAATGGTTCATATATGTCGAGTTGTGTTTTTATGGTTTCATACGTGAATTTGTGGTCACACATGTTCATCATCTTTCGTATATGTCAATTTGAACGATATCGAACACTTTACTACCAGGTCTCCTCCCCTAATAAGTTAATACAAATAATGAGATTTTACGATCTTGTAACTCCCAATTAACGATATAGGAGTTACATAAAAAAATACACATGTACCCTTGTTGGTCCCTTGAGGGTTACAAGATTAGTAAAACAGTTTGTAGAAGGGGGAGGGATGAATACAAACACAATATTTTCAAATTTAAAATATATATTGATAAAAAAGATCAATACAGATTTTATAAGATTGTTTGCGGAAAGATAAGGTGATAAAAACCTATCTAAACAATCTTTAGCTACACACTAAAGCTTAGCAATACAAGAAAAGAAATGTTGTAAAGAAGATCCTTTACTTAAGCTAGAAAATGCTTGAAGTAAGAATTAGGGTTAGAGAGTGAGTTGCACGAACTCTACATGGAGAAGAAACACTTCTATTTAAACACAGTGCATTAAATGTTCATTTAATGCAATATGGTAGGGTTAGAGTGTGTGTCAAACCTTAAGAGAAAGGCTTGTCCTTTGCTACAATGAATAGTACAAAAAGCACTATTCATGAGCAGACATCCTTACCTAA
>NC_037530.1:18489304-18493332 GCF_001531365.2 Cynara cardunculus var. scolymus
CGATAGACCCATTTGGTGCCTATCACTGATTTATCAGATGGACGTGGGACAAGGTACCAGACTTTGTTCCTATCAAACTCAATGAGCTCTTCTTGAAAAGCAACAACCCAACTAGGGTCAGAGATAGCATCATTGATTTTATTGGGTTCAACTAAAGAAAGAAAGTTGACGAAGAGACAAATATTACCAAGACCATGACGTGTCTTGATACCTGCATCTGGATCACCAAGAATTTGATGAATTGGATGGATTTTAGTCCATCGCTGAGCTGGTAAAGGAGCTTCATCTGAATAAGCAAGTTCAGAAATAGAAGATGAGGCTTCAACATTAGTATTTTCAACAATATGGACTATTGCCAAAGGAGCCTCAAATTCAGTGACTGAAACGGGTTCAGAAACTGAAGGCATTTCATTCACTGTTGGATCAGTGTTTGAAGTAAAAGGAGGAACACAGCTAAAGGGCGCTGCAGTGATCTCTGAAGAAGATACGGTGGAGTGACTAGCTATAACTAGAATGATGAGTGGATCATCTTCAGCTTCGGGAGATTCAGTGTTAAGAGGAGCACTGTAAGAAGCTTCAGGTTGTCCATAGTGAGAGAACATCTAGTTTTCTAATTCATCCTCATCATTTAAGATGGGTTTTGAATTAGCTGACTGAGATTCGTCAAAAGTGACATGAATAGATTCCTCTATTGTCTGTCTTCGTTTGTTGAATACTCCGAAGGCTTTGGATACAGAAGAATATCCAAGAAAGATTCCTTCATCAGCTTTGGGATYGAACYTTCCAAGTTRGTCGTGGTTGTTGAGAATGTAACAAGTACAACCAAATATGTGAAGAAAGCTTATGGAAGGCTTTCGTCCATGGAAGAGTTCATAGGCTGTCTTCTTGACTCTTTTCACGATCAACAATCGGTTTTGAGTGAAACAAGTGGTGTTGACAGCTTCAGCCCATAATTGAGTAGGGAGATGGAATTCGTTAAGCGTTGATAGAGCAGCCTCAATGATTGTTCGATTTCGTCTTTCACCGACCCCATTTTGTTGAGGAGTTCTCACTGAAGAGAAGTTGTGAGAGATTCTCTTGTCCTCAAAGAAGTTATCCATAGTACTGTTTTTGAATTCAGTGCCATGGTCACTTCTGATAGATCGTACTTTAATGTTGTTTAGTACTTCAATCTTTTTGATGAACGAAATGATTTCTTCAGGTGCTTCATCCTTCGATCTGAGAAAGAATACCCATGTATACCTGGCATACTCATCAACAATGACAAGTGTAAACTTCTTTCCAGCTAAGGATTGCACGTTGACTGGACTAAAGAGATCCATATGCAATAGCTGAAGAGGTGTAGTCACTGAAGAGATTTGCTTCAACTTGAAGCTAGCTCTTGTGTGTTTTCCTTTTTCACAAGCTGAGCAAAGAGATTCCTTTGCAAAAGAGTGTTAAGAAAGACCAGTGACAAGATCATTTCTTGACAGCTCACTGAGTGTCTTGAAGTTGAGATGAGATAGTCGTTTGTGCCATAACCAGTTAATATCAGATGAGGCTTTGGAGAAGAAGCAACTATTCTCGGTGAGAGAAGAATTCATATTGATGATGTATATATTCTCTAGGCGAGAACTGGTTAAAGCAACCTTATCATCTTTGTCAAGAACATGACATGAATTCTTTGAGAATTTAACTGTATAATCTTTATCACACAGTTGACTRATGCTAAGAAGATTGTGCTTYAGTCCTTCRACATATGCAACGCGTTTGAAAGTTGTTGCACCATTGGTTAATATACCAAAACCTTTGGTATATCCTTTTCCATTTTCACCGAAGGTTACGGGAAGGTCCTCTTTCTTCCTTGAAATGAGTTAGAAGGGATTTATCTCCAGTCATATGTCTTGAACATCCGCTATCAAGATACCATATGCCTTTGACATCCTATACAAGAAAACAAAATAAGAATGCTATTGGTATCCAGCTATTGGGGTCCAGCTTTGTTTGAGGCTTCATCATCTGATGTTGAAGAACCAACATCAGTAGATGGCATCACCGAAGCTGAAGAGGTTTGAGTGGAAAGAGGAACAACCTCTGATACTATTAAGATAGTTTCAGTGGAAGTCTTCACTGAGCCTGACGAAGAGGCTTCACTGGTAAAAACTACAACGTCTGATGCTGAAGATTTTTCAGCAGGAGTTATCTTCGCTGAGCCTGAAGAAGAGGCTTCAACAGTTTTCCTCACCTTGGTTGCTAGTGCAGCCTTTGTGGATGATTTCAGCTTGGTTGATTTCTCAGCCTTGGCTACTTTCTTGCCCTTAGCTGGCGAACCAGCTTTGGCGGCAGAAGGACACTTGCTGGCAATATGTGTTTTCTCACCGTAGTGTTTACACTTCCTAAAGTTGAGAGTAGCTTTAGGGCCAGGTAGTATCAGACTAGAAGCGGGACCAGCTCCAAGGATTCCCTTCTCATTGGTTCTAGGAGGAACCTTTGAGGAATTGGATTCCTTAGGTGAAAAGTTCACCTTGAGCTGTGACTTGGATTTCTGATGGGATTTAGATTTCCTAGTCCCTGAAGAGGAAGAAGATTTACAAGCTGAAGGAATAGACCTAGATCTATTAGACTTGTTAGACTTCTTAGGAAAGGATACCGTGACAACAGATATACTTTTATCTTTGCATCCAGAACTCAAAGGAGTTCCTTCAAGATGACTCTCAGTAAAAGAGGAAGACTGAGAGGAAGAAGTGTTAGGAATAGAATAAACGAAGGTACCAAACTTGAGCATGGACCTGTCTTTAACACATTCTTCCTGATCATAGGAGAATCCTAGACCAGTCATTGTCTTGGTGGGGATCTAAGCGTTAGTGATCTCAGAGGCCTTGATGGAAGCTTTGCACCACCCTTCAATGGTAGCTTTCTCGGCCTTGAGTTCAGCGATTGCTCGCTCACACTTAGCGATACCCTTCTCACGTTCAATAGTGATGGCTTGGTTTACAATAACCTGATCTTTAAGATTTTCCTCGACAGAGGTCAGTTCTTTGATCTTAGAATGGCAAATCTTCAATTGCTCTTGAAGATCAACGTTAAGTATTTCCGCTTTCGATTTTCCATTGAGGGCATTGTAAAGGTCAACCGTCAGTGTATCCAGTACAGAAAGACTAGAAGAAGAAGAGGGTTCATTCAAGAAACATATCTGAGTAGAAGAAGAAGATGACTCAAAGGAAGTAGATGCTTCTGAAGATCCTTCATCTGCATCTATGGCCATCAAGCAGACATAGGCTTTATCCTCTTCATCCGAGGATGATTCATCGGATGACTCAGCCCAGTCATGCTCTTCAGCGATAAGCCCTTTAACCTTTCGATGGTTGTTCTTAATCTTCTTGTACTTCTCCTTCAGTTTTGAGTATTTCTCATCTTTGGTCCTGAAGGAGGAAGGAGCTTTAGAAGATGGCGTCGCAGTCTTCTTTGATCTGCATTCACCTGCAAACTGTCCGGGCCGGTGACAGTTGTAGCAGACAGCTGAAGTCTTGTCTATTCTTTCAGACCTTGGCTTTTCCCTAAGGGACAGCTAAGAAGATCTGTGGAAGTTGCTCTTACTGGCGAACCTCCTAAATGCTTAGTCAGGAATGCCAGGGACTCATCAAAATATGTTAAATCAGATTTTGGAATGTCCTCAGAGATAGAAGAATCTATCTTCGTGATAACAACGGGAGGAAGAGAAGAAACAAAAGGAATAGAAGAAGTTTCAACTGAAGAAGCCTTAGAGATCAAAGCCAAAGGAGAGCTTTTCATTTCCCTAGACTCTTTTACAAGATTGCTCTTCAGTTGACGAGATTGCTTATGGTTAAGCAGAATCCCATATAAAGTAGAAAGAGAAAGAATGGACATGTCATTTGACATCTTGAAACACATAGAAAAGGTGTCCCAAGACTCAGGAAGGCATTCTAGAAACTTGGTTAAAGTTTCAGAATTAGAATATTCCCTGCCGACAGCCCTAAAATCAATAAGAAGACAGTTAAATCTTTGATGTACTTCAGACAGCGTTTCAG
>NC_037530.1:18493537-18507492 GCF_001531365.2 Cynara cardunculus var. scolymus
AGCAATAGCAAATGGAATATATGGTCCATTTTCTATATAATGTGGAATTTCAGGATCCACACCTTCCAGAAAGATGGACATCCGGTTCCTCCAGAGACTAAAATTGTCACGGACAAATCAGGGAGGTTTGGCAAGAGAGCCATTATCTTTTGTGTGTGTGTGTGTGTTTGTAATTTGTAAAGCCATTTGTAAGCGATAAAGTTATCTAAGAAAGGAGATAAACTAATACTGAAAACAGCGAAACAGAAAGAGAGAGAGAGAAAGCACTGCTCTGATACCACTTGTTGGTCCCTTGAGGGTCTACAATATTAGTAAAACAGTTTGTAGAAGGGGGGGATGAATACAAACACAATATTTTCAAATTTAAAATATATATTGATAAAGAAGATCAATACAACAAGATTGTTTGCAAAAAGATAAGGTGATAAAAACCTATCTAAACAATCTTTAGTTACACACTAAATCTTAGCAATACAAGAAAAGAAATGATGTAAAGAAGATCATTTACTTAAGCTAGAAAATTCTTGAAGTAAGAATTAGGGTTAGAGAGTGAGTTGCGCGCACTCTGCATGGAGAATAAACACTTCTATTTATACCTGGTGCATTAAATGTTCATTTAATGCAATATGGTAGGGTTAGAGTGTGTGTCAAACCTTAAGAGGACGACTTGTCCTTTGCTACAGTGAATAGTATAAAAAGCACTATTCATGAGCAGACATCCTTACCTAAAGTTGGTAGACAATAGAGTCGACTAGTCGGCTCCGTACCGTACCAACTTTCATAAGGGTATGGGTTTGTCCTTTGTATGCATAAGGACAAGACAACAACAATCGTGCTAAGCAAGCTTCCTTTGATCGTGAATGCTAGAATGACCTGAAGGTCTCTTCATCATTCGCTGAAGCTTGAGCAGTCTTCACACATATATAGACATGCTTAAAATCACTGAGTACCGCTTCAGATCACGTACTCGCCAGTCTCTAATCTTCAGTTTAAGTTTTCGACGTTTGCTGAAGGTTTTTTGGTGTGAGTGTTGTCTTCTAGAAGTATCGTTGTTTATGATAACTTTACAATACAAGTTCTTCAGCGATCAGTGAACATGCTCAGTGAAAATCGTTGGAACTGAAAAGACAGAAACATAAATCCAACGTAAGTGAAAAGGGATTATCATCAAATTACTGAGAGAGAGGATCAACAACCCTTGTCATTAAATTCTAAGATGGATATGAACCTAATACTAAGATGGATTGTGATGGGTTGAAAATGGTTAATAAAGTTAATACAATAGTTTAGATTAACATTTAAATCAAGCTATATATATATATATATATATATACACACACACACCTAATAAATAAGTAACTTTGGGGACACGTGTCATGTTTCTATGCAACAGTTATTGATTTTTCCCGCCTAAACGTATATCTAGACACAATTTTCACTTGCGGTTCAAATTGGTCTATTTAAGTTACATGTGTCCCTCTACACATTTATTTTCCTTTTTTTCGTGGTTTAACTGATTTCCCAAACTAAGTAGAAATCTCTGATATGTTTTCTATAGTTTCTAAATCTGGAGACTTCTTTTCCAGACTTAGAAGTCTAAACTCCTTTATCCTCAGTCAAAATTCAGACTTGTCTGCCAGACTTATAAGGCATACCAGTATAAAAGTCTGAGGACAAGTCTAAACTCCTTTTCCTTAGTTAAAATTCAGAGTTGTCTTCCAGACTTGTAAGACATACCACTATAAAAGTCTGCGGACAAGTTTGAACTCCTTTTCCTGAGTTAAAATTCAGAGTTGTCTTCCAGACTTGTAAGATATAACAATATAAAAGTCTGAGGACAAGTCTGAACTCCTTTTTATCAGTTAAAATTCAGAGTTGTCTTCCAGACTTGTAAGACATACAAGTATCAAAGTCTGTGAAAATCAGAGTTGTAAGTCTGAACTTAACTCTGAAGTGGCCTCCAAACTTACAACATAACTTTGGAAAAATCAGAGTTGTAAGCCAGGGGCTCTGTCCCTTGGACCCCGCCACAAGGGGCGCTGCCGCCGGACCCCCGTCGTTTAGGGGCTTCTCCCCTAAATCAAAATAAACTCAAACAACTGTGCACTCCGCACCTTTCTTACTTGTTCGGTATTTATCATGATTACATTGGTCAACAAATTAATCCCATTACACTTTAATGACATTAGTGATACAAATCACCAACATGAAGTCATCAGATATTTGTTATTTCTCAGAGTTACAACATAACTATGAATTGTTCTGTTCCAAACTTGGTTCTATAGTTTATTCCCAGACTAAGTATACAACTCTGAACTTTTCTTCAAAGTTGAAGTTCAGAGTTACGTTTCTGAGTTATAAGAAGTCAGAATTCTTGTGACTCAAAGTTAAGTTCATATATACTTTCTAGACTTATAAGACAACTCTGAATTCCTCTTATTCAGAGTTAAGTCCAGAGTTATTTTCCATCCTAACTATAGAACTCTGAATGATTGTGTTCCAGAGTTAATGTTCAGAGTTTTCTTTTAGACCTGAGGAAATGTCTCAACTCATTTTCCTCATTTAAAATACCCCGTGTAATACACGAGGTCAAACCAAGTGTGTATGTGTGTATATGTATATATATATATACACCTAATAAATAAGTAACTTAGGTGATACGTGTCATCTTCTAGTGAGTCGGTTATCTTATTTTCCTGCCTAAACATGTATCTAGACACAATTTACATTAATGGTTCAATTAGACTCATCTGAATGTATCTAGACACAATTTACATTAACAGTTCAATTATATTCATTTGATTGGCATGTGTCCTTTTATTCAATCAATCTTACTAATTTAGGATGCAATTGATTTTATTCTTTGGTTAATTAATTCGTGTGGTAACTGATTCCCGAAAAAAATGGTGTTTACTTCTAAGTTTAAATTCAATTTACTAATATACTTTCATTTATAAATTCAACTTTATTCTAGGGTTAACTTCATTTTATTCTAAATTCAATTTACTGAAAAGTTTTACTTCAGAGTTATTTCAAGAGAACAAGTTTGAAGTCATTCTTCAGAGTTAGCTCACCCAAACTCTGGAGTCTGAACACTGGAATCTTATTTTTCAGACTTAAAAGTCTGAACTCTGAAGTCTTTTTATTAGACTTAGAAAAAGAAGTCTGAAGTCTTGTTTTTCAGACTTAGAAATCTGAACTCTAAAGTCTTCTATAATTCTGAAGAGTACAAGTCTGAAAAGTCATTCTTCAGAGTTAGCTCACCCGAACTCTGAAGTCTTCTTTTTCAGACTTAGCTCACCCGAACTCCGAAGTCTGAACTCTGAATTCTTTTTTTTCAGACTTAGAAGTATGGAATCTTATTTAATAGGATTGGTTTAGCTCACCCTAACTCTGAAGTCTTTTTTTCAGACTTAGCTCACCCAAATTTTGAAGTCTTCTATTTCAGACTTAGCTCACCCGAACTCTGAAGTCTGAACTCTGAATTCTTTTTTTTCAGATTTAGAAGTCTGGAATCTTATTTAATGGGATTGGTTTTATACTTCAGAGTTATTTCAAGAGTACAAGTCTGAAGAGTCATTCTTCAGAGTTTTATTTCAGAGTTATTTCCAGAGTACAAGTCTGAAGATAGATTCTTTAGAGTTAGCTCACCCGAACTCTATTGTCTTCTTTTTCAACGGACACCAGGTTGAGCGTCTGCATAGTGCATGTAGATCTTCTAGCTTGCCTATACAGAGCTCTGAAGTCTGAAGAGTTTTACTTCAGAGTAATTCAAGAGTAGAAGTCTCGTAATAAACTTATCTAGACTTTGAAGATAAGTCTTTAAGACTTAGACTTAGTCTTGTAAGCCAGAGCCCCTCTGGTTGGTCTGGCTTCTGGATGTCAGAGGAGCTCTGGTTGGTCTTGCTTTGTATGATGCAAACTTTACCATGAGGTCTTTTTCAAATATATTGGGTATTTGGATAACTATTAACTCAAGGTCTTCAGATTTGACAAAGACGCTCTTCTAAGTTTAAATTCAATTTACTGATATAGTTTCATTTCTAAATTAAATTTTATTCTAGGGTTAACTTCATTTAACTAATTATTGATATGGTTTTGTTTCTAAATTCAATTTTAAAGAGTCATTCTTCAGAGTTATGTTTCAGAGTTATTTCAATAGTACAAGTCTGAAGTCATTCTTCAAAGTTATATTTCAGAGTTATTTCAAGAGTACAAGTATGAAGAGTCATTCTAAAGAGTTAGCTCACCCGAACTCTGGAGTCTGAACTCTGAAGTCTTCTTTTTCAGACTTAGAAGTCTGAACTCTGAAGTCTTTTGTTTAGACTTAGTAAAAGAAGTCTGAAGTCTTCTTTTTCAAACTTAGAAGTCTGATTCTGAAGTCTTCTACAAGTCTAAAGAGTCATTCTTCAGAGTTAGCTTGCCCGAATTTTGAAGTATGAACTCTAAAGTCTTTTTTTAGACTTAGAAGTATAGACTCTGATTTAGTGTGATTGATTTTATACTTCAGAGTTATTTCAAGAGTACAAGTCTGAAGAGTCATTCTTCAGAGTTTTACTTCAGAGTTATTTCCATATTACAAGTCTGAAAAGTCATTCTTCAAAGTTAACTCACCCGAATTCTGAAGCCTTCTTTTCCAGACGGAGCACCATGCAAAGCCTCTACATAGTGCTTGTAGGGCTTTTGGCTTGCCGATACAGAGTCTGAAGTCTGAAGAGTTTTACTTCAAAATTATTTCAAGAGTACAAGTCTAAAGTCATTCTTCAGAGTTATACTTCAGAGTTGTTTCAAAAGTACAAGTCTGTAGAGTCATTCTAAATTTACTTCTAAGTTTAAATTTAATTTACTGATATAGCTTCATTTCTAAATTTAATTTAATTCTAGGGTTAACTTCATTTTAACTAATTATTGATATAGTTTCATTTCTAAATTCAAGTCTTCGGAGTTATTTCAAGAGTACAAGTCTCAAGTAGCATCGTATTTTCGATGATCATTCATATCTGTAAGATAATGTTTCTGATGATTTAATTTTTTTAAAATACCCCGTCTAATACACATGATCGAACCTAATATATATATATATATATATATATATATATATATATATATTATCATGTCAACCTAGAATCCAAAATGGCTCCACCAAACCCTTTGCCCCCATTCAATCTATTTTTCCACAGTATCCTCTTTTTCCATGTATATCCGGTCAGTAACTTTATTTTAGTCAATCTTTTCAATTAATTTTATATTTTAGTTATTTTTTAACTGAATTCTTATTTAATCAGAGTTTACGTGAATGTCTTATAAATTTATGTAAATTTGATTTTCAAATGAAAAAGGAAAAAAGATTTTTTTTTTGTAAAGATTCAGATATTTCACAAGGATTCAAATTTTTGTATAAGAATTTAAATTTGTGTTTAAGAATCTTTATGCATATGCGTAAAGATTCAAATTTTTGCATAGGAATATTTATGCATATTTATAAGGGATTTTTTTTCTTCCAAAAATCAATCTTTATGTAAATGCATAAAACATCTGTTTAAAGACTGACTATTTTAGGAAAATGTTCTGAAAAGTGACTAAAAAGTGAATATCTTTAAAATAAGCTCAATATTTGATGTTTTTGGATTTAAGCATATTATTATATAAAATAAATATTACAAAATTGTTTTTAATACTTACATTTATTTATTAATTTTTATATATTTTTTATATAAAGGGTCAGGTTCAAGAGAAAACTTTAAATAAATGAAAGAAACTTGAAAACCGCGACAAATGGATAAAAGAATATATAAATATGGATGTTAAATTAACAAGAAAAATATGATTGTTTTTAGTGTAATATATTTCGATCAAATTTTGATCATATATCATATTTTTTCGATTTAAAACATAGGGAGTGTGAGATTTTTTTAATTTACCATCTCTTTAATCACATTCATTAGATCAATTAATCTATCGGTTGATGGAGTGTTTTTCTATTTTTCATTCTTTTTAACCACAAGGGTGGTGCATGATTGGTTTGAGCTTGAACTTCAAAGATCAAGAATACCTGGAGGTCTCATGTTCAAATTCAAGGAGGAATAAAAATTCCCTTGTGGCCACGGAGGTTCAAATGCGGTGATTCCGGGCTACCCGCAAAGCAGGTAGTCACCCTAGGATTAGTCGGCTCGCATAGCGGTTTGGATATCTAAGTTAATAAAAAAAATATGAAATATTTTTGGATTTAATCATACTATCAAATATCATAAAATACATAAAAAATTTATAAATTATTTTTAATACTTATTTTATACATTTATAGTTATTTATTCAACAGTTTGACATGGGCCGATTTGGACACGTGAGATGGGAATGGAAAGAGATAATTAGGTATATCTTTTAAATTATAATCTTTAACTGTTATACGAGTTATTGGTCATCATTATAGGTAATAAGGACCTATTTATCAGGTTTCAAAATATCCAAGTATTTATTTATTAAAAAATTAGTTTAATGATTTAATCATTCAAATATGAAAGTCCGTTAAGTTTTCAGACTTTTCACAAATAATAATCATAAAGGTTATTTTTAATTTATTTTTAACTTTAAAAATGTAATTAGATTTATAATATTAAAAATACGTATTTTAATCAATACATCATTAATCAATTAATATGCTTAGAGTATACAAATATAAAATATTTATATTTAAGGGGTTAATCTTTGTGACACTAATATTGACCGACGATTAAACCTTAATTAAAATCATGTAAAAATCTTTATCTCTACGTGGTTATAAAAGACTCTCAAATCTCCTTGCATCACTCAAGCCATATTTTCGGATCCGCTCATATCTGGGTCTAAGATCTAATATTAGCACTTACAAGTGATATTGTCTGCATGGAGTTAAAGTCCCGACTCAAAGTGACCAAATTTAAAAGTAGCAACACCCAAATGTTGCCTACTAGCCTTAGCTTTGGCTCAAATCAACACCAAAAGGGATGCTTAGTTAATACTTAAAGGGTTTTTCAAAGAGCTCATGCATCCATTGACCCAAAGGTTGGTTTTGTTTATTCCTCCATTCTTTCATGAAAGCTCAACCTTTGCTTTCGCTTCTACACAAATCCTTGCACTAAGATAAGAGTTTTGATTTTGTCTTTTCTTCATCTTCCTTGGTCTCTAGAGTTTAACCTTCAAAAATGTCATAATGCACCTAAAATAGGCAGAATAATTCATGTAAAAAATTGATATTTATTTCAGTTGTCCTCAGATTCACGTCGCTTACCACAGTGCCGACAAAGTGGCCACTTTCCAAGGTCTAATATTTAACCCAAAGACGATGTGCAAAACAATCAAAACATAAACTTTTATCCTCAACAACTCCAAATGAAAACAAATAAATAAAATGGAGAAACATGAAAATATAAAGGGAAAACACACTAGAATGGAAGAAAAACACACACAAACAATGTGTAATCAACGCCCAAAATTAGAGTTATCAAGGGGGTATGGAAAAGTGTATAGGGTTTTTTAAGGATGGGTATGGATAGATTTGCCTTATCATAAATATTTAATTATTAAAAACATCTTTTCATAAAATGAAACATACATTACAAAACTTAAAGGCTATTCGTTTGTGGCGTAATAGGTTGTATGGCTTACTCGATAAGTTATATAGACTTGTTTGATCATGGTTTAACACTTCAGTTAAAGGCTTATTCAGTCAGCTAGAATGGAGATGTTTAATTCAATCAAATTTTTTTACATTATTTCCCTTTCCCAATCACAAACCCTATACAAAAAAACACAGACCCCTCAATAAATTTTTCCCTCCATCCTCTCCCCAGATCCCTCAAACACGAGATCATCTCGCTCTCCCCCTGTTACCGTCACTTTTCCGCCATTGCCCCTGGTTTGCCGACGGTCTCGTTCAAATTGGTCTCATTCTCCATCACTACCGCCTATGGTTCCCAATCACGACAATGTTTTTCTTGCTTATATATGACATACTAACCATACACCATCAATCTATTCCTTCGTTTTATGTTCTTGCTTGCTTGTTGTTCTTGATCTACTCTTCTAGTGATGTATAAATCTACTCTATTGTTGTATGAATCCACAAAACCCACATACCATCTATCTTTTTCTTGTCTATTGTCGATCTTCCTTGTCTGCAATAAATTTGTTGATTATTACTGTAAACTAGTACCTTCAATTTATAGGTTTTGACTTTTAAGAGCTATAGTTTTAGGTTTGAAGGAAAAGATTTTTGGAAAAAGTATCTGTAGCAAAAAAAAAAGTCTCTCCGTTCATCGTTCTCAGATCTATCCATATAAATTCGTAAATAATCTCCATTTAGCTTAGCATTACATTCTCTTGACAGAATTTTATGTCATTGGAAATTGGAACACGAGTGCACATTTAAACGGACAATTTTGTTCGTGCATAACTTAACAAAAAATGAACCGAACAACTCTTTATTCACTAAAACCAAATATTAGCAATATAAATTAGATTTTAGTTCCATGAAGAAGAAGTGTGTATTTATACAATTCGGAATTAAATTTTATCTCATTAATTCATTCTCCTAAATTGATTAGTAGTCTAAATATAATATGATTAATATAATACTATTTTAATAAATTATTATTGAAAAAACATTATCTATACTATATTATAAAGTACAAAAATTCTTAAAAACAATCTTTTACACATGAAGTTTATTGATGCATATTAATTAAAATTCAAGATTACAAATAAATTATGCATAAATACAACTTATTAAGCTCCATGTTTGAATTTATGTCACTAACTATAGATAAACATAATCAAAGACGGGATGGACATCTTACTTTGAATATACAAAATCTAAAATATAATTAGGATAATCAATAGTTATAACAAAATACTTAATTATTATATTTATAAAAGTTATATTATTAAACGATAAATAAATTACTTCGTTACTAAATCTAAATAAAATTATAAATAAAATATTGAATTAAATAAATTATACAAAAAACAGAATTTTAAATATTAAATTTGATATTAATATCGATATAACTTTTTTCCAAATTTTATATTTTATACAAAAAAAACAAACATTATCGCTTTCTCAAAACCACTAAAAACCTTACTATATCGTCATAGATAAATAATAAAAGAAACATTAAAATTGAGATATATCTCGCTATATTATACGAGCACCCTTCTAGTATTTAAAAATACATGGATGCTTGAAATTATTTTGCTTAAAGATTTATGTCATTCATGGGTCATAGCCTATAGGTATTAAATAAATACTAGAAGGATTTCGTGCAATACAACGAGATATATGTTGATTTTAATATTTTGTTTTATTCTTTAGGGTAAAATGCACAAAATAATAGTCTACTTTCATAAATTTCTTTATTATAGCATTGTATTTCCAGTTTTTCTTATTACAACAATGTACTTTCAAACTATTTTTTATTAGAACATTGTACTTTGAAAAACTTACCCATTATAGCATTGGGTAACCTTTTGATTTAAATTTACCCATTATACCAGATTTTCATGTCACCCCATTGTCCATGTAGGCTGACCACATGTACCATATGATGTGACTTTCTTACTACATCATTGTACTTTCAAAATTATTTTATAATAGTATCTGCTAGTTCTTATTAAACACTGTATTTTTAATTTTAATATTTAGATATTTTACATGTTATTTAATAAATATATTAAATGAATAAAAAAATTCTAAATTATTCATTAATATACCAATATCATTAAAACTAGTATAACGCAACTTATCTCGCTAATATTTTTTAAAAAATATATGTTTTTTGAAAAAAAAAAAAGAATTGTTCATTTTTTACCAAAAAATATTATCTTTTAAAGAATATATTATATTTGTTCAAAAACTTTTACTTGACGTATAAATATATTAAATTAATTAGATTTTTTTGAATTATTTATTAATATAACAATATTAAAAAATTGTAGATCACAATTTTTTTCGTTAACATTTTAAAGAGAACTTTAAAAGATATATATTTTATTTGAACAACATAAAATAAGAAGTGTTACTTTTTTACAAGCAAAATATATAAAATAATGTTTCATATTTATCTAAGAAATATTTTACTCTAGTATATTTAGTTTGCATGTAACTTAATAAGAAAAGGTCAAAAAACTAAATAAATGTTTTTTTAGATCATAGCAATGAAAAATATAAATTACTAATAATAATTTGAAATAAGTTTTTATTTTTATTTTAGTTAAGTCATCAAAATGATGTGTCATCCACATCACCTCATTAAAGCCACACAAGCAAAAAAAAGTCAAGGGGTTAACATTTTAAAAGGTAAAAGGTTACACATTGTTATTATGGGTAGATTTTTTAAAGTACGATACCTTAATAAAAAATAATTTAAAAGTACATTGTTGTAATAAAGAAAGACAAAAGTTGAATGCTATAATAAAAAAAATTATGAAAGTAGGTTGTTATTTAATGCATTTAACCCTATTTTTTTATTTCGGTTGATGTTATAATATGGTCTCATGTGATTTTGAAAAAACGATACTGTTTTTATTTTTCAATAAATTAAATATAAATTTAAAGATATCATAAGAATTTGACAAAAGTATATCGGTAATAGTATCAAATTAACTATTTAAATTTTTTATTTTTTGTGTAATTTTGTAATTCAATTTTTTATTATAATTTAATTTAGGTTCAATAACGAAGTAATTCATATTTGGTTTAATAATATAATTTTATATAAAGATAATAATTAATTATTTTGTTAGATATTAATAATTATTCTAATTATATTTTAAATTTTTTTATTTTAAAATAAGATGTTTATCCTTTCTTTAATTATATTTATCTGTAGTTTGTTATACAAATTTAAATCTGAAGTCTTAGTAAGTTGTATCTACGCATAATTTACCTGTAATCTTGAATTTTAAGTAATATGCATCAATAAACAATAATTCATGTATAAAAAATGATTTTTAAAAGTTTTTGTCAAATTTTTTATAATATAATATAGATAAAAAAACGCAAGATTTAGAATTAACAAATAATATAATATTACATATATTTTGGTTAAATATTTTTAACACTCTTGGATTTGATATCTTAAAATTTAAATCACAATATGTTGCATAACTAACAATTAGTTATCCATCTTTATTCATCAAATCAATTTTTAATTTTTTTTAAATAAATAAATCAAGCGAAACAAATGCTCATTAAATGCTTCTTGGTAGGTGACTTAATGCTTTAATTCACAAATAAAGACCATTTCAAGTTGTTGATTTATTGAACTTTATTTCTTTTTCATTTTAATTTGTGGTCTAATCAACTCTAATTTGGATACTTAAGGTTTAGTGAAAAGTCTGAAAGTGGGACTCAAACTTTGATAAGTTTAGAAATCATTCTCATACTTTGTATTATGTTTTGAGTCCCTCATTATTAACTCTGTTAAAAAAATTTGTTAACTGAGGAGCATTTTCATGTTTCTCATTTATTTTCGTAAGAATCATTAGGATATAGGGACCAATTCCGTAATTAACTCTTATATATATATATATATATATATATATATATATATATACTATATTAAAAAGCATTTGACACAAATTCTTAAAAACCATTTTTCATGCATAAAATATTGTTTATTGATGCATATTATATAAACTTCAAGATTACATTTAGGTTGTGCGTAACTACAATTTATTAAAGTTTTATGTTTGAATTCGTCTAACTAACTGCAGATAAACATAATTAAATACATGATAAACATTTTATTTTAATTATAAAAAAATCTGAAATATAATTAGTATAATCATTAAGTTATAACAAAATACTTAGTTATTATCTTTATAAAAAATTATATTATTACACCAAAAATAAATTGTTTCGTTATTAAACTTAAAATATTATATTATTAAACCAAAAATTATATTATGTTATTTTTTCAAAATTTTATGATATATTCAAATTTATAGTTTATTCAAAAGTAAAAACATTATCGTTTCTCAAAACCACATAAAACCATATTCTGATATTGATAGAGATAAAAATAAAACGAAACATTAACATATATATGTATCTCGTTATATTGTACAAGTACCTTTCTAGTATATATATAACACAACCAGGACTTAAACCAGGACTTCTCCGGTTCTCCTCCTCACCACGTTCCGATTTCACATCCAACCTCATCCAATATGTGTTTTTTTAGAGGGACCCAAATTGTGTTTCAAGATTATCAAATTTATACAATAAAATCATCAAATTTAAAGATTAAAAAAAACCTACAAATTTTACACCAATTTTTTTGAATATTTTGATTTGATAACCGGTCGCCGCTCCATCGCTCTTTGCCACACACACGATCGTAAAACTCAAAGCCAAACTCAACAACCCACTTCCCAATTAACCCGATCCCCACCATCGCCAACACTGATAACCCTTTACTCTTCATCGAAGGCAAAGGGTACCCATAAAGGTCTTTGTTAACTGAATATGATCTCACCTTGAATCGAGCCAGGTTCCTGCTTCGATGAGGTTGGATGTGAAAACATGAACATGTCGTCGGATGAGATACGGTGTAGGTGGTGACTAGATGGGGTGTGATGGTTTTCTGATTTCTAGTTACAAGTTGTCAGACGAGGAGGAGAAGAGGTGAACATCGGTGGTCTATTGGTCAAAGTGGGAGCCACCGCTAACTAGCCGAGGGGGATTCATACAGGGGACTACTCTAATTACAGAGTTGGTCCCTGTAGTTTGATGGTTCTTAGGAAAATAAAAAAACAAATGTAAAAATTGAAAAAGGCAAAAATGCCCCTTTAGTTAACGAACATTTTTTTAAAGAAGTTAGTAATCATAGACCATTTTCAGAGCAAAATGTAAATCATAAGAATGATTTTTAGATTTAAATTCAAGTTCTACTTTCAAACTTTTCACTAAACCTTAAAGATCAAAATTAGAGTTCACACTAATTTTTTTTTAATTGATATAGTTGGAACAATATAATAAATGATTGATGAACTTTTTCTTGCAATATTCAATTAAAGATATCATAAATATGTTGATGGTCTAAACTACAATTTTTTGTTGTTTATGACTATTTTCATCCCTAGTTTTTAAATATTGCTTTTTTGGTCACTTCTATTTCATTTTATTTTTCATCCCTAAAATTAACTTCATTTAAAAAAAAAAAAAAAAAAAAACTCTGTTTAAATCAATGTGATTTTGGCCACCTACCACATTTATTTATTTTTCTACTTAAAAATAAAATACATTTTCTAAAACACATTTCACTTATCTATTTTATTCAAAAATGAGAATAATATTATTTTTTTTAAAATAAATAAGATTCTACCCCATGCAATTCCAATTTCCATCAACGCCTTTTTTTCGATCATCTTCGGTTTATTATTCTATAATCTAACATATAACCACGTGTTTAATGACATGTATTATATAAAAGGTTTTTATATAATTTTTCAGGTAAAATAACATTCGTTTGGGTTTGAATCATGAGTACCTAAAGACATTGAATGATGTTGTTGGTTGTATATAAAACATACATTTAACACATTGTACAACATGTTAATGAAAAATATGATTTTTTGATTTATTTGTTATTGTTTTTCTACAAAAAATATGACATGATTTGGTTTAAATATGTTAAAAAGTATTGATAAGAAAATCATAAAAGCTTTTGGTAATTGTTGTATTAGGCAATAGGCATGCAAGAATTTGATAGCCTAACATTTTTGAAGTAACAAAGCTACACAATGATGATTCCAAACATCTATTCATCATTCACAACATTCATTCTTGGATCTAATCAACAAATCTTCTTGTCAATGGCAAAGGACTTTATAATCATTCTTTTTATATTTTTGTTTTTTTTATACTATTTTTCTTTTACTTATTTTATTTAATTATAAATATATTACTATTACAA
>NC_037530.1:18511787-18522176 GCF_001531365.2 Cynara cardunculus var. scolymus
TTTAAGAGTTTTAAGAGTTTTTAAGAGTTTTAAGAGTTTTTAAGAGTTTTAGCCAAATGCTTTATAATATAGTATAGATATATATATATATATATAATTGAAGATAATAAAATTATAATAATAATATATGACGAGTATATATGAAGAATATTTATATGATTATATAATATAAGTTAATTAATATATATGTATGCTAAATAATAATAATTAAATATAATATATTATTAAATCGATTTGATGTTTAATAGATTTTAAAGAACTCATGATTTTCAAACATTCAACACCCCTTATTAAGAGGGAACCATTAGCACTCCTCATGACAAAAAATCATAATTTTTAACACAAGCTAATTAGTTTTATAAAAATTGGTTGGATTAATAGCAGACACAACATACACACATATATACATATATTTATACAACATATGCGCGCACACATACACACAGACATATATATATATATATATAAGTTAGTTGGATAAGTTAATCTAACTTAACTTTTATTTATTTATTTTTATTTTTACTTTTAAATTACTTTCACCACTTTTTATATATATATATATATATATATATATTACTTTTATATGTATGAATTTATTAAAGTTTCAGTCATAATAATAAAAAATAAATTAATATAGATAAAAGTATATGGAGGTGTATGAATGTGTTGATGTAACGTTTTTATCATCCTACTAAAACCCAACCTTACATGTATATTTGTGGAGGAGATTAGGTCGAATGCATGTGTATAAAGTAGCTTCGTGGCAGGGATTTCAATTAAATGAGTTTTGCCGGGTCCTACACATCCCATCCATTATGCATGTAGGGATCAATTAGACCATAACTCTAAAAAGTTTGAAAACATTAGACAACCCATTTTTATGTACAATTTGACATTCTAAATAATGTTTTATGAATGGAAGCTATAGTAAAAAGTGTAAAAAAAGATTTTCATTCTCGGTTCCGTCTTAATTATATGTCAAGACTAATAAAGCGCACCAAGATGCACCTGATCAATTCCCTTCTAAAGTCAATTCATGAGTGGACATGAGATTAAAAATAATCAAGAGTTCAGATCTCTTATTACGATTTTCACTATAACTTCTCTTATCATACGATTCTTGGCCGCTTAATAATATATAAGGTTGTTTTATAATTTGATTATTTTTTATGTCTATTTTTTTCGTTCTTTTTGTTTTATATTATAAAACAACATTGTATTGTCATTTTTGCATGCATTGTTTTACAACGTGAAACAATACATAATCAATAGTAATTAATATTTTTGTGGTTCTAATTTGATTATGCCCTTATGCATGTATATGTATACATAATTTTAAGAACGTGTTCAAACAAGAGCCGTAAATATTTTGAGAATATGAGAATTATCTATTCATGATAAATAACGCTAAGTATTAAGAAAATAAGATCAATAACATTTAAGGCTTATTCATTAATTGGATATATGCATCAAATTTATATTTGTAACAATTTTGCAGTCACATTCTTAATCAAAAATATGTATCATCTACATTTATAACAATTATGTATTTTATGTATCTTCCAATTATATAGTAATTTTGATTATTATGAATATTTGTTTTATATGCATTATAGTTTATATATATGTTAAATATTAATTCAGTTAAAAACTAGTTAGAAAACTAAGACGAGTATGAAATAAAATAATCAAGTATCGGGTGAACATGAGTTAAAAGAAAGTTGAGAACTGATTATATAGACAGACAGATAAGTATGTGGGATAATTATGAAAAACAGTCCAATGTTTCTCATTTTACATCTCTTTTATATGATTTAGAAAACAAAACAATTTCAATAAATGACCTAACTGTTGTAAAACAGTGGAAATAATATCTTCTTTATCATATATATATATATATATATATATATATATATATAAACTTCATATTTTCTTTAAAGATATTGATTTTATTTATTAAAAAAATGTGAAACCCTAGAATTCAAATGAAATGTTGGTCTGATGGATCAAGATTTGACACCTATCCTTTGAATTGTTGAATGTTGACACATTCAAAGCAGCAAGAACAAAAAGATAAGGGTGGAACCAAAGTCCAAGTAGGGTGAGCTACAAAACTTCAAATTTAAGACCCAACCTTCCATTCATTCATCCTCTTTAGACACATATGATAGCAATTGATGCTTGTACGATCACCCAACCAATATGCTTTTGTTTTTTTATCCATTTTTGGTTGGATTTTTCATGAAAAAAAAATTTAAAATTGACCAATAAAATTAAATGAAAAATAAAAGATATGGATTGAATTAAGGCTAAAGATGGTGAGAAGCGTAAGGAGAGATTTAGACCTTTGATTACCTGTAATATCAAACACGCCTATGAATCATGCTTGATACGAGGATTGATCTGGTGCATCTCATCCTAATGTGTATCCAAAGGTGAATAATATAATTGATACGATTGAAAAATCTTGGCATGTAAGTGAACGGAACGCACAAAATTGCAGTTGTTAGTGTATTTATTGTGCTTATTTTTGTTGATTTTTATTGTTTTCCAAATTTGGGGAACATGAATTTTTCGTCATCAAAACAATATTGATTTTCATTTTTGTTTTTATCTTTGTCCTTTATTCTTTATTTTTCAATGTGTCGATTTAGTTGATGACAATCTTAGCGACCTTTAATCCAGAGTTCATTCTCACTTCCTTTTGGGTATGTTCAAGTTATGGTCGAAATCAATATAAACTTGTTTAAGAATCAATCAATAAACCAACAAAGCATACGATAGAAACTAACTTACATCCTTTAGATTATAAGCTCAAGTCTTTCTAATATTAAGAAGTGTATCAATTAACTACAAGGTCACATCGAATTAAGATTATGTTCTTGCCTTTATCTTAGTCATAACATGTTCAATCTTGTTCAAGCACCCAAAGTTGATCCTAAAGCATACAAGTACATACCAAACCAAACAAAAAGTACGAGTCCACAGGAGTAAGTTTGGAGAGGGTAAGATGTATGCAGATCTTATATTTATCCTGAGAGGTAGAGAAATTGTTTCCATAAAGACCATTGGCTTGTAAATAGTTCTAGAAAACCTTATTCTACAAAAAAAAAAAAATGATTCTAAAAGTTAAACAAAAGTAAGAAAGAGTATAAAGAGATAAAAACATAAATGATAAGAAAGACATGGTAGGAAAGTCGGAGAAAAAGTAACAAGCAAGAAAACTAAATCATGTACGGACAATAAAAACATAGGGGAAGGTACTAAACACTAAACTAACTAAAGATAAAGCATTTGTTGAGACTCTAATCCTCATTAACCTACAACTCTGATAAGTAGCTGACCATTCTAGTACATTGATTCCTACCCTTCGACTTTCTAACCCATCCCTGTTGCGATCTACCTCTCCACCCCTTGGATCCCCTGCCTCCATTGGCCACAAGTTCTAATACATAATCTTCTACCCTACTTCCGTGTCTTCGTGAACTCCTTTATGAATTCACGTCTTCTAAAATGTGTATAGTTTTCATGCCTAGTCTTAGTTGCTTGTCTCACATTCTCCTCAACCTACCCCTCTTCCTTAAACCCTAGACCCTAACACTCACCACCTTCTCATAATTGTTGCTGACAACTATCTCTTATGATTGTGCACGAACCACCACAATATACCGTCTCTCATTTTTTATGTGAGAGGAGTTACTCCAAACTCAGTTCCCTTGTTTGGTATATTGTCGTGCATGTTGTCCATAAGTTCATCTTAAGCATCCTCATTTCAGGAACCTCAATATTTCTCTTCTGTCTCTTTTTTATTTTGCTCAACACTCTATACTGTACAATATAGTTGGTCCTTTGATTATGCTGTACAACTTGTTTTTCAACTTTAATGGGACATTTTTGTCACACAATACTCTTATAGCCACCATCCAGTTTAAGCAACTCGAATTTATGTGACTAGTAACATCATTTTCAATATGAGCCATTTTGAATTTTATTGCCTAGATACTTGAAATTGTCTTTTTGAGGTACCATTTGCTTATCTACATTGACTTCTACTTTTTCTTAATTACACTCCACGGTGAAATTACACAAAAGGTTCGGTCTTTGGACAGACTAATGCACGAAATCTTGAGTTTGCAATGTCGCTCTCTAGTATTGCAACCTAGCATTCACCTCTCTCCATTTCCATTATGAATACAATGATGCGAGCAAATAATATACACCACAGGACATCCTTATATCCCTTGAAAATAACAACACAGAGAAATGGAACTTAATATCGATCAGCGGTGGAAAAATACTGTCTCAACCACTAGTTGTTGATTTCTAACTCATCATGGTATCTATAAGTATTTATCTAGACAACATGATTCATCAGAATTAATTAATTCCATTTTTATACAAAATACACACCGAATTTCCTTCTCTTTTTATTTATATACTATTGATATCTTTTTGTATGTCTTTTTCAAAACGATTAATTTATAATATAAAAACCATATAAAAGTCTAAAAGTGAAATTATTATCATCAATTTGACTATCTAAAAAGCTATATTCTACACACAAAATTGTCATAAAAGGCACATGAATACCCCCATGCCCATGCCAATGCCAATACCCATCATCAAATATGTAGTCCCCATATTCCTTTGGGTTCTTTTTAACCGGATCGTAAAGGTTTGTTGTTTGTATAACAAGACTGTCCTTTTTATATATGAAGAAGAAGAAGCAATTGATATCATTCCCTACGAAAACAAATTTGGACAACACAACACCCCATTAGCATTTGCAGGGATAGGTTAAGCTAGCAGTAATGGCATGAACTGAAAAAGGAAACTGTCAAAAAACCCTGAAATAACACCACTCCACTTCAATCCAAACCAGACGCAATCTCTCTCTCTCTCTCTGTATATATATATATATATATATATAGAGGTATAGGTATAGGGTATTGTGTGTGTGAACAGCCATCCAGTGAATGGAAACCATGAAAGCATTATCTTTATGTCTTCAGACTGCAATGTTCAGAAGCCTGCTTACAGAAAGACTGCAAAAAATCTATCTTTTTTCTTCATTCATTGTCAATGTCACGACCTTCAAAGTTACCTCTTTTTTTAACCCCCCCATTTACTCTGTAGTTTCGGTCGTCATTATCATCATGCCATTGCCAAATACACATATGACATATCAAGTGTAGAATGGGGTACATCCTATCGGTGTGAATACAGTGGGAGATATCAGGGTAAAAACAGTCGTTTTCTAACCAAACTAAAGCTCTTCTTTCTAAATTACTGACTACCTAATTATTGTTCTTGTTAATTAAGAGACGAAAAAGAATTACGATATCACAGAATAAAACGAGTTTGTTAACTTACAACTGTTCATGTTCAAAACGAAGGTAAAACCGTCTCTTTTCTTTTTAACTTCCGCAAAGATCGATTATTTAGTTTACGAGAAGTAAAAAGATAGCTAGTAGCCTAGAACAAGTTGATAAAGATAAGAAGTTACTCTAAAAACCTGATAGAAAACTCAATGATGATTTTGCAGCTCCATTAACGAGAGTGAAGAAAGATGAATCAAGAATTACGGTGTGTTCTTGGTTCATAAGAACATATTAATGATCAAGAAAACTAGCGATGATATTTGATTGAAGGATAAAGATCAAAAGTTACCCAAAAACCCTAATGAAAAATGAAAAAAAGTTGTGAAGATGAAGCGATCCTTTAACGACTTCTCAGAGAAGGTCGATCAATTTTTATCTTTCAATACGGTGGTGGGTGTGGCGGAGCTTGCCGTGCTGTAGGCGCCCAGATAACATCAGAAGGCAGGTGGCAGCTATACAACGACATTGAATCTGCCGCCGTTGATGGCGGGAGATGATGCCCACCGCTATCTCCGCCAGCTGAACCTGCTGGTGGAGACTGGTCACTTGCTGCAGCCGACCCAGTCCCACCGCCGGAATTTCTAAGGTGGTTGTCGTCTTCTTCGGATGGTAACCGGTGGTAGAGAGGGTTATTAAACGACGCCGCTATGATGTATACTGTTCCGGCGGATATGAGTTGACCGGCGACTGCTCCTCCCACTATCTGCCCTTGTGGACCTGCTAATGATATAGTGAACCCGTTTGCGAAAGGTGCCACGGCGGAGGATAGAGATAACGACGGGAGCACGGTGGCAGAGATTGAAAGTATATCGAACCGACCGTGGAAAGTGACGGTGGCACCAGGGGTGGTGGAGGGTTGTCGGAGGGTAACGTTAGCTACAGTTCCAGAACCGGTTAAAACACAGAGTCCCATATTCCGTTTCCGGCAGTATCGAGCGACGGCGTCGACGATATCAGTTCCTCCGGGGAGTTCAAGCACATATGGAGACATAGACGGGTCGGGTTCTCGGGTAATGACGATGGGTGGTTTGGGTTTGTTCTTGGATCCTGGTGGACGTCCTCTGGGTCGTCTGATGACCTCGATGGATGCTCCGTCGTTACCGGTGGTGCTGACATCGTTCTTGGTGGGAGTGGCATGGCCACGGCTGTCAGCTTCCTCGGATGTGTTGCTGCGCTGAAAATGGTGGCCGGTAATGGCGAAATGCTGTGGTGGAGGAGGAGGTGTCTGTTGTTGGTGGTGGTGGTGGTGGTGGTGGTGGAATTTGGAGAACATGGTGGTGGAAGGGTGAGGATCTTTATCATCTCGATATTCTCCTTTCATTTTTTCTATATTTAAACAATCTATTTCTTTTTTGAAAATTGAATCTTTATAAATGGAAAAAAGGGTGGTTCGTGTGTGTGTTTTTAGTGTGTGTGAGAGAGTAAAAGAGATCCACAGAGAGAGAGAGAGAAGGAAACAGTGGAGAAAGAGGAGAAGAGATGACGGTGGGTGAGCTTGGAATTCAAGTAAAGATTGCGCCGCTGGTTGAAAGGTAAGGTGGGACCCACTGCGTGCAACTGTGTGAAAAAGAAAGAAAAACAAAATTTCTGAAAAATTTGACAAATTCCATTCATACCGCTTAAAAGAGAAACAAATATATATAATATATTTCAAAATATCAGAAAATATATATTTTAGTTTATTAATGAGAAATAAATTAAATATTCTCTCTTTTTTTTAATTAAAAACTTCTCTAAATTTAAATTTTTTTATATTTCTTTATATTCTATTTTACCATATATACTAGAGACTTAATCATATTTTTATTACTTTATTAGTTAATTAATAATGTATTAACTAAAAGATATAACTTTTTAATGCAATAAACTTAATCATATTTCTAAGATTAAAACAAATTAAAAATAACATTTATGGTTATTCATTATTTTATAAAATAAATAATGTTATTAGAAATAAAATAACATTTACAATGTTATTCATCTTCTTAAAGAACAACTATTCAATTTTCTCTTGGAGTAATTATTTAGGTTAGCTTGTTATCTGGATAGCATATTAGTTAAATTTATTTTGTAGTGTCTTAGCCTGTATATATATTAAGACCTATTGTATTGAACAGGGAGTTTTTGGTAGTTGTTAAATGATTTGGTGGAGATTATTAAGTGAACATAATGATTAATAGGCTTCCATGATAGTGCAAAATGAAATATAATTGTTTGGCAATTGTTTACAATGTAATTAGAGCGCTAAATAGTTAAGGGAGATCCAAGATGCAAAATCATTCAGAGGATTTTAGAACTTTTAAGAGACAGATTTTTTTGCCAAACAAGATTCACCTCTTAATGATTCAAAGATTGTCTCTTAATAGAACTATTAAGAGATAAACAAACAATCCCTAAGACTTATAAAAATTACCTAAACTCTCTCTCTCTCTCTCCCTCTCTCTCTCCTTTCCCTGTTTTACCACATTTTATGACATGAGCTTTTTACACATCCACAAATTTAGTAACTAGGACCAAAAGCAAGTATATAGTTAATCCCAATATCGTCTTTCAAGTAATAAAATGATACAAGTACCGAGTAGCGTCCATAGGAATCAGAGTAAAAGTTTAATAAAAGTAATATGAAGGAAATGATTTCAGATGATGACTTTGAAGACTTTGATATGTGTGAGTTATTACTTGATGAAATTAACAAATAATAAAAGAAAGTCAAGATGTAAGAGTTGGGGTGAGATGTAAATACAAATTCCAGTAGATCAGTGCTGTCAAAATGTTACAACATGCAATTAGGAACAACTATTTTCACCATTTATTTTGAGGGTATTCCCTCGGACTTCACCATTGCATTGATATTATGACTTTCAACTCATATCTCTATGTAGTATCCAGTGTAGACAAAATGACAAATGATATCCTCAAAAAATACGGATAAACAAATTTCTTTGTTAAAAATCACTCTTTCGAGCGGATTCCCATATCATTCAAGTTGACGTGTTCCGAATGGCTCATTTCTAACTCCATTCCACTTTAACACTTCAAAGTAATCAACTTGTTGAGAATTAACCAATTTAGAAAACAAGTTAACAAATCTCTTTGTCAGCAACTCTCTCAAGTCTACTTCTCATATCATCCAAATGGATGTGCAATCAATGGCTCAGCTTAGAGTCCATGACACTTTAACAATTTAACACTTTATAGTGATCAACTCGTTGAGAAGTATCATTGGTTTTGGGGGTGTGATACACACTAATATTTAGTGGTAAACCACTCTTTTCTTCTCATTAGTGCGTATCACACCGCCAAACTAGAAAAGTTACTTGTTCCCAAGCAACCAAAATACAACTAAATGACTCAAGTTTTGCAGAATTTGCAAGAAGATGCATTAAGTGCACATAACATGTTGATCATACCAAATATGCAAAGTATAGCTTATCATAAATCCAAGTGAGCTCATCTTAATCTGTCCATGAGAACCATAGGCTAGCATTATTTTTTTTGTTATGCTCAACACATCTTATGTCTAAGATCAAAAGGGATTTTGAGTCACTAGTTCACTCTGTGTGGCATATTTTACTCACTTCTGCCTTTTCTCATAATTGCATTAACATTGAATTTTTTTATTTTGGCTTTATGCACTTTGTGTTGATTGCATACACCTGCCCCTGTGGGACATTTTTGATGTTTTGATCTTATTGATACCAATAGGATCTACAAAAGTTTTAAAGGTAACAATTTGTAGAGGGGAGAGGGTTGAATACGAACACACAATTTTCAATTTTTAAATTCCTTTGTTGATAAAAGAAGATCGATACATAATTTATAGATTGTTGCAAAAGAAGATAAGGCTAAGGCCTAATCTAAACAATCTAAGAAACACACAGTTGGACAGGAAGAGATAAGAAAAAGAGAGAATAGAGTTAGAAGAAGAAGAAGGTGTTGCTGAGAAGAGAGATTTTCTCAGCTATTTATACTCATTGCATTTAATGCAAGTCAAAGGGTACAAGCCACATGGCAAACTTCTAGTGGGGAGCTTGTCCCTTGTCTTTAGACATGCAGACTTTTATCCGCATATGAACAGTTAACTTTCACAAAGCTGGTAAGCATGTTTAGAGAAAACAAAGTAAATCCGTATGTGTACCTTTCTGCATGAGGTATGGAGTTGTCCTTTTGTGCATATAGGATAATACAAAAACTAATCTTATAGAGCAAGATTCATTTGGTCATTGACACTGATTCAACTCTAAGGTCGCGTTTGATACATAGGACGGGACAAAACTCACTGTCCATGTTTAGCTCAGCATGGGACAGAACAAGAACTCACTGTCCCACGTTTGGCATGACATGAGACAGGGACAAGAACTGGGACAAGGTGGGACAGCATGGGACAAAAGAGGTTTTTTCTTATTCCATCAAAATATGTGGAACAAGATGGGACAAGAATGAGACAGAAACTAAAATATTACTAATCTACCCTAGTTTGATATATAACCTTAATATGATATTTGTTTTAATGGTCATCACCGCTAGTTTCGACCGCCGCCACCACTACCGGCCGCCACCTCCATCTCCACCTCCTCTTCCCCTACAACATCCTCTGTTGGTCCCGTAAGGGTCTACAAGAATAGAAACAGTTTGTAGAAGGGGGAGGGGATGAATACAAACATAATATTTTCAAATTTAAAATATATATTGATAGAGAAGATCAATACAGATTTTACAAGACTGTTTGCGGAAAGATAAGGTAAAGAAAACCTATCTAAACAATCTTTGGTTACACATAGATCTTTAGCAATTACAAGAAAAGAGATTGCTAAAAAGAAGATCTTTTACTTAAGCTAGAAGATGCTTGAAGTAAGATGAGGATTACAGAGAGATGTGCGCACTCCACAAAGAGAAGAAACACTTCTATTTATACCCAGTGCATTAAATGAACATTTAATGCAATATGGTAGGTTTAGAGTGCGTGACAAGCCTTAAGAGGAAGGCTTGTCCTTTGCTACAGTGAATA
>NC_037530.1:18522276-18523321 GCF_001531365.2 Cynara cardunculus var. scolymus
TTTTCAAACCGATTAGGTAAATAAAGGTGTAACATGCTAGAAGACCCCACACATATCACAGAGGCTTTGTTACCCTTAGGCCTCTGACAGAACTCTCTTATAGTTCTTTATTATTGATATGGTGCGCGTGGTTCTGTGGATAAGGTTTAAAGGACATCACGTGCATGTCAGAAACGGGGGCGCACGTCATCAATCGCTCGTCTTCCCAACATTGCGTGTCATATTTTTGATTCGTCACACCCTATAGCCACTCATCACATTTTTTCTCCCAATAAACAGTTCGCTTTCAAATCCTTACTATAAATACCCCTCCCCCCAAAACGTAAACCTTTACAATATCCTTCTTCTCCGACGAACCTGCAAATTTCGAGCTTCACTAAAATCCAGCAACTATGTCTTCATCTTCAGCCTCCGCTCAATCTGTTAATGTCTCAAGCGACAACGAGGTAACCCAATCCCAAGCCCTAACTTCTCACGCTCTATCATTTTTTCAAAATCGATACGAGAAAGTGGTTCTAGTCAAGAAACCCAACAATTATTACTTCGCTCCATCTCATTCAGGTTTCCTTGAATTTACTTATCCCCTCCTTGAAATTCTTCGTAACCATTCATTATATTATGCTCTCTCAGCCACCAAACCTACACCAGAAACATATATTACCCAATTCTTACTAAGCTCATATATCACTACCTTGGACAACTCTGGATTAAGCATCGTTGTTTATGCATCTCACACAATCAACAAATCCCTAGTACCTATAGAACTAAACGTTATTACCCTGCGAACAGCCCTCCGCTTACCTTCCTTGGCAACTCTCAATTTGGATACCTTCGCCCCAACCCCAACAGACGCCGAATTGATCCAATTTCCTGAATTTCACTCCTACACTGCCAAGACAAAAATTGCTAAGAGGACTGAATTCAAACGAAAAGGCCTTCCCCCAATTTGGAACACTCTGTTCTCGATTGTGAATTGATGTCTAACAGGGAAGGTCGGCAGCCATGACCAAGCCTCTCACGCAATGCTTTCCATTGTATATGGAAT
>NC_037530.1:18524341-18560596 GCF_001531365.2 Cynara cardunculus var. scolymus
GAACCCAACCCAAACCAACCTTGCAGAGGAAATTCTTTTGTCCTCTGTCGAATGCACTGCCCGGGAACCACAACATACTCCAACATCCTCTCAAAAGGATGCTGGTTCTAAAATAAGAGTCCATTCGCCCAAGGACTCGTCACAACCCAAAGAGGCATCCGTTGCCTCCCCTTACAATAGTGAACAACCAACTTATGCTTCAAAGGCATATGAGATGTTCACAGACACTGCAGGTCTAGAACATCCAAAGTCCACACTCGATCCCTCTGTCGAGCTAGGCTCTAAACCTACTAGGCATGATATCGACAGAACACTAGTAGGCTCTCCAATTGGAGATGTTCGAGGATCCGGTGGAAGTCCCCGAGCTGACATCGCAGAACCAGTCGCTGAGGGGGCCTCACACTCCGAGGCTACTAGGTCAACTTGTGTTGGTGATCTTGGTTCCCAAGATACCTAGGTGACGAAGGGGGAGTTACAAACCTTCGCCACAGCGGTATTCCAGAGGTTGGACGAGTTGAAAAGCTTGTTCACCTCTCAACCATCGACAGAGGCGTTTGCACCAATAACAGAGGCTCTGAAGCAGTTGACATCCACAACTTCAGAACTCAAGGCGACCCTTTCAGCCCTTCAGAGCTCTGTCCTTCATAAAGATGACCTCACAGAAGCTTTCAGCGCTCTGTCTCTCAACCCTTCCTCAATCCAAAAGATGAAGACAGAGTTATCAGAGGTAGCCGCCCCGTTTGCTGTTGATTTCATCTCTGCCGGCTACACAGACTATTCTGCTTTCAAGGATGAGATCAAGCAGATGTTTTCCTCTGCAGTCACCTATGGCGTTGATACCAAATTCTCCAGGGCAAACGTCAACCATCTAGCCACTCGCAGAGAGCTAGACGCAATGGTTTAAGCCCTAGGAGAGATCGTGCGTAAATATACAGACCAACTCCTCAAAGAAGCCCGAGCTTCCAACCAATTAATAAGAGACTGCACTTCAAAGCTCGTCAAAGAGGGTGACWCSTTCAGAAGCGAAATCTATCGCAGCCTCTCTAAAATGAAGTGGGCCACAGAGATCGACATAAGCAACGCTTCTGTGAACGTTGAGTTGGTGATCGAGAAAATGGAGAAGGCGGCTACCAGGATTCTAAGAAGATTGAAAAAGGCTCCCCTTACTACTTGCAAAACAGAAGCCACCAAAATCCATGACGATCAAGGAGGTGATGACCATGATCGTCATGAGGGGGAGAAGAAGACAGAGAAAAAGACTGAAGAGCCTAAGAAGACAACCTATGCCAAACCACTAAAGATAGTGGACTMTGCAGCTGCCCTGTTCTCAAAAGATAAATCTCCAGAGCCTAAGGGAAAAGGCAAGGGTAAAGCTGTAGAGGAGTCACCACAGAAGGGGTCTAGCTCTAAGACGCCAGAGGAGATAAATGAAGAAGAGTATGATGACCCAGACCTAGTTCGAGCGTTAAAGGCATCTTTGGCAGAGGCACAATCAAGAAAGCACAGAGCCCCTATCCCCAGAGCTGGAGAAGGCTCTTCCTCCAAAATGGCGAAGGAGGAAACGTCCACAGGTACGTTCGACGCTCTGGTAGGAACTGTCAAGCCAATCCTACCAGAGGGGTCCACCCAGAGGCCGATATTAGAAGAAGAAAAAACCAGAATTCCAAAATCTGCCACAGTGGGAAGGGTTTCTGAGATCCTTGAATATGCAGCAAGTGCACACAGAGCCCGTAACCACTGTGGAGGAGATTCTGCGGTGGCGTTACTCTGCCGTGGACACAGAGCCCCCTTACGATCTAGAGCTTACAGAAATGCCTTCTGCCGCTGCAAAGTTTCACTTCTCAAAACTCACAAGGCCACGCGAGCAGGTCTTCTCAGAGCACGTGATAACTTCTCTTGAAACCATATCTCCAAGGACTATGCTGAAGAAGACCGTGCTTTATGCTCAATATGTGGTGAAGAGGGATGACGGCAACCTATACACTTTCACAGATGCTGACCTCCACAACCTCTGTGTATTTGACCTTATATTCTTGCACAAAATTCTTAACAAGTACATGGAGAGGAGGTCAAGCTATTCGACTTCTCTCAGAAGGCTGATCAAAGTAATGCACGCTCAAGTAAAATACTACAGCCAGAAAGATTTCGATATCGTGATGAGGTTGACCCAATCAGATTTGAAGATTTCCCTCCAAAGAACAGGCCAAGTTGGTTGCTTAAATGTCATCCCAACACCATTGTCCACAATCCCGTCTTTGGGTTTGTGTTCTTGGACAAGGATGACATTCTAAGGCTCTTTGATCCGGCAGAGGTGCACAAGTATTCAACAGAGTCACTTGAGTGGGTGTTCAACCTAGTAGCAGCAGAGGTGCACAGAAGGCATTTAAGGGCGGACGAAGTGACCGGTATTCTGGAAGCAATCAAAGTTCAAGTCTCATTCAGAGAATGGATTTTCAAAGTCTACAAAACTATCAAGTCAGATCTGCAATTTGCCATWGATGACTATCCAGACTCTGCTGTGGACTAATCTTCTGTAATAGTATAGGCCTGAGAAACAAATTTTTCTATTCTTCCAATTTTGTAATTCTTTTCAGAGGATGAGTTTAATCTCCTATTGTAATTCTTTCATTTAGTCATTTCTTGCATCCATTTGTCCAATTTTTACTTTTTCATACTTAGGGGGAGATTGTTAGCTCTAATATTCACTTAATGTAAAAGTATGAAAAAGTATTCTGCAAGTGTTGACAGAAGGGTATCTTCCACAGAAAACAACAAAGGACTAGCATCAGAAGTTGTTTCATTATGCAAGTCAAGAATGACAGAACCTCTGATGTCTCTCACAGAGGTTCTGCAAAATGGTCCTCTGACAATAAGATCATACAAGTCTACTACAGAAGAGCCTCTAAGATGGCTCACAGAGGGTCTGCGGATTAGTCTTCTGTGAAGATCCTATTCTACTATTTTTCAAAGGTTGTTAGCTGCATGTGCTTCTCACGTGACTAGATTTTAATAGACTTTATTTGGACGGCTTAGATAATTTCACTTTCTAGATCTTGTCAGTAAGGTCATTAGGGTCTAGTATAAATAGCAGCTTAGGCCTTTGTATTCTATGTGTTTCCGAATTGTAATCGTCTAAATTTCAATTGAATGAATTGAAAACCTTTGAAGCTATTCTCCTGTGTTCATCTTCTTTCTCATATTAAACTGTGTGTTCTTGGTTTAATTACTCTGTTTTGTTCTTATAATTGTTTCCGCTGCACTATGATCGTCCTAAGAGTGCATTCAGAGTAAGAGATCAATATCAAAACCGAATTTACAGGTCCAACACTAAGAATCTGTGTGTAATCAAAAATTGTTTAGATATGTTTTCTTACATTATCTTTTCGTAAACAGTCTTGTAAAATTTGTATTGATCTTCTTTATCAATATACATTTTAAATTTGAAAATATTGTGTTTGTATTCATCCCCCCCTCTTTGACAAACTGTTTTACGTATCTTGTAGACCCTCAAGGGACCAACAAGTGGTATCAGAGCAGTATTTTCTTTTCTCTAATCTGTTTGGCTATTTTTAGTATTAGTTTATCTCTTTCCTTAGATAAATTTACTACTTACAAATGGCTTTACAAATTACAAACACACACACACAAGACAATGACTCTCTTGCCAAACCTCCCCGGTTTATCCGTGAGAATTTTAGTCTCTGGAAGAACCGGATGTCCCTCTTTCTTGAAGGTATGGATCCTGAAATTCCACATTACATAGAAAATGGATCATATATTCCATTTGCTATAGCTCCGGCTGTTCCAGCAACAACTACGACTGCTGTGATTCCTGAACGGCAGATTCCAAAGCTCCCTCATCAATGGAGCGATGAAGACAATAAGAAAATAGCTATAGACATGCGTGCTTGGTCTGTAATAGCTATGTCTCTTCTTGATGTGATTTATCACTCCGTGATGAAGCTCAAATCTTCTAAATCCATGTGGGACACACTTTGTGTTCAATATGAAGGAACCACTCAGGTTCAAGAGACCGGAAAGATCAATTTAGTAAGATAGTACGGAAGCTTTCTCTGTGGAAAGTCTGAGACGCTGTCTGAAGTACATCAACGTTTTAATTGTCTCCTTATTGATCTTAGGGCCGTCGGCAGGGAATATTCCAATTTTGAAAATTTAACTAAGTTTCTGGAATGCCTTCCTGAGTCTTGGGACACCTCTTCCATGTGTCTCAAGATGTCAAATGACATGTCCACTCTTTCTCTTTCTACTTTATACGGGATTCTGCTTAACCATGAGCAATCTCGTCAACTGAAGAGGAATCTTGTAAAAGATTCTAGGGAAATGAAAAGCTCTCATTTAGCTTTGATCTTTGAAGCTTATTCAGGTGAAACTTCTTCTTCCCCTTTTGTCTCTTCTGCTCCTTCTGTTGTTATTACAGAAATAGACTCTTCTATCTTTGAGGATATTCCAGAATCTGATTTAGCAGATCTGGTGAATCCCTAGCCCTCCTGACTAAGTCTTTCAGGAGATTCACCAGCAAAAGCAACTTCCACAGATGTCCTCGGCTATCCCTCGGGGAAAATCCAAAGTCTGAAAGAATAGACAAGGCTTTGGCTGTCTGCTACAACTGTCACCGGCTCGGACATTTTGCAGGTGAATGCAGATCAAAGAAAACTACAACGCCATCCTCCAAAGCTCCCTCCTCTTCAGGACCAAAGATGAGAAGTACTTAAAACTGAAGGAGAAGTACAGGAAGATGAAGAACAACCAGCGAAAGGCTAAGGGCCTTGTCGCTGAAGAGCATGAATGGGCTAAATCATCCGATGAATCATCTTCAGATGAAGAGGATACAGCCTATATCTGCTTGATGGCCATAGATGCAGATGAAGGATCTTCAGAAGCATCTACTTCCTCTGAGCCATCCACCTCTTCTACTACTCAGGTATGTTCCCTAAATGAACCCTCTTCTTCTTCTAGTCTTTCTGCACTGGATACATTGACGATTGACCTTTACAATGCCCTCAATGGCAAATCAAAAGCAGAAATGCTTAACGTTGATCTTCAAGAGCAATTGAATATTTGCCATTCTAAGATCAAATAATTGGCCTCTCTCGAGGAAAATATTAAGGATCAGGTTATTGTAAACCAAGCCATCACCGAACGGTGAGAAGGCTATCGCTGAGCGTGAACGAGCAATCGCTGAACTTAAGGCTGAGAAAGCTACCATTGAAGGATGGCGTAAAGCTTCCATCAAAGCCTCTGAGATCATTAACGCTCAGATTTCCGCCAAGATAACGACTGGTTTAGGATCTTTGTCTCTTCTATTCCCAACACTTCTTTCTCTCAGTATTCTCCTTTTGAGAGTCATCTTGAAGGAACTCCTTCGAGTTCTGGTTGCAAAGACAAAGGTAAATCCATTGTCACTGCACCCCTTCCTAAGAAGTCTAACGAGTCTAACAGATCAAGGTCTATTCCTTCAGCTTGTAAAGCTTCTTCTTCTTCAGGGACAAGGAAATCTGAACCCTCTCAGAAATCCAAGTCACAGCTCAAGGTGAACTTTTCACCTAAGGAATCCAATTCCTCAAAGGTTCCTCCTAGAATCATTGAGAAGGGAATCCTTGGAGCTGGTCCCGTTTCAAATCTGATACTTCTTGGCCCTAAAGCTACCCCAAGCTTTAGGAAGTGTAAACACTGTGGTGAGAAAACACATATTGCCAGCAAGTGTCCTTCTGCCGCCAAGGCTGGTTCACCAGCTAAGGGCAAGAAAGTAGCCAAGGCTGAGAAATCAACCAAGGAAAAATCATCCACAAAGGCTGCAAAAGCAACCAAGGTGAAAAAAACCGTTGGAGCCTCTTCTTCAGGCTCAGCAAAGACAACTCCTACTGAAAAGTCTTCAGCATCAGACGTTGTAATTCCTACCAGTGAAGCCTCTTCGACAGGCTCAGTGAAGACTTCCACTGAAACTACTTTAGTAGTGTCAGAGGTTGTTCCTCTTTCCACTCAAACCTCTCTAGGTTTAGTGATGCCATCTACTGATATTGTTTCTTCAGTTCTAGTGGATGAAGCCTCTAACAAAGCTAGACCCTAATAGTTGGGTACCAATAATATTCTTAATTTGTTTCCTTGTGCAGGACGTTAAAGGTATATGGTATCTTGATAGCGGATGTTCAAGATATATGAATGGAGATAAATCCCTGCTAACTCATTTCAAGGAAAAAAGAGGACCTTTCGTAACCTTTGGTGGTAACGGAAAAGGATATACCAGAGGATTTGGTATATTAACCAATGGTGCAACACCTTTCAAATGTGTTGCATATGTTGAAGGACTGAAGCACAATCTTCTTAGCATCAGTCAACTGTGTGATAAAGATTACATAGTTAAATTCTCAAAGAATTCAAGTCATGTTCTTGACAAAGATGATAAGGTTGCCTTAACCGGTTCTCGTCTACAGAATGTATATAATCATCAATATGAATTCCTCTATCACTGAGAATAGTTATTTCTTCTCTAAAGCCTCGTCAGATATTAACTGGCTATGGCACAAACGGCTCTCTCATCTCAACTTCAAGACACTCAGCGAGCTGTCAAGAAATGATCTTGTCACTGGTCTTCCTCAACATTCTTTTGCAAAGGAATCTCTTTGCTCAGCATATGAAAAAGGAAAACACACAAGAGCTAGCTTCAGCTATTGCATATGGATCTCTTTGGTCCAGTCAACGTGCAATCCTTAGCTGGAAAGAAGTTCACACTCGTCATTGTTGATGAGTATGCCAGGTACACTTGGGTCTTTTTTCTCAGATCCAAAGATGAAGCACCTAAAGAAATGATTTTGTTCATCAAGAAAATAGAAGTACTCAACAATGTTCAAGTACGATCTATTAGAAGTGACCATGGCACTGAATTAAAAAACAGTACTATGGATAACTTTTTTGAGGACAAGGGAATCTCTCACAACTTCTCTTCAGTGAGAACTCCTCAGCAGAATGGGGTCGCTGAAAGACGAAATCGAACAATCATTGAGGCTGCTCAATCAATGCTCAGCGAATCCCATCTCCCTACTCAATTCTGGGCTGAAGTTGTCAACACCGCTTGTTTCACTCAAAATCAATCGTTAATCGTAAAGAGGTTCAAGAAGACAGCCTATGAACTCTTCCATGGACGAAAACCTTCTATAAGTTTTCTTCACATATTTGGTTATACTTGTTACATTCTCAACAATCGCGACCAACTTGGAAAGTTCAATCCCAAAGCTGATGAAGAAATCTTTCTTGGATATTCTTCTGTATCAAAAGCCTTCAGAGTATTCAACAAACGAAGATAGACGATAGAGGAATCTATTCATGTCACCTTTGACGAATCTTGATTAGCTAATTCAAAACCCATCTTAAATGATGAGGATGAATTAGAAAACTGCATGTTCTCTCACTATGGACAACCTGAAGCTTCCTACAGTGCTCCTCTCAACACTGAATCTCYTGAAGCTGAAGATGATCCACTTATCATTCCAGTTACAGCTAGTCACTCCAACGCATCTTCTTTAGAGATCGTTGTCATGCCCATTAGTTGTGTTCCACCTTCTACTTTAAATACTGATCATTCAGTGAATGAAATGCCTTCAGTTTCTGAACCTGTTTCAGTCGCTGAATCTGACTCCTTTGGCGATAGTCCCTATTGCCGAAGATACTGTAGCTGAAGCCTCATCTTCTATTCCTGAACTCGCTTATTCAGATGATATTCTTTTACCGGCTCAGCGATGGACAAAAGACCATCCAATTCATCAAATTCTTGGTGATCAAGATGCAGGTATCAAGACATGTCGTGGTCTGGGTAATATCTGTCTCTTTGTCAACTTTCTTTCTTTAGTTGAACACAAGAAAATCATTGACGCCATCTCTGACCCTAGTTGGGTCCTTGCCATGCAAGAGGAACTCATTGAGTTTGATAGGAACAAAGTCTGATACCTTGTCCCATGTCCATCTGACAAATAAGTGATAGACATAAAATGGGTCTATCGCAACAAGTTGGATGGTGTAGTAACCTGTAACAAGGCTCGGCTTGTTGCTCAGGGTTATAAACAAGAAGAAGGGATCGACTATGATGAGACCTTTGCACCAGTGGCTAGACTCGAAGCAATTCAACTCTTTCTAGCCTTTGCTGCCCATAGAGACTTTAAAGTCTTTCAAATGGATGTAAAGAGCACTTTACTTAATGCGAAACTTCAAGAGGAAGTTTATGTTGAACAATCTCCAGGGTTCCTTGACCCTAAGAATCCAAACCATGTCTATAGGTTGGATAAAGCTCTTTATGGGTTAAAACAGACTCCTCGTGCCTGGTGTGATACCCTTTCATCTCCTCTCATCTCTGAGAAATTCTCTCGTGAAAAGATTGACCAGAACTTATTTCTTAGGAAAGTTAACGGTCACATCATTCTCGTCCAAATTTATGTCGATGATATTATTTTTGGTTCCATTAATCCCTCTTTATGTTTTCGTTTCGCTGAACGCATGAAGAAAGAATATCATATGAGCATGATAGGAGAACTAACATTCTTTTTAGGTCTTCAGATCAAACAATCAGATAAAGGTATCTTTAGCAACCAAAGTAAGTATGTTCGAGACATGCTGAAGAAGTTTGATCTATCCAACAGTTCATCTATGAAGACTCCAATGGCTCCTCCACTTTCTCTCAACAAGGATTCAAATGGAAAGCCTGTAAATGTTACTATTTACAGAGGAATGATCGGCTCCCTGCTGTATCTAACAGTTTTCGACCCGATATCATGTACTCTACTTACTTATGTGCAAGATATCAAGCTGAACCAAAGGAATCTCATCTGATCGCTGTCAAACATATATTCAGATATCTTAAGGGAACTCTTACTATGGGTCTTTAGTACCCTAAAGGTTCAGGTTTTGACCTAATCGGTTATTTGGATAGTGATTTTGCAGGTTGCAAAATTGATAGGAAAAGCACCACTGGAGGCTGTCAGCTTCTAGGTGGAAAGTTGGTGAGCTGGACAAGCAAAAACCAAAATTCAGTGTCCACATCAACAGCTGAAGCTGAATACGTAGCCGCTAGCAGTTGTTGTGCCCAAATTCTTTGGATGAAAAACCAGCTGCTGTTTCAGTTTTCAAAGGTTTCTATCTATTGCGATAGCACTAGTGCTATTGCAATTGCAAACAATCATGTACATCATTCTGAGACCAAACATATTGAGATCCGATATCATTTTATCAGAGATCATGTTATGAATGGTGATATTGAACTTCAGTTCGTCCCAACTGAGTATCAACTCGCTGACCTTTTCACCAAGCCTCTTGATGAGACAAGATTTAACATCTTGATCAGCGAATTGGAGATGTTGAACACTGAAGATTAATCTTCAGCTATTAAGCATACTCAGTATGTGAAATAATTCAGTGCTATATCTCTGACACTGAACTTTTGAGTAAATATATTTATATCTCTCAGGTATGTCTCTTTTCTTCGACTTAAAACACTCGCTGAAGCTTTACTTCTTAAGTGACTAAGGTTTTTAAAAGTTGGTTTCAGCGATTCTCTTATCACTGACCATATCTGTAAGTATATCTTTATACTTCTCTTAAAAATCAAAAACGATCACTGAACCTTTCTCTATCAGTGATTAAAATTTTTGTTTTTATATGTTAGCTTTAGTGATTCTCTTATCACTGACACTGATGCCTTAAAACCCTCACTGAATCTTTCATCTTTAGTGATAAAACGTTTTAAACTGTCTTATCAGTGTTTAGTTAAACATTGTATGACTCTTCGTTTTCTTAAAAACTCTTTGTTTTTAAAAGAAAATAGTTAATGAACCGTCTTAATGACGACATTCTCTATTTACTATGCTCAACGCTTTGAGACGCACAAAAGGTTCTGTCATTACGCTACCTCATTTAATGCCATCCAATCATGGATGAGAACGTGGTATTTTTCATCATGACCACTTTCCCGAACCGTCGTTTTTTACCATCTCATATTCCTTCTCTCTCCTCCTTCCTATAAATATGAGACTTCTTCTCCACTTTTCTCTTTACGCTTTCAAGATTCTTACACGAACCTCTGCTAAGATTTCTCCAAAGCAAGAACTCTCTCAAATCTTCAAACTCTTTTTTGACCTTTTCTCCAAACAACTAAGGTCAATATCTTCTTATTCTTCTTCTTCATATTCTGTAATAAGAAATGTTTAATCTGTTTTAAGAATCTTGTTCTCTTAATACATTAAACAACAAAGATTATTTAACCATCTCTTTGTTGGTTATAATCTTGTTTCTGTATACACATTCCACTTGAAAAACCCTAAATCTTCATTAAGGATTTTTCAAAAGAAGTTTTTATGTTTCAAAAACTTTTTCAATTCTTCTCCAAAACAATCTTGGTTTATACTAACAATCTGTTTATCTTATTCTTATTATTACAAACAGATGGTCGCTAAGAATGTCAACTTCTCCCTCGATGAGGTCTCCTTCAAGGCCAATAATCACATTGCCTTGTTGGATATCCCCTCATCCAAGGCGGACTACCAAGAAGCGGCTGACTTTCTCAAGGAGTCCTCCCTAGGCTTCACACTCAACCATAAGCCTATCATGATGAAAGAACTTCTTCAGCAGTTCTGGTTCACTGTTGAAGTCATCGATGTCGAGGTCAAGCCTAGATGCCAGGTGGAGCAGATCAACTTCACCTTCAACCACATAGAAGTGAAGTTTGGCGTCAATACTTTGACGACGGCTCTTCGTCTTCTCAAAGGCCCATACGACAACGAACCCACAAGGACCAAGATCATCGAGTGTCTCGACGCCATTGGTTGACAATGGCCAATGAAGAAGGACACAAATGCTCCCATGAAGTCCTTGTCCAAGATTGAGAAGAACAGGATGTCAGCTGTCTAGCAATACTTGTTCCTCATTTCATCCAGTGCATGGGTGGAAAAACTGGAGGACAGGACCACGCCTCTAGGATTGCCTTAACCATAGGCGTATCTGCGATTCAGCGTTGTAATATAAATTATGATGCGGTCATTTTCGATGACCAGGTGCTCAAGCTAAACAAGCGCCAACGAGAAAAGGTGGTGCCTTACACAAGGTTCCTTTCGATGGTGTTTGCAAAGATCTTTAAAGATCATTACTCCATGGAAGGAAACCTCCAGGTTTCCAAGCTTGGATCCAGTATTTTGGATCATAAGATGAGGGACAGTGAAATGGCACTAACTTCTATTGTGTCCATCACTACCTCTTCTCCTCAGGTGGCCAGGGCAAGGGAAACCCCCCCTCCCCGTGTCCAGCCAAGCCGCCAAAACCCCCCTTCAAAACGACCCTCTCAACCAACCCTTGGTTCTCCTCAGAGAGCCAAGAAGTCCAAAAAGGGGACAACCACGTCTCTGGCTAAAGCCTCTCAAAAGATTTCAGCTATTGAAACTAGCCTTAACCCCGAGGCGTCTTTAGCTAACCCTCCTAGCTCTTAAGTGATTTCTCCCATCACTGTCGTATCAGTGGTACCTACCCCAACCGCCTTAGTGACCCAAATCACCGAAGGTGTGAATATCAGTGCCGCCATCGATGAACACCCACGTCTCTTCTCAACCATTTTCTCTTATCCTCCTTCATTGGTCCTTACACATGAGACTTACACCACCGGACATGAGGTTGCTCCTCTCGATGCTCCTCAGCATATGGATGTCAATCCTCTAGATGACATATTTGCTCATGCCAATGACAATCCTTTTGATGTCATTGATGGCCCCTCAAGTATTCCATCTTCCTACTCGTTCATTTATACTAATCTTGAGCCTTTTGCTCACACTTTTTCTCTTGCATGTACTTCTTTTATACATCAGCCTGATGCTGGGGGAGAGGAAGAGGACGGGGGCGAGAAAGAAGATAGAGGGGATGAAGAGATTGATGATGACTATGATATGACATCTGATATCAAACTTCTTCTACCCGCTGTTGATTCCGTCCTCTGCAGGATAACCGAAGTCCACCATGAGATGCCCCGCCAGGCTGACCTTGATGCGAGCTTCCTCGCTATCCAGGCGGACGTTCAAAAAGTTTAGAGTCACCTTCTGACTCTCCAATAAGCTATTCAAGCCAACACCAATGCCATTGCTGCTCTCTCCAACAGGGTTGACGATGCTCAGGCTATCGTCGTTCAGCAGACTAGACTTCTTCAGCAGATCCTGGATGCTATCCGTCAACCAGCTCCAGTGATCCCACCTTCTTTCTCTGCCGATGATCGTGCCCAGATCTATGAAATGCGGGAGGCAACGACAACTCTATCCAGTGCTCTGTCAAGGCTAGAGGAGGTAATGGTTCTCCAGCGTCAGCGCTTGGACGAACTCTCTGGCCAATTCTCTCAAGTATTAGCCAGAGAGGGGGAGATGAGGTCCAACACTGCTGGATCATCTGATGATGCTCCTGCTCCTTCTGCGGCTGTTGGTCCAATATCAGCTACAGTTGAAGCTGAAGTTGAGGCTCCTAGAGCTGAAGTTGAGGCTCCTAGAGCTGAAGCGGTTGCTGCTCCTATAATCCCGAACACTAAAGCTGCTCCAGCTGAGGTTGTCAATGCCATCCCTAGGGATGATGCTCCTTCCATCACTTCTGCCGGTGATGATGATGATGATGAAAACGAAGATGATGATGATGATGAACCTACCATTCCAGACTTCGAAAGTGACCTAAATGGTACGACTACAATGATGATGAAGATGACTTTACCATCACGTACCAGAAGCCATCAACCGCCACCAAGGGAGTCACCCTCAGGGATTCTGCATCCCAGGGGGAGCAAAGGGAAGGTGATTTACTCAATCAAGGAACCCGAACCCCAAGTCGAAAGGCAAGGCGGTCGCTGAAGAAGGAAACTTGAAGGTATTGTTCAAAATCCCTCAACAACCTGTTTTTGAAGACTCTACCTCTCCGGTAGTAGCCACTTCCTTGAATCAACTTCAGATTCCATCAACTACCTATGGTCGACTGGAGTGGGTCCCTGATCACCTTGTCTCCAGTGCTTCTACCGACCAGCAGATGACTCAGCTTAAGGAGTCACTCGACCATACTAGAGTAAAAATTCCTCTTCATACCTCTAGTGGTGGTGAGTTCAACTTTCTTTCTGAAGCTGAAAAACTTGAGGCATTACGGGCTGAAGAAGAAGCAGACTGAAGACAGCTTAAAGCTAGCCAAGTCACTAGCTGCGAAGGTCCTCTCCAAGAGAAAGTCGAAGAAAAAGGTGAACGTTGTCCAAGCCCAGGCTAAACTTCTTTCTATTGCAGAAGATGAGCATGAGAAGAACCTGAAGCTGGTGGAAAAGGACAAGCGATGGAGCGAAGCAAAGCTGAAGAAGAGAATCAGTCTCCGCCCGATTATTAGCATCAGCATCAGCGGACGTTCAAAAGACGGTGGAACACTGGTCTCATTACTCATCACCAGGAACAATCTCGATGCCATCACCGAGTACCCTTCCTACCTTGGTCGATATGGATACAGCGAATGGATGGAGATCAGACAAGCCAGTCAACGATCCAAGTCGAGACATAAGACAATTATCGAGGACACCATCAGCGATCTTATCAAAAGGATGTCCAGGTATGTCGCAGTCCCTGACAGGCCATCTCTGAAGAAAGGTGGAAAGAAGAAACTCAAGCTCTCTGATCCTAATGATGGACCATTCCTAAGGAATGAACATGAAACAAGGTTCTCCTTAGATGAAGTCCTGAAGGGTCACCAGAGTACAAATATTTCTATGCTGAATCTTGACTTGCCAGATAAGGGTCCTTATACACCCAATGTTGTGCATTTTAAACCTGAGTTAGGAGTTATATTTCTTGACAATGAAGGTGAAGTCAGATTTCAGAGAATGCCAAAGCTACATCTATGTCCAATGTGTCATTTGGTTTACCTCTTACTCTGGATAGATGATAGCATGCATGGAAAAGTCATCGATCTGAAGATACGAAGGGAATGCCTACCTCGAAGAAACCTTGGTGAAGATGTACCCTTCTAGAATAGTTCTCTCTTTGTAATAACAATCTACTTTTCCTTGTAACCTTTTGTACTATGTCTACTTTCAATGATTATTCTTATAGTCTGTAAGCACTAGACATGTACTATAATACTTGTAATGTTACCAAGGATAATAAACTGAGTATTTCATGTACTTCACTGAAAAAGATCCTTAAAAAAGTAATAGGGACACAAGTCTATGAGTTCCAGTGTTACTTTTTACATTCACTGACAATCTATAAGTCAGTGAATAAGCTTTCGGTTTCAGTTTCCATACTTGTAATTTTCTCTTAGATATAACGTAAGAAAAATTGTCAAGCAGAGACTAACTCACTGAAAAAGATCCCAAAATAGTAAAAAAGGACATGTACTTTATATGTAACTTTTTCTTACTATTATTTGATAGGACAACCTTCTTTATGTTGTCTTGTTATCATCWAATAAGGGGAGATTGTTGATCCTCTCTCTCAGTGATTTGATGATAATCCTTTTTCACTTACGTTGTATTTATGTTTCTATCTTTTCAGTTCCAGCGATCATCACTGAGCATGTTCAGTGATCGCTGAAGAACTTGTATTGTAATTCAATCAGAGACAACGATACTTCAAGAAGATAACACTCACACCAAAGAACCTTCAGCTAATGTCGAAGACTGAAAATGAAGATTAGGGACTAGCGAGTACGTGATCTGATGCAGTACTGAGTGATTACAAGCATGTCTACATATGTGTGAAGACTGCTCAATCCTCAGCGAATGCTGAAGAGACCTCGAGGTTATTCCAGCATTCAGCGATCAAAGGAAGCTTGCTTAGCACGATTGTTGTTGTCTTGTCCTTATACAAACAAAGGACAAACCAATACCCTTCTAAACGTTGTACAGTACGGAGCCGACTAGTTGACTCTATTACCCACCAACTTTAGGTAAGGATGTTTGCTCATGAATAGTGCTTTTTGTACTATTCGCTGTAACAAAGGACAAGCCTTCCTCTTAAGGTTTGACACGCACTCTAACCTACCATTTTGCATTAAATGAACATTTAATGCACTGAGTATAAATAGAAGTGTTCCTTCTCCATGCAGAGTGCACGCAACTCACTCTCTAACCTAATTCTTACTTTGAGCATTTTCTAGCTTAAGTAAAGGAACTTTTCGAGTTAACATTTCTTTTCTCATTTGCTAAGAATCTGTGTGTAATCAAAGATTGTTTAGATAAGTTTTCTTACCTTATCTTTTCGCAAACAGTCTTGTAAAATTTGTATTGATCTTCTTTATCAATACATTTTAAACTTGAAAATATTGTGTTTGTATTCATCCCCCCCCCCTTCTACAAACTATTTTACGTATCTTGTAGACCCTCAAGGGACCAACATCCCTTGTACCTTATACGAAGTATTTACATTTCTATTTTCAGTTCCAGCAATCTTTACTGAGTCTGTTCAGTAATCACTGAAGAACTTGCAATGTAAATCCAAACAGCGACAACGATACTTCAAGAATACAAAACTCACACCAAAGACCCTTCAGATAAGTCGAAGACTGAAACTGAAGATTAGAGACTGCTGAGTACGTGATCTGAAGAGGTATTCAGTGATTACAACCTTGTCTACATATGTGTGAAGACTGCCCAAGCTTCAACAAATACTGAAGAGACCTTCAGGTTATTCCAGCATTCAGCGATCAAAAGAAGCTTGTTGAGCAAGATTGATTTTGTCTTGTCCTTACACACACAAAGGACAAACTCATACCCTTTCTAAATGTTAGTATGGCACTAAGCCGACTAGTTGACTCTATTACCGACCAACTTTGTGAAAGGATGTTTGCTCATGAATAGGCTTTTGTACTATTCACTGTAGCAAAGGACAAGCCGCCCTCTTAAGGATTGACATGCGTTCTAACCCTACTACGTTGCATTAAATGTGCATTTAATGCAATGGGTATAAATAGATGTGTTCTATCTCCATGCAGAGATATACTCTTAACCCTTACTCTGAACTTWCTTACACTTAAGTAAAAGAACACACACATCTAAGAACAAATACGCTCATCTTCAAGAGCAAGTTAGAATCTCTTTGTTGTATTCTAAACAAGTTCTCTCCCAGATATAACTTACTTTCTTCTATTTCTTTAACAACAAATTTTTTCTTTATTTGCTAAGAATTAGTGTGTAATTTTAGATTGTTAAGATAGGTTTTACTTACCTTATCTTTCCGCAAACAATCTTGTAAAATCTGTATTAATCTTTTTTTATCAATATATATTTTAAATTTGAAAAATTTATGTGTTTGTATTCATCCCCTCCTTCTACAAACTGTTGTACACATCTTGTAGACCGTAATGGGACCAACAAATGGTATCAGAGCAGTGTTTTATCTTCTTTAGTTGTTTAGTTATTTTTTGCATTATATTATCTCCTTCTTTAGATAATTTTGTTGCTTTTAAAATTGCTTTACAAAACATAAACACACACTTTCAAGATAATGGCTCTCTTGTCAAACCTCCCCGATTCATCCAAGATAACTTTAGTCTCTGGAAGAATCGGATGTCCCTCTTTCTAGAAGTTGTGGATCCTGAAATTCCACACTATATAGAAAATGGACCATATGTACCATCTGCTATTTCTCCAGCTCTTCCTAAAACAACTACGACTACCACGATTCCTAAACGGCACATTCCTAAACTCCCTCACCAACGGAGTGATGAAGACAAGAAGAAAATAGCTATAGACACTCGTGCTAGGTCTATAATAGCTATGTCTTTTCTTGATGAGGTTTATCACTCTGTGATAAAACTCAGAACCTTTAAATCCATGTGGGACACTTTATATGTTCAATATGAAGGAACCTCCCAGGTTCAAGAATCAATGGAGATTAACTTAGTAAGGCAGTATGAAAGCTTTCTCTGTGGAAAGTTTGAGACGCTGTCTGAAGTACATCAATGTTTAAATTGTCTATTTATCTTAGGACTAAAGGCAGGGAATATTCTAATTCTGAAACTTTAACTAAGTTTCTAGAATGTCTTCCTGAATCTTGGGACACTTATTCCATGTGTCTCAAGATGTCCAATGACATGTCCTTTCTTTCTTTTTCTACTCTCTACGGTATCTTGCTTAATCATGAGCAATCTCATCAACTGAAAAGGAATTTGATCAAAGATTCTAGAGAAATGAAAAGCTCTCCTTTAGCTTTGATCTCTGAAGAAGTTTCAGCTGAAACCTCTTCTTCTACTTTTTCTTCTTCTCTTCCTCCTATTGTTATTACAGAGTTAGATTTCACTAACTCTGACAACGTATCAGAATCTGATCTTACAGATTTTGATAACTCTCTGGCGTTATTGACTAAATCTTTTAGGAGATTCGCCAACAAAAGTAACTTCTACTTATATCCTTCGCTGACCTTTAAGGAAAAGCCAAAGTCTGATAAAATAGACAAGGCTTCAGCCATCTGCTACAACTGTCACCGCACAGGTCACTTTGCATGTGAATGTAGATCCAAGAAGACTGCAACGCCATCTTCTAAAACCCCATCCTTTTTCAGGTCCAGGGACGATAAATTCCTGAAGCTAAAGGAGAAGTACAAGAAGATGAAGAATCACCAGCGAAGGGCCAAGGGTCTTATTGCTGTAGAGCATGATTGGTTGATTCATCTGATAAGGAAGATATGGCCTATGTCTGCTTAATGGCCAAGGATGTCAAAAAAGATGCTTCAGAGACCAACTTCAAATGATCCCTCATCCTCTTGTCCTGCTCAGGTATGTATCTTGAATGAACCTTCTTCTTCTTCTTCTAGCCTTTTTGCACTAGACACGTTGACGGTGGATCTTTACAATGCCCTTAATGGCAAATCTAAAGCAAAAATGCTTAATCTTGATCTTCAAGAACAGTTCAAGATTTGTCATTCTAAGATCAAAGAGCTGACCAAGGTTGAAGAAAACCTAAAGGATCAGGTCATTGTAAACCAAGCTATCACTATTGAAGGCGAACAGGCAATCGCTGAACTCAAGGCTTAGAAGGCTACCATTGAAGGATGGTGCAAAACTTCTATCAAAGCCTCTGAGATCATTAACTCTCAAATTTCTGCCATGATAAAGACTGTTATAGGATTTTTCTATGATCAGGAAGAATGTGTCAATGACAAGTCCATGCTCAAGTTTGGTACTTTTGTCTCTTCAATTCCTGACACTTCTTCCTCTCAGTCTTCTTTAACTGAGAGTCATGTTGATGGAACTCCTTCGAATTCAGGTTGCAAAGACAAAGGTAAATCCATTGTCATAGCACCTCTCCTTAAGAAGTCTAACAAGTCAAATAGATATAGGTCTATTCCTTCAGCTTGTAAACCTTCTTCCTCTTTAGGGACTAAGAAATCAGAATCCTCTCAGAAGTCTAAGTCTCTGCTTAAGGTGAATGTTTCACCTAAGGACTCCAAAGCCTCTAAAGTTCCTCCAAGAACAAATGAGAAGGGAATCGTTGGAGCTGAAATCTGATATTTCCTGGCCCTAAAGCTACCTTCAGCTATAAGAAGTATAAGCATTGTGGTGAAAATTCACACATTGCCAGTAAGTGTCCTTATGCCGCCAAGGCTGGTCCACCAGCTAAGGGCAAGAAAATAGCTAAGGCTGAGAAATCAACCAAAGCAAAATCATCCACTAAGGCTGCAAAAGCATCCAAAGTGATGAAAGCCACTGGAGCCTCCTCTTCAGGCTCAGTAAGGACAACAACTACTGCTTCAGCATTAAATGTTGTAGTTCCATCCACTGTAGTCTCTTCTTCAGGCTCAGTGAAGACTTCCACTGACTCTATCTTACTAGTGTCAGAGGATGTTCCTCCTTCCACTAAAACATCTTCAGGTTTAGTGATGTCGTCTGCTGACGCTGATTCTTCAACATCAGTGGATGATGCTTCTAATAGTTCTTAACCCCAATAGCTGGGTACCAATAGCATGTTTAAACTATTCCCTTGTGCAGGATGTCAAAGGCATATGGTATCTAGATAGTGGATGCTCAAGGCATATGACTGGAGACAAATCCCTGCTAATTAACTACAAGGAAGAAAGAGGACCTTCCGTGACCTTCGGAGGTAATGGAAAAGAATATTCCAAAGGTTTTGGTATATTAACCAATGGTGCAACCACGTTCAAAAGAGTTGCATATGTTGAAAGACTGAAGCACAACCTCCTCAGCATTAGTCAACTATGTGACAAAGACTACACAGTAAAATTATCTAACAATTCATGTTACATCTACAACAAAGATGATAAGGTCGCCCTGACCGGTTCTCGCTTAAATAATGTCTATATCATCAATATGGATTCTTCTATTTTTGAGAACAGCTGTTTCTTCTCTAAAGCCTCTTCAGATATCAACTAGCTATGGCACAAACGGGTTTCTCATCTTAACTTCAAGACATTTAGTGAGTTATCTAGAAATGATCTTGTCACTGGTCTTCCTCAACACTCCTTTGCAAAGGAATCTCTTTGATCTGCATGTGAAAAAGGAAAACACACAAGAGCAAGCTTTAAATCAAAGAAAATCTCTTCAGTGACTGCGCCTCTTCAGCTACTGCACATGGATCTCTTTGGTCCAGTCAATGTGCAATCTATCACTGGAAAGAAGTTTACACTCGTCATTGTTGATGAGTATTACAGGTACACTTGGGTATTTTTTCTCAAATCCAAAGATGAAGCACCTGAAAAAATTATTTCGTTCATCAAGAAAACAGAAGTACTCAATAACATCAAAGTACGATCTATTAGAAGTGACCATGGTACTGAATTCAAAAATAGTACAATGGACAAATTCTTTGAGGACAACGGAATTTCTCACAACTTTTATTCAGTGAGAACTCCTCAACAAAATGGGGTCGTTGAAAGGAGAAATCGAACAATCATAGAGACTGCTCGATCAATGCTCAACGAATCCCATCTCCTTACTGAACTCTGGGCTGAAGCTGTCAACACCGCTTGTTTCACTCAAAATCGGTCGTTGATCGTAAAGAGGTTCAATAAGACGGCTTATGAACTTTTCCATGAAAGAAAGCCTTCTATTAGCTTTCTACACATCTTTGGTTGCACTTGTTATATTCTCAACAACCGTAACCAACTCGGAAAGTTCTACCCCAAAGTTGATGAAGGAATCTTTCTTCGATATTCTTCAGTATCCAAAGCCTTTAGAGTATTCAACAAATGAAGACAAACGATAGAAGAAACTATCCATGACACTTTTGATTAATCTAAATCAGCTAATTCAAAACCCATCTTAAATGATGATGATGAATTAGAAAACTGGATGTTCTCTCACTATCGACAATCTGAAGCTTCCTTCAGCATTCCTCTTACATCTAAAGACCCTGAAGCTGAAGATGAACCATTAATCATTCTAGTTACAGCTAGTCACTCCAACGTATCTTTTTCAGAGATCGTTGTGGTACCCCTTTAGTTGTGTTCCTCCTTCTACTTCAAACACTGATCAATCAGTGAATGAAATGCCTTTAGCATCTGAACCTGTTTCAGTTGCTTAATCTGAGGCTCCTCTAGCAATTGTTCCAATCACTGAAAACACTACAGCTGAAGCCTCATCTTCTGTTCCTGAAGCTATCTACTAAGATGATAATTCTCCACCGGCTCAGCGATGGACTAAAGACCATCCAATTCATCAAATTCTTGGTGATCCATATGCAGGTATCAAGACTCGTCGTGGTCTAGGTAATATATGTGTCTTTGTCAACTTTCTTTCTTTAGTTGAACCCAAGAAAATCAATGATGCTATCTCAGACCCTAGTTGGGTCCTTGCCATGCAAGAGGAGCTCATTGAGTTTGATTGGAACAAAGTCTGGTACCTTGTCCCACGTCCTTCTGACAAAACTGTGATAGGCACCAAGTGGGTCTATCGCAACAAGTTGGATGAAGAAGGTGTGGTACCCGTAACAAGGCTCGACTTATTGCTCAGGGTTATAGACAAGAAGAAGGAATCGACTATGAAGAAACGTTCGCACCAGTGGCTAGACTCGAAGCAATTCGACTCTTCGTAGCCTTTGCTGCCCATAGAGACTTTAAAGTCTACGAAATGGATGTAAAGAGCGTTTTCCTTAATGGAAAACTTCAAGAGGAAGTTTATGTTTAACAACCTCCAGGGTTTTTTGACCCTGAGTATCCAAACCACGTCTATCGTTTGGATAAAGCTCTTTATGGGTTAAAACAGGCTCCTTGTGCCTGGTATGATACCCACTCCTTATTTCTCATCTCTAAGAATTTGTTCATGGAAAGATTGACCAGACCTTATTTCATAGGAAAGCTAAAGGTCATATCATTCTAGTCCAAATTTATATCGATGATATTATTTTTGGTTCCACTAATCCTTCTTTATGTTTTCGATTCACAGATCGCATGAAGAAAAAATACCAGATGAGCATGATGAGAGAACTAACTTTCTTTTTAGGTCTCCAGATCGAGCAATCAGATGAAGGTATCTTTATCAGTCAAAGTAATTATGTTCGTCACTTGCTGAAAACGTTTGATCTATCCAATAGTTCATCTATGAAGACTCCAATGGCTCCTCCACTCTCTCTCAACAAGGATCCAAATGGAAAGCCTGTAAACGTAACGGTTTATAGAGGAATGATCGGCTCCTTGTTGTATCTTACAGCTAGTCGACCAGATATCATGTATTCTACTTGCTTATATGCACGATATCAATCTGAACCTAAGATATCCCATTTGGTTGCTGTAAAATGCATCTTCAGATATCTAAAGGGAACTCCTAACTTGGGTCTCTGGTACCCTAAGGTTTTGACCTAATACGCTATTCGGACAGTGATTTTGTAGGTTGAAAATTGACAGGAAAAGCACCACTAGAGGCTGTCAGCTTTTAGGTGGAAAGTTGGTGAGCTGGACAAGTAAGATGCAAAACTCAGTGTCCACATCAACCACTGAAGCTGAATATATAGCCGCTGGTAGTTGTTGTGCCCAAATTATTTGGATGAAACACCAGCTGATGGACTACGATCTTCAGTTCTCAAAAGTTCATATCTATTGTGATAGCACCAGTGTTATTGCTATAGCAAATAATCATGTACTTCACTCCAAGACCAAACATATAGAGATCCAATATCATTTTACCAGAGATCATGTTATGAATGGTGACATTGAACTTCACTTCATTCCAACTGATTACCAACTTGCTGACCTTTTCTCCAAGCCTCTTGATGAGACAAGATTTAACATCTTGATCAGCGAACTGGGATGCTAGACACTGAAGAATAATTCTCTTCAGCTATACCATCAATCGGTAAGTGAAATGATTCAGTGGTCTATCTCTGTCACTGAACTCTCAAGTAAATATAACTATTCTCTCTAAGGTTTGTTTACTTATTCTTTTTCTTAAAAAAACTTAAAACTATCACTGAAGCTTTCCTTCTTCAATGATCAAATTGTTTTAAAAGTAAGTCACAGTGATTCTTTACTCACTGAACATTTTTATAAGTATATCTCTCTTATACTTATCTTTTCTTAAAAAAATATGATCACTGAATTCTTCTTACTCTGTGATTCAATTTTTTTAACAGTTCTAGTTATTCTTCTATCACTGATACTGATGTCTTAAAACTATCACTGAAGTCTTTCTCTCTTCTATGATCAAAAGGGTTTTAAAAGGTCTTTTCAGTGTTTCTTTTAACACTAAATGACTCTTCGTTTTCTTAAAAACCTTTTCGTTTTTAAAAGAAATAGTTAATGAACCGTCTTTACGACGACATTCCCTATTTACAATGCGCAATGCTTTGAGACGCTCAAAAAGGTCTGTTACACGCAACCTCATTTAATGCCATCCAATCATAGATGAGAACGTTCTATCTTTTTCATCATGACCCTTTTTCTCAACCGTCGTCTTTTTCTCTCTCTTAGCCCATTTCTCTCTCCTCCTACCTATAAATATGAGACTTCTCTCTCACTTTTCTTTTTACGCTTCCAAAATATCAAGACGAACCTTTATCAATTTGCAAAGCAAGAACTACGTTCAAAAATTCCTTCTTCGACCTTCTTCACCTCAAACCAACTAAGGTCGATATACTCTTTCATTTCTTATTTTCTTCTATGAAAAACATGTTTGAAGTTTTAAAAACTTTGTTCTTTTAAAAAACAAATATTAATGATTATAAACTCAACCTTCTTCTTGGTTATAATCATATTTCAACAAACACATTCTACTTGAAAAACCCTAATCCTTCTTCAAGGATTTATCAAAAGAAGTTTTTCTTGTTCAAAAATTTAATCTATACACAACTCTTGGTCTAACTAACATTATTTTGTATCTTCTTTTTTACTAAAAACAGATGGCTGCCAAGAACGTAGGCTTCTCAATCGATGAAGTATCTTTCAAGGTCAACAATCACGTCGCCTTGTTAGAGATCCCTTCAAACAAGGCCTTCTACAAGGAAGCGGTCGACTTCCTCAAACAGTCGTCCCTTGCTTTTTCTCTTAACCATGAGCCCATCATGGTTAAAGAAGCCCTCCAGCAGTTCTGGTACACTACTGAAGTGGTGGAACTCGAAGACAAGAATGGCCACCAAGTTAAGAAGATCACCTTCACGTTCAACCGCATGACCGTAAACTTCGGGGTCAACACCATGAGGACAGCTCTTCGCCTCCCCAAGGGCCCCTTCAACATTTAGCCCTCCACTGTCGAGATTATTCAATGTCTCGATGCCATTGGCTACCAATGGCCAATGAAGAAGGACTCAAATGCTCCCATGAAGTCCTTGTCTCCCTGACGATTGGAGTTTCTGCGATTCTGCATCGCAATATAAATTATGTTGCGATTAATTTCGATGACCTGGTGCAAAAGTTGAACAAGCGCCAATGAGAAAAGGTGGTACCATACACCAGGTTCTAATCAATGGTTTTTGCAAAGATATTTGCAAAAAAATATTCCAAGGAAGGAAACCTCCAGGTGTGTAGGCTTGGATCCAGGATTCTGGATCACAAGCTGAGGGAAGGAGATATTGCACTTTCTTATATAGTGCCCTTCTTTCCCCCTTCTCCTTAGGTGGTGAAGACAAAGGAAAACCCCCCTGTGTCTATCCTAGCCACCAAAACCTCCTCCAAACGACCCTCACAACCAACTATTGGTTCTCCTTAGAGAGCCAAGAAGGCCAAAAAGGGGATACCACATCTCTGGCTGAGATCTCTCGAAAGGTTTCAGCTATTGAAACTAGCCTTAACCCCAAGGCACCTTCAGCTACCCTCCCCAGCTCTTCAGTGATCTCTCCAATCACTGTTGTATTAGTGGTACCTACCCCAACCGCCTCAGTGACCCAAATCACTGAAGGTGTGAATATCAGCACCGCCATCGCTGAACATCCACATGTCTTCTCGGTGGTCTTCTCTTCTCCTCCTTCCTTGGTCGCTACATGTGTTTATGACTCATCAGCGAATATCCTCCCTGATGATGAAACACACACCACTGGGCCTGATGTTGCTCCTTTCGAGGCTCCTCAGCATACAGATGTTCATCCTCTCGAGGGCATCATTGATCAAGCCAGTGTCAATCCTTTGGATGTCACTAATGTCCCCTTAGGTATTCCATCTTCCTATCCTTTCAGTTCTTCTAACCCTGAGCCTCTCTTAGCTCACTCTCATTCACTTATAGGTCCTTCTATGGACGAGGATGACGCCATTGATGAGAATGAGGATGACACGATTGACGAAGATGATGAAGATTATTACATGGCATCTGATGTCAAGCTTATCCTCCCAGCCGTCGATATCGTCTTCTGCAAAATGTTTGAAGTTCATCGAAGGATGCCTCGCAAGGCAGATCTTGATGCGGACCTCTCAGCTGTCAAAGCTAGCGTTAAAGATCTTAAGAGTCAGCTCTCGACTCTGCATGAGGCTATTCGAGCCAACACTAAAGCCATCGTTGTTCTATCTAGCAGGGCTGATGAAGATCAGGCTCAGTCACTCCAACAGACAGAGCTTCTCCAGCAGATCCTGGATGTTGTCCGTCAACCAGCACCAGTGATCCTACCCTCCTATACCATTGATAACAGCGCTTAGCTCTATGAGACGCGCAAAGATACGACAACTCTAGCCAGCGCTCTGTCGCTGTTAGAGGAAATGATGGTTCTCCAGCATCAGCGCGTGAACGAGCTCTCTGGCCTATACTCTCAAGTCTTAGCCAGAGAAGGGAAAATGAGGTCCAACGCTGCAGGACCATCTGCTGCTCCAGCAATTCTTGAAGTTGAAGCTGAAGCTGAGATTGCCCAAGAAATTCCAACCTCCGGTGAAGCTGTAATAGCTAAGGAAGTTGATTCCATCCCTAGGGATGATGATCTTCCCATCACCTCTGCACCTGTTGTTGGTGATGATGATGATGAAGATGACGAATCTGACCTTCCACACTCTGGTAGTGACCTTGATGGTGATGACGACGATGATGATGAAGATGACTTCACCATTCAGTATCAACGACCAACAACCGCCACCAAAGGAGTCTCCCTTAGGGATTCTACATCCCAGGGGGAGCAAAGGGAAGAAGAGTTCGCCCCGTCAAAGAACGAGGACCCTAAGTCAAAAGGCAAAGGTGTCGCTGAAGAAGGGAACCTGAAAGTACTTTTCACAAACCCTCTATCCTTGTTTGAAGACTCTACCTCTCAGGTAGTTGTCACTTCATTATATCAGTTTCATATTCCCTCTCCTACCTGCGGTCGATTGGAGAGGGTCCCTAAAAACCCTGTCTCCAGTGCTCCTACCGAGCAGTAGATGGCTCAGCTAAAGGAGTCACTCAACCAGACTAGAGTAAAAATCCCTTCTCGTACCTCTAGTGGTGGTTAGTTTGACTTCCTTTCAGAAGCTGAAAGACTCGAGACGTTAAGGGCTGAAGAAGAGCTAGAGCTTCAGAAGAAGCAGACTGAAGACAGCCTAAAGCTGGCCAAGTCACTAGCTGAAAAGATTCTCCCGAAGAGAAAGTCCAAAAACAAGGTGAACATTGTCCAAGCTCAAGCTAAGTTACTTTCTCTTGCAGAAGCTGAGCACGAGAAAAATCTGAAGTTGGCCGAGTGGGACAAGCGCTGGAGCGAAGCAAAGCTGAAGAAAAGAATTAGTCCTCACCCGATCAAGAGTGTCAACATCAGCGGACGATCCAAAGACGGTGGAACTCTTGTCTCAATGCTCATCACCAGGGACAATCTCGACGCCATTACCAAGCACCCTTCCTACTTTGGCCACTATGGATACAGCGAATGGCAGGAGATCAGGCAAGCCATTCAGCAATCCAAGTCTAGACATAAGCCAATTATCGAAGACATCATCAACGATCTTATCAAAAGGATGTCCAGGTTGTTAGACCCCATCATTCTTATTGTAAAAGTAATGAAAACTATACAAGTATGGAAGTGCATAGGGCCGATGGAAGAAAAGCTTAAAGAAATCCTAAGTATCAAGGCCAACCAAAGATGCGATGAAGGATCCATAGGTGCGATGAACAATGCATCTCCATCACCCCTCTGGTCATCAACACTTAGAGAATTCAACAACAGTTCAATCAGAGATATCCAATCTATAAGATTCTTAAAGACTCTTGATTGAACACGCCTCCTAGAAGACATCTGGAGATGACTAATCGACAGCTGGATTTATATTGCTCCAAATAGATTGATATTATTTTCATAATTCTAGATAGATATCTTTTCCTTTAATATCTTATAGATATCTTTTCCCTATATAGTTTTCTCCTAAAATAGATTACTAGTATAAATATCTTTTACATTCCTTGTAATCATTGTCGTTCCTTCCCATCAATAATAGTGAATCATTTGATGCTCAATTATTCTCTTGAATATTCTTAAGTTGTTATTCACTATTATCCATTCATACGACAGATTTAGGTTCTTCATAACTTAAATCTTCGTGTTATTGAGAGATCTGGGATCAACAATTGGTATCAGAGCAAATTGATTGGTTTTCAATCAAAACGATCAATTTGAATCTCAATATTCAAAAATCACTCAATTTTCTCCATTTGTAAAATCGTGTTCTCTCTTCCAAAACATTTTAATGGCCAACTGAAATTCTGCTTATAGTGTAGGTTCCCTCACCAAACCTCCAACTCTTCAACGTGAAGAGTATCCACAATGGAGGATTCACATGGTGAACTTCCTGGAGGGGATGGACAGAAATCTCCTCAGATTTGTAATGGAAGGACCATATGTTCCTCAAACTCTTGTTCCAAGAGTTCCTGGAACGAGCACTACTGCAGAAGTTGTTGCCAACTACATGGTAAAGGATGAAAACAATTGTGATGAAGTTGACATCGAACGAGTAGAGGCAGACAGAAAGGCTAAGAGGCTGATTATCATGGCCATTCCAAACGACATATTCCAATCTCTCGATGCTTATACAACGGAAAGAGGAGATATGGGATGAACTGCTAGTCAACTGGAGGGAGGCGCTAAGACTAAAAGGAACCGTAGGGCGTAATGCTTGAATGAATACACAAATTTCAAGGAATTTCCCGATGAACTGATACAAAAGACATATGATCGTTTCAAAACATTGATTAATCAATGCTGCAGAAATGACATTGCTAGGACCAAAGAGGAAAACAACGTCCTTTTCCTCAAAAGTCTCGGCGATGAATGGACTCAACTATCGATGTCCCTCCAAGAAAATCAGGACTTAGACAGTTGGTCACTTCATGACGTCTATGGAACTCTTGTTGCTTAAGAAAAAGGATATTTTGAAGAGGAAGGTGTCCATCGGTGGACCCCTCGCCCTGGCTGTGGAAGAGAAGGAGGTTACAAGGAGCTCTTCCAAGGATCATAAGAAAAAGCAAGAAGGCATTGATCGTTGAGTCAGAATATGAAGAAGAAGTATCTGACTCTGATGATGATCTAGGGCATTTGCCAAATCTCTGGTCCTGATAACCAAGCAGTTCCAGAAAAAGTTCGTCAAGAAGCCCTATGAAAGAGATAACAGAAGAGACTCCAGAAGGGAGAAATATCAGCCATCCTATGAACAGAAATCCATGAAATTCCATCAGAGAGATGAAAGAAGAGAATGAAGAGAAGACAGAGAAGAAAGGAGAGAAGACATAAGAGAAGAAGGAGACGAAAGGAAAGATGGCCTTCGTTGCTATCGATGCAGGAAGGTGGGACATTTTTCTAAGGAGTGCAAAGGACGACTTGTCAAGGATGCAGGCTACTACAAGAATAAATACAAGTACAATCCTAAAGAGCGAAGCTTGATGGCTGAGAATAAAAACTGGGTGTCCGATTCTTCGTCTGATGAAGAAGACAAGGCACTCATATGCCTTATGGCCAAGTCCAATGCAAAACTCACTTCCGACTCCGATGACCAAGTATGTGATTCTTCCCTCGATGAAACCAACTCTGCTCCATTAGAGTTAGAGTTAAGGTTCATTAAACTTTCAGAAGATTTTCTCGAACTAAAAGAAAAACTAAACTTTGAAAAATCTGAAAGACTAAAAGCTGAAAAGGAAGTTAGTTTCTACAAAAGAGAGACTGATCTTCTTACTGAAGAAAAGGCTAAACTGGTTAAGGAAAAAACTCGCATTGCATCACTGAAAAAATCAGAGGAAGAAAAACATATGGATCTGAACAAAAGAATAACAAAAGATTTAGAGAAGAAGGTAAAAGCCTTGATAGAATTTGAGGCAGAACGACTAAATTAAGTGGCTCCCAAAGGTTTATTCCAAAAGGAAAGGGAGATTCTTCATTAAAAGCTTCAAACCAATGAACTTTTGATGAAGAAATACAAAGATGCCCAAGATGTTTATGAAAAATTAAATGGACAAAAGGATTACCAAGGAATCGGATTCAATGATCTTGATTCTTTCATCGAGAACAAGAAATCCACCCTTGAATCCACTTTTAAACTTGGATGTGTTCAAAAACCCGACTTTTATACGAAACCTAAAGATAATTTCAAAAGGGTAAAAGTCGATGGAAAAACCATTCTCTTGAGGCAAAATTTTGAAAATATGGTTTATGAGTGCAGCACAAGTAAGAACTCTGATGAAAAGGATCATGCCTCAAAACCAGACACCGATGGAAACCCTATGGTTAAACCAGAGCCTCTGATTATCAATCCCACAAGTTCATCAGCAAGTGCTACTGATGGAACAGAAATTCTTAGTAAGGAACCATCATCTGAAGTATCAATGAATAATTCAAGTAAAACAAAAAGTTCATTTGAGAAATCAGAAACGATGGAACTCCCAAAAGACACTCGTGAACCTTCAACCTCAGAATCCCTCTCTTCCAAGAACGTTCATGAAAATTTTGATTTTGAGAAATCTGCAAGAGACATTCTTGATTCTGACTCCGAAGAAGAAATAATCTGTGAGTCACCAGAGATCATTGAAGACAAGAAACCACAAATTTTCGAAGCTCCCAATGAAATCTGAATTTCCAGAAGCTAAGAATTCTTCAGACAAAGAAAAAGGAAAGCTGAAAAATGTTAAGTCTGCCAAAGAAACTCCACAAGGCCCAAACCTTCAATCAATATTTATAATGTTTACTCGCGAACAGAAACAGAAGTGGCCTGCTTCTGAAAATTCTAACCTGCATTTTTCTTCTAAAGGGAAGAAGCCTCTCCTCATTCAGCTAAAGGGAAGAAGCCTCTCCTCAGGAAAAAAGTAAAACCTATGCATGCCCCTTCGAATAAAGAGTCTGCACTAGATAGGAAGTTTGTAAAAACAACCAATGCTAGGACAGAAACTTCACCCTCTGCTTTTACTTCTTTTTCATCGAATAAAAAGAAATCAGTTAAACACTCTTGTCCAAAAACTCCTAACTGTCAGTGTTTAACTATTTTGCAAAACCTGAGGAATCACAAGTTAAAACATCGATGCATATTTTCTGAGCATGTTTATCGATATAAAAATGTTAAGCCCCATGAAAATATGAAAAAGCCCAATCTTGCAAAGGCCAAGGGCAAAGGAAACAAGCCCAAACCTGCAAAGGCTAAGGGAAATGGAAATCAGCCCAAATCCAATAGGGCTGATGAAAAGGAGGATGTCAAACCCCCAACTAACAGACGAGAACCTATTATGAAATGGGTACCTAAATCCCCTTAATTTGTCTTGTAGGACCAGCATGTGCAACCATGGCATATGGATTCAGGTTGCTCCAGGCACATGACTAGTGATAAAAGTCAGTTGTCCTCCTTCATCGAAAAATCTGGAGGCTCTGTTACTTTTGGAGACAACAGCAAGGGGACCATCAAGGGATATGGCACCCTCATCAAAGGAAACATTTCAATCGCTAAAGTGGCTTCTGTTGAAGGCTTGAAGGACAATTTACTAAGCATAAGTTAGTTCTGCGACAAGTGTCTTGAGGTTAGATTTCGCAAAGGTTTATGCATCATCGAAACAAAGTCCGGCCAAACCATCATTAAGGCGAAGAGAGAAGGAAATCTCTATCTTCTGGATTTTCAATCCTCTATGGGTCAAGACACACTCTGCCTTGTCTCCCATAGGAGTGATGAAAATTGGCTATGGCATCAAAAATTCTCACATCTAAACTTTGATGTCCTGAAGAAGTTAGCCAAACAGAAACTGGTCAAGGGGATTCCTGATCTCAACTTCGAAAAAGACCACCTCTGCTTAGCCTGTAATATGGGGAAGCTAAAGCGGGCTTCTTACAGAACCAAGTCAGAAACCTCCTGCTCCAAGCCTTGGATATGATTCACATCGACCTCTGTAGGCCAATCTCCACACAAAGCTTCTCGGGAAAGAAGTACATCCTTGTACTTGTTGATGAATTTTCAAGATAGACATGGGTTGAATTTGTCAAGAATAAATCTGATGTTCCTGACCTCTGATGTTCCTAACCTCCTCATCGCAGTGATGAAAAGGCTCCAAGTACTTCTACAACGCAAACTCATCAAGGTAAGAAGCGACAATGGAACAGAATTCAAGAATACTAAAATTGATGAATACTTCATCAGTGAAGGTATCTCTCACAACTTTTCATCAGCCAGAACTCCTCAGCAAAATGGAGTTGTTGAGCGAAGGAACAAAACCCCTAGTGGAAGCAGTAAGGACCATGCTCGCTTCATCTGAGCAACCAATCTTCTTCTAGGCCAAAGCAATTTCCACTGTATACTTCACCCAGAACTGTTATATCATCAACAAGAGGCACCAGAAGACCCCATATGAACTCATCAACCAATGGCATCCAAATGTCAAATATTTCCATGTCTTCGGGTGCAAATGCTTTGTACTCAACGACAGGGAATATCTTGGCAAGTTCGACAAGAAGGCTGATGAAGGCATATTTTTTGGTTATTCTCAAACCGCTAAGGCCTACAGAGTATTCATCAAAAGGACAAAGATCGTCATAGAAAGCATCAATGTGTCCTTTGATGATTCATCACCAATGACTTCAGGACACAGCAGTTCAGAACTCGGGCAATCACAAAGAGCCTCTGATTCATCACGTAGCAAACCCAATGAGTCAGAGTTGGCTCATTTATTTGAAGACAACTTTGAAGAAGAAGCAGTCTCTGGACAAGCGCCCAATGACGAACTTCCTTCCAGAGCCGATGAAACACATGAGATCTCCAATGCTGAAGGTACAACTCTTTCTGAGACTCATGTTACTTCACCATCTACTTCTTCTGTGTCTTCACAACCAGAGCAATACTCTGGAGATGATCTCTTTGAGCGGGAGCAAGCAGTTCCATCAGCTGATCAAGAACCGCATCCTGATGCTCCAGAACCTCATTCTTGTACCAAATGGACAAAAGACCATCCTCATCACCAGATCATTGGTGATCCATCATCCGATGTCAAGACGAGATCCGTAACTGCCAATGAATGCCTCTTCACCAACTTTCTAAGTATGATCAAACCAAAAAAGATTTATGATGCCCCACAAGATCCAAACTGGATAGACGCCATGCAAGAGGAGCTACTCTAGTTTGAACGGAACAAAGTATGGTCCCTCATGCCTCTACCTAAAAGAAAAATGGCCATTGGGACCAAATGGGTCTTCAGAAACAAGAAAGATGAAGATGGCATTGTAATAAGGAACAAAGCCAGGCTTGTTGCCAAGGGCTACTACCAAGAAGAAGGGATAGACTACGATGAAACATTTCCTCCCGTTGCTAGACTTGAAGCCATCAGAATATTCCTTGTCTATGCCGCACATAAAGGTTTCAAGGTCTATCAGACGGACGTCAAGTCTGCCTTCCTCAATGGCAAAATCCAAGAGGAAGTCTATGTGCAGCAGCACCTTGGGTTCAAGAATCCCAAGCATCCAGACTATGTCTATTTTCTGAACAAAGCTCTTGTTGGTTCCGAAAGGGTCTACAAGATAAGAAACAGTTTGTAGAAAGGGGGGATGAATACAAACACAAAGTTTTCATATTTAAAATATATATTGATAGAGAAGATCAATACAGATTTTACAAGATTGTTTGTGGAAAGATAAGGTATAGGAAACCTATCTAAACAACCTTTGGTTACACACAGAGCTTTAGCAAATACAAGAATAGAGAATTCTAAAAGAAATATCTTTTACTTAAGTTAGAAGAAACTTGAAGTAAGAATATGGTAAGAGAGTGATGCGCGCATGGAGAAGAAACACTTCTATTTATACCCAGTGCATTAAATGAACATTTAATGCAGTAAGGTAGGGTTTAGAATGCGTGTATAGCCTTAAGAGGAAGGCTTGTCCTTTGCTACAGTGAATAGTATGAAAGCACTATTCTTTAGCAGACATCCTTGCCTAAAGTTGGTGGACAAAGAGTCGACTAATCGGCTCCGTACCGTACTAACTTTATTAAGGGTATGGGTTTGTCCTTTGTGTGCAAAAGGACAAGACAACAACAATCGTGCTAAGCAAGCTTCCTTTGATCGCTGAATGCTGGAATAACCTGGAGGTCTCATCATCATTCGCTGAAGCTAGAGCAGTCTTCAAACATTTGTAGATAGGCTCGTAATCACTGAATACCGCTTCAGATCACGTACTCGCTAGTCTCTAATCTTCAGTTTTAGTCTTCGACATTCATTGAAGGTTCTTTGGTGTGAGTGTTGTCTTCTTGAAGTATTGTTTGTCTATGAGATTTACAAAACAAGCTTCTCAGCGATCACTGAACTTACTCAGCGTATGATTGCTGGAACTGAAAATATAGAAACAAAATTACATCGATAGATAAAAGGGATTATCATCAAATCAATGAGAGAGAGGATCAACAATCTCCCCCTATTTGATGATAACAAGATAACAAAAAGAAAGTTATCTTATCAAATACTAGTAAGGAAAAGTTACATATAAAGTACATGTCCCTTTTTACTATTTTGGGATCTTTTTCAGTTTGGTCAGTCTCAGCTTGAGAAGTTTTCTTAAGTTATATCTAAGAAAATTACAAGAACGGAAACTGAAACTGAAAGCTTATTCACTGACTTATAGATTGTCAGTGAATGATGAAAGTAACATTGGAACTCATAGACTTGTGTCCCTATTACTTTTTTCAGTGATCTTTTTCAGTGAAGTACATAGAATACTCGTTTTATTAAACAATGGAAATAATACAAGTATTACAGTACATGTCCAGATCTTACAGAATTTAAGAATAATCACTGAAAGAAGATATAGTACATGAAGTTACCAGGAAGAGTGGATTGTTGTTATAAAGGGAATCTTATTCTAGAACACTTAGATCTATGTAATCAGGTACATCTTTACCAAGGTTTCTTCGACGTAGAAATTCCCTTCGTATTCTCAGATCGATGACTCTTCCAGACATGCTATCATCTATCCAGAGCAACAGATACACCAAGTGATCCATTGGACATAAACGTAGCTCTGACATTCTCTAAAATCTGACTTCATCTTCATAGTCAAGGAATATAACTCCTAACTCAGGTTTAAAATGCACAGAGTTGGGTGTATAGGGACCTTTATTTGGCAAGTCAAGATTCAGCATAGAAATGTCAACACTCATATGACCCTTCAGGACTTCATCTAAGGAGAAATTTGTTTCATGTTCGTTCCTTAGGGATGGTCCTTCATTAGGATCAGAGAGCTTTATTTTCTTTTTCCCACCTTTCTTCAGAGTTGGCCGGTCAGGGACCTTGACATACCTGGACAAATTTTTGATGAGCTCATTGATGGTGTCCTCGATAATTGTCTTGTGTCTCAACTTGGATTGCTGAATGGCTTGTCTGATCTCCATCCATTTGCTGTATCCATAGCGGCCTAGGTAGGAAGGATACTCGGTAATGGCATCAAGATTGTCCCTGGTGATGAGCATTGAGACAAGAGTTCCACCGTCTTTGGATCGTTCGCTGATGCTGACGCTGATGATTGGGCGGGGACTGAGTCTCTTTTTCATCTTTGCTTCACTCCATTGCTTATCCTTGTCCATAAGCTTCAGCTTCTTCTTGCGTTCAGCTTCCGCCATAGAAAGAAGTTTAGCTTGGGCTTGGACAGCACTCACCGTTCTCTTGGACTTTTTCGTTGGAAGGACTTTAGCAGCTAAAGACTTGGCCAGCTTTAAGATGTCTTCAGTCTGCTTCCTTTGAAGCTCTAGCTCTTCTTCAGCCCTTAATGTCTCGAGTCTTTCAGCTTCAGAAAGGAAGTCAAACTCTCCACCACTAGAGGTACAAAGAGGAATTTTTACTCCAGTCTGGTCAAGCGACTCCTTAAACTGAGACATCTGCAGGTCTGTTGGAGTATAAGAGCTGGGTTGATCARATACCSAYTCCAGTCGACCGCAGKTTGTTGAAGGGATGTGAAGTTGGTATTCTGAAGTAATCACTACCTGAGAGGTAGAGTCTTCAAATAAGGTTTGTTGAGGGCTTGCGAAAAGTACCTTCAATTTACCTTCTTCAGCGACCGCCTTGCCTTTCGACTTGGGGTCCTGGTGCCCTGATGGAGTCAATTCACCTTGTCTTTGCTCCCCCTGGGATTGAGCCTCCCTGATGGCAACACCTTTGGTAACGGTTGATGGCTTCTGGAACTTGATGGTAAAGTCATCTTCATCATCATCGTCGTCGTCACCATCTAGATCATCTCCGGTGTCTAGAATGACAGGTTCATCATCGTCTTCATCATCATCATCATCATCATCTTCACCATCTTCAACATCATCATCATCACTAGCAGCAGTGACGGTATGGACATCATCCCTAGGATGGCTTCTACAACCTCAGCTTGGGCAGCTTCGGTGGTAGGGATTACCGGAGCAGTAACCGCTTCAGCTTCAACAGCCTCAGCTTCAACTGCAATAGAAGCTGATACTGGACCAACGGCCTGAGAAGTCGTAGGAGCAGCATCGGATGATCCACCAGCGTTTGACCTCATCTCCCCCCTCTCTGTCTAAAACTTGAGAGAATTGGCCAGAGAGTTCGTCCAAGCACTGACGCTGGAGAACCATGGAATCCTCTAGCCTTTGCAAAGCATTGGCTAGAATTGGCGTTGCCTCACGTGTTTGAGAGAGCTGAGCGCGATCATTGGCAGAGAAGGAGGGTACACTCACTGGAGCTGGTTGACGGACAGCATCCAGGATTTGCTGAAGAAGTCCAAGTTGCTGATCAGCAACCGCCTGAGCATCGTCAGCCTGCTGTGAAGAACAGCAATGGCATCATTGTTGGCGTGAACAGCTTCTTGGAGAGTCTGGAGCTGACTCTGAACTTCTTGAACGTCCGCCAAAGGAGTCTCAGCAATAGGGACAATCGCCAAAGGAGTCTCAGATTCAGCGACTGAAAGAGGCTCAGAAACTGAAGGTATTTCATTTACTGACGGATCAGTATTTGAAGCAGAAGGAGGTACACAGCTAATGTGCACTGCATCGATCTCTTAAGAAGATACGTTGGAGTGACTAGCTGCAACTGGAATGATGAGTGGATCATCGTCAGCTTCTGGAGATTCAGTGTTAAGAGGAGCACTATAGGAAGCTTCAGGTTTTCCATAATGAGATATCATCCAGTTCTCTAATTTATCTTCATCGTTTGAGATAGGAGTTGAATTAGCTGATTGAGATTCGTCAAAAGTAACATGAATAGATTCCTCTATTGTCTGTCTTCGTTTGTTGAATACTCGGAAGGCTTTGGATACTAAAGAATATCCGAGAAAGATTCCTTTATTAGCTTTGGGATCGAACTTCCCAAGTTGGTCGCGGTTGTTGAGAATGTAACAAGTACAACCAAATATGTGAAGAAAGCTTATAGAAGGCTTTTGTCCATGGAAGAGTTCATAGGCTGTCTTCTTGAATCTTTTCA
>NC_037530.1:18564381-18576885 GCF_001531365.2 Cynara cardunculus var. scolymus
TGTGTGTGTGTTTGTAATTTGTAAAGCCATTTGAAAGCAGTAAGTTATCAAAGAAGAGATAAGTTAATACAACAAAATAACCATACACAAGTAAAGAGAGAAAACACTGCTCTGATACCACTTGTTGGTTCCGAAAGGGTCTACAAGATAAGAAACAGTTTGTAGAAGGGGGGATGAATACAAACACAAAGTTTTCAAATTTAAAATATATATTGATAGAGAAGATCAATACAGATTTTACAAGATTGTTTGCGGAAAGATAAGGTATAGGAAACCTATTTAAACAACCTTTGGTTACACACAGAGCTTTAGCAAATACAAGAAAAGAGAATGCTAAAAGAAATATCTTTTACTYAAGTTAGAAGAAACTTGAAGTAAGAATATGGTAAGAGAGTGATGCGCGCACTCTACATGGAGAAGAAACACTTCTATTTATACTAGTGCATTAAATGAACATTTAATGCAGTAAGGTAGGGTTTAGAGTGCGTGTCAAGCCTTAAGAGGAAGGCTTGTCCTTTGCTACAGTGAATAGTACGAAAGCACTATTCTTGAGCAGACATCCTTGCCTAAAGTTGGTGGACAAAGAGTCGACTAATCGGCTCCGTACCGTACTAACTTTAGTAAGGGTATGGGTTTGTCCTTTGTGTGCAAAAGTACAAGACAACAACAATCGTGCTAAGCAAGCTTCCTTTGATCGCTGAATGCTGGAATAACCTGGAGGTGTCATCATCATTCGTTGAAGCTAGAGTAGTCTTCACACATTTGTAGATAGGCTCGTAATCACTGACTGCCGCTTCAGATCACGTACTCGCCAGTCTCTAATCTTCAGTTTCAGTCTTCGACATTCGCTGAAGGTTCTTTGGTGTGAGTGTTGTCTTCTTAAAGTATTGTTTGTCTCTGAGATTTACAAAACAAGCTTCTCAGCGATCACTGAACATACTCAGTGTATGATCGCTGGAACTGAAAATATAGAAACAAAATTACATCGATAGATAAAAGGGATTATCATCAAATCACTGAGAGAGAGGATCAACAGCTCTCTATGGGCTAAAGCAAGCACCCAGGGTCTGGTATGATACACTCTCTACCTTTCTCATTGCCAATGGATTCGAAAAATGTACATCGACACAACTCTCTTTCTTAAGAAGCAATAAGATGATATTTTACTTGTACAAATATATGTGGACGACATCATATTTGGTTCTACCAACTCTAAATTTTGCGAAAAATCCTCAAAGCTGATTAAAAGCAAATTTTTGATGAGTATGATGGGAGAACTCAGTTTCTTCCTTGATCTTCAAATAAAACAAACTTTAGAAAGAATTTTCATCAATCAGTCCAAATATGTGACTGGCCTTCTAAAGAAATACAATCTCTCAAATTCATCATCGATGAGAACACCAATGGCTATAGGAGCTAAGTTGTTTGCTGATCCATCAGCCAAAGTTGTAGATGTAACAACCTACAAAGGCATGATTGGATCACTCCTGTATCTAACAGCTAGTAGGCAAGATATTATGTTTGCTACATGTCTTTGTGCAAGGTATTAAGCTAATCCTAAAGAATTTCATCTCTCTATAGTCAAGAGAATCTTTTGATACCTTAAGGGAACCCCTTCATTGGGTCTCTGGTATCCAAAGAACTATGGCTTTGATCTAATAGCCTATACAGATGCAGATCATGCAGGTTGCAATCTTGATAGAAAGAGTACGTCTGGAAGCTGTCAACTTTTGGGGGACAAGCTGGTGAGTTGGACATCCAGAAAACAGAACTATGTCTCAACCTCTACAACAGAAGCAAAATATGTTGCTGCTGCTAGTTGTTGTTCACAAGTGCTCTGAATGAAAACCCAGCTGAAGGATTATGGGTTTCAATATGAAAAGATCCATATCCTATGTAACTCCAAGAATGCCATAGCCATCTCTGCAAATCCTGTGCAGCATTCCAAGACCAAGCACATTGATGTCAGGTACCATTTTCTCAAAGATCATGTAGAAAAGGGCACAATAGAGATGTAGAAAACCACATTGATGTCAAGTACTCTAATCCAGAGCTTCTGGCTCTAAAGACCAGAGCCTCTGGACAATTGGAAATACTTGTTTATATTTGGCCAAAATTCATTCTCTTTGGAACCAGAGCCCCTCTGGTCCAAAGAAAGTTCTTGGTATTTTCACTAAGTACTCCTCTCCCCAACCAAAGCCTCGGGTTCTAAAGACCAGAGCCTCTGGACTCCAAGTCTTTGAGACCAGAGCCCCTCTGGTCCAACTTGATCTCCCCTCATTCGTTTTTCCATGCATTTAACTTAGTTTTTTCATTCATTTTGCAACCAGGGCCTCTTGTTCCAAAGACCAGAGCCTCTGGATTCCAAGTTCTTTGGGACCAAAGCCCCTCTGGTCCAACTTGGTCCTCATAAGTTATCTTTTTTCTTGCATTTCCATTATAATTCATATCATTCATGCAACCAGAGCCTCTGGTTCTAAAGACCAGAGCTTCTGGATTTTGAGTCTTTGGAACCAGAGACCCTCTGGTCCCATAGACTCTCCATTATACATCATCATTCATACTCATTCAAACCATCATTCACAACCAGAGCTTCTGGTCATCCCATTTATCTCCCTTATTGGTTCTAGGGGGAGTTTTTACTCATTGCACATCCCATTGCATCATTTGAGAGGGAGTCATGCATATCCCATTCACACTTAATGATCTAAATTGAACCTATCATCCCTCTGGTTGTACATCCCAATTCAACCAGAGACCCTCTGGTTAAATACCTTGGTTCTTCTTGCTTGCATTTTCTCACCAGAGCCTCTGATTCCTCTATCCAGAGCCTCTAGATCCCAAAAATGCTACATTAATGGAGTATTTTATCCCTTGCATTCAACCAGAGCCCCTCTGGTCCTTCTAAAAGGGTATATGTTTTTATTCCAAGGGTTTAAAATGATAACCCAAAGCCTCTGGTTCATCTATCCAGAGTCTCTTTTTCATCAAAACCCAACATTTTATGATGAACTTGTTCATCATTCACAACCAGAGACCCTCTGGTTCCCCACCCAAATATCATGACCAACCAGAGCACCTCTGGTTCCATGACAAATCAATTTTTCAAATAAAACCCATCTTTAATTGAAAGCATTTATAAGATTATACAATATTGCAGCTTTTGTGACTAAAAATCATACAACATGGGTTTTTAGAAGATCAAAACTTCGTAATTTGTATTTATCTTACAATAAAGATGGAATTTTAAACTAAAATTTTTTTTGGGATTATTTTCTTGAGAATTATCCTTTGGGGTAATAAGTGCTTTTAATAATTATTCCTAAATTACCCAAACGCCAAACCTCACGCGCCTGACACCCACCAAAAAGTGTGTTCCCTAGAAACCCTTCACATTACCTTCCAACCCACCCCATGTCGACACGTGTCCTACCCCACCTGCACCATCACGATCGTGAGCAGTCTTTACGGCTCATGATCACACATCAATCCACCTTTTTTCCAAACGTCTCCAACCATCATTACCCTCACATTATTTTATTGTTATTTTTGAAATCAAACCCCCTCATCTCCTTCTCACTATATATAGTCGTCATCCCCAACCTCTCACCCTTTACACTTACAAAAACTCTCAAGAACTAAAAACAGCAAGAACAAACCTGCAACTCTTTGAACCTGCAACAATGGTGTCCTCCAACTCTCATGAATCCAACAACAACGATAGCCACGTGCAATCGACCGACACCGACAACCACGCAATCGTCTTCCTCTCTATCAAGCCTAACAACCACGCAATCGACCTCCGCCCACAACTGTTCGAAGACAGGTTTGCCATCTTAATGGAATTCTTCCAAAACTGCATTCTTCAACCGGCCCTCACCCTCTCTGACAACTAGGTGCCGGTGAAGTATGTCCAACAATATTGGCAGACCTGCGACTTCTTCCCGGAGAACCGTGGGATCATGGGTGACATCGATGTCCCCAACGACATGGTTTGCTCTATTAAGATCTCCCGCGTCAAAATCTCCAAGGTACTATTCATCCCCACCTGATAGGAGCTCGGGATTGCCCACTACGCGGAACCGCCAACTAGCCACGACATTCTACGCTTCATTAGAATGTTGGGCTACAACAGGGAACTCCGCAATGCCTCTGACTTCAAGAGGCAGTTTCTTCCACCTATGTGGAATGTCTTTATCAGCATCCTCAACAGAGCCCTGACTTGCAAGCTTAGAAGCATGGACCAGGGCAACATCAACATAATGACCATCATGTATGATCTCTTCTTCAACTTGCCTCTGGATTATGCTCTCCTCATCTACAACGAGATCCATGCTGGTGTGGTGAAGAAGAAGAACAAACTCATGGCCACAGGAAAACCAGTTACATCGGTGCTCTTCCCACGTTTCCTTTCCCTCTTCATCAGGGACGCGTTGAAGACGCACAAGTTACCCAGCGATGCACCATTCACTCCCCAATTTCTCATGAATCGTCATCGCCCAACCATCTCCAAGGATGGTTACCCTACGGAGAGGCCCTTGTCAAGTCCATGCTTAGTGTCATTCCAGACACCTCCACCTGCCATAGGTCTTACGAAAGTTCTTTGCTGTCCCAACAACCGCGGCTAGCTACCCCTGAGGACATAGAGCCCTCCCCTGACACAAGCGAGGGATCACAAGAGGAGACATCTTCATCGAATGATGAAGATGATGATGATGATGACACTCCTCCCACCTCCCTCGGCCCTATACCCACTTCAATTCCATAACCACAACCTCAGGCAACCACATCATCTACCCCTGGTGACCAAGGCCAAAGGGATATTAAACAAGGACCGCCCAGTCCGATCCCAACCCAACCTAGCCATCCAAAGACCATTTTCCGGGCCTGTGGAGATGACATTGCTGAGGAACCCCATCATCCATCACCTCTCTCCCAACAAGGGAGGGGTGATGAAGACTTAAGAGCCACTTCTCCTCATGGCTCGCCACTTCCCTCACACACAGAAGCATTTGTTGCTTCTGACTTTGATGTACCCATCGATCGTTCAGAGCGATCGCCCTTTCAAGCACGTACCCCATTGATTCTTGGTCTAACGATGGGGAAACACATTTACTTCTCCTCACCGGACTCTGAATCCGATGAGGAAAAGAAACATGTAGCAACTTCACGAGGTAGCTCTTCTCTTAAGGGCTATCAAGGACGTGATGGAAGTCCTCATGTGCCTCCCTCTCCACCAGACATCGATGGAGGCGCCTCTGGAACAGAGGCCCAACCTATAGCATCCGTTGCTGTAGAGGTTACCCCCTTAGCAGAATTAGTCACAAAGGCTGAGTTCCAAGCCTTTAACTCGATTCAGCGGTCCTTGGATGACCTTAAACTCAACTTGGCAAGGGTTGCTGAGTCCATCCCCACAATCGATCTTTCATCAATTCAGCAATCTCTTACGTCCCTCGAAGCTCAATCAAGGGACAATTCAACCAGACTCCAAATCTTCCAACAACTGGTGGTCGGGCAGCATAACTTCCTTACCAACATTTCGACCACTAGAAATGAATCCATCACCTCCACCCTAGCCGCCCTCTCGGCCAAAATTACAGCAACCGATGAATCCATTGTCACCCTCACCATCCAAGTAAACGACCTCACCAATTCTATCGCCACCCTACCCACCACCATAATTGCCAATCTACCACAAACAGCCCCACCTCTACCCCCCTTCTGTAGCACCCTCAACCGATGAAGCCTTCAATGCCTTTGTTGCAGAGGTACGCACCCTCATTTCTTCCATCACCATCCTTCTACCCACCTCAACCTCCACCTCCACCCTTGCAGATATGGTCATGCTAGCAGACCTCTGCGGTCTTACTAAGGCCTTAATCTCAAACTTCAGATAAGTGCAAAATTCGCCTCCAGAGCCACGAAGCAAACCAAGGCCCTCACCAAGAGCCTCGATCGCCAGCAATAGCGCACCAACTCCCTCCTCCTGTCGATGGAGGAAACACGAAGATTAAATGCACTAAGGAAGTATCTTGATTCATTCAGATCAAAGAAGATGAGTCGAGCATCTTGCTCCTCCAGCAGGCCTATGAAGAGGCCAAGGCATGACTACCCAGACCAAGATGACCATGGTCTAGGTCCTCATGAGAGGGAGAACCCGTCTATTGCCCTGATGGACACTACAGCACCTCCACCACCACAAGATCAACAACTAACCAACCAACCGACCCAAGGAACCGAGGCAAGGGAACTGGAGGCTCAGCCCTCTAATGATGTACATAATGTACATGTTCCCTCTGCTTGCACCCACAGCCAATAAGTTCTCACCAATTCCAGTGAGTTCTTCATCCTTTGAACAACAACCATCTACCCCACCAGAACCTGTTCCTCACTTTACCCCATCACTATCACCTCCTTCATCACCACCATAACCAGAACCCACCATACAACCAGAAACCACCACTCAACCAGAACCCTCCATTACTCAACCAGAACCCACTCAACCAAAGCCCACTCAACCACAGCCTACTCAACCAGAGCCCATACAACCAGAAACCTCATCCCAACCAGAACCCACTACCATACAACCCCAACCTACCCTTACCCAAACACAACCACCCATTACCCAAACCACCCAGAAGGTGCTCGTAGACTTACCCGCCTCATCAAGGCAGCCTCCAACAATAGACAAATTTGAGGAAATAGTCACCCAAATGGAAATGTTGAGGAGACGTTCGCCAGTGCCACGAAGGGGACCTATCATAATGGAAAATATCCATCAATATCTCTATCACGATCATGATGAACAGCTAATTCTCAATCCTCCCAACCTATCTCTAGTGTCGATGGACCTGTTTCGTCACAGATTCGTGAGACAAAAGTCCTCTCCACCACAAGCCGTCTTCTCAAACGACGGAATTAAGACAGTCCACGACATCATGTTACAGACCTTTGAGAATAAAGCCATCAAATACATCGAGTACATTGTGGAACGCACACATGGGATGATCAGCGTCTTCAACGACACTGATCTAATCAATCTCAATCTATGGGACTTGATTAATTTGCATGGCTACACAACTCAGAGGCATGAACAAGGGATAAGGTTTGGGATGGCCAATAGAACGATTATAGAGACGATGGAGACCCTGGTGAAGTTCAGAGCTAAGAATGACTTCCAAATAGCCCTTAAACTAGGCATTGAAAGATTATCCTGCACACCTCCAAATGAAGATTTTCCAGGACTACAGGAGACGTACTCTGCTTCAGTCCTAACTCAACCAGAACTCGGCTTGGTCTTCAAGAACGAGTATGGAACCAAAAAATTCTTCAAACTAACTGAGGCCCTCAAGTATTCAACCGAGACACTTGAATGGTTTCAGAAGGCCATACTAGAAAGACTAGGCAGAACGCACGTGCCGATGATGGAAGGACAAGAATTAATTCATAAGATCTCCACAATCGTTCGCTTTAGAGGACAGATGATGCGCTTTTGGAAGATCTATAATGGAGACCATGATTAATGAAAATATTCTATCTTTTTTACTTCCATATTGTAAGAAATCATCCAACTTTTAGACCAATGAAATTTTTTGGCAAAAGGATATTTATACTATACTAGTTTCTATTCTTTATAATTCTTTCATGTTTCATAGACTAGTCATTGTTTAATATTTCATTACTTAGGGGGAGATTGTTAGACCCGAATCATTCTTATTGTAAAAGTAATGAAAAATATACAAGTATGGAAGTGTAGAGGGCCAATGGAAGAAAAGCTTAAAGAAATCCTAAGTGTCAAGGTCAACCAGAGATACGATGAAGGATCCATAGGTGCGATGAACAATGCATATCCATCACCCCTCTGGTCATCAACACTTAGAGAATTCAACAACGGTTCAATCAGAGATATCCAAGCAAGAAGATTCTTAAAGACTCTTGATTAAACACGCCTCCTAGAAGACATCTGGAGATGACTAATCGACAGCTGGATTTTTATTGCTCCAAATAGATTGATATTATTTTCATAATTCTAGATAGATATCTTTTCCTATAATTTTTTTATAGATATCTTTTCCCTAGACAGTTTTCTCCTTAAATAGATTACTAGTATAAATAGCTTTTACATTCCTTGTAATCATTGTTGTTCCTTCTCATCAATAATAGTGAATCATTTAACGCTCAATTATTCTCCTGAAAAATTTTAGGCTGGTCTTCAATATTATCCATCCATACGACAGATTTAGGTTCTTCATAACTTAAATCTTCGTGTTATTGAGAGATCTGGAATCAACAAAAGTATGTCGCAATCCCTGACAAGCTATCTCTAAAGAAAGGAGGAAGGAAAAAAAATGCTCTCCAGTCCTAATGATGGACCATCCCTGAGGAAACATGAAACAAGGGTCTCCTTAGATGAAGTCCTGAAGGAATACGAGAGTATAGACATTTCTATGTTAAATCTTGATCTGGCAGAGAAGGGTCCTTATATACCCAACTCTATTCATTTCAAACCTGAGTTAGAAGTTATATTCCTTGACTATGAAAGAGAAGTAAGATTTCAGAGAATGTCTGAGCTACATTTATGCCCAATGGGACATTTGGTTTATCTCATGTTCTGGTTTATCTCATTTGGAGAAGATGTACCTGTCTACATTAATCTAAACATCTTAGACTAGTTTATTTTTCTTTGTAATATTATTCACATCTTGTAATCTACTTACTATATCTACTTTCAGTGATTAATATTATATTTTGTAAGTTTTAGACATGTACTGAACACCTTGTAATATTTCCATTAAATATAATATAAGTGTTTTGTGCTTCACTGAAAAAGATCCCTGAAAAAAGTAATAGAGACATAAGTCTATGAGTTCCAGTGTTACTTTTCACATTCACTGACAATCTATAAGTCAGTGAATAAGCTTTCAGTTTCAGTTTCTATTATTGTAACTTTTCTTAAATGTAACTTAAGAAAATTCTCCAAGTAATAACAGATTCACTGAAAAAAAATCCCAAAATAGTTAAAAGAGACATGTACTTTATATGTTCCTTTTCCTTACTATTATTTAAGACAGCTTTCTTTATGTTGTCTTGTTATCATCAAATAGGGGAGATTGTTGATCCTCTCTCTCATTTGATTTGATGATAATCCATTGAACCTTATACGAAGTATTTATGTTTCTGTTTTTAGTTCCAACGATCTTCACTGAGTCTGTTCAGTAATTGCTGAAGAACTTGCAATGTAAATCCAATCAGCGACAATGATACTTCAAGAAGACAAAAATCACACCAAAGAACCTTCAGCGAAAGTCGAAGACTGAAACTGAAGATTAGAGACTGGAGAGTACGTGATCTGAAGTGGTATTCATTGATTACAACCTTGTCTACATATGTATGAAGATTGTCCAAGCCTCAGCAAATGCTGAAGAAACCTCCAAGTTATTCTAGCATTCAGCAATCAAAAGAAGCTTGTTGAGCACGACTGATTTTGTCTTGTCCTTACACACACAAAGGACAAACTCATACCCTTTCTAAATGTTAGTACGGTACGGAGCCGACTAGTTGACTCTATTACCCACCAACTTTGTGAAAGGATGTCTGCTCATGAATAAGCTTTTGTACTATTCACTATAGCAAAGGACAAGCCTTCCCCTTAAGGCTTGACACGCGTTCTAACCCTACTACGTTGCACTAAATGTGCATTTAATGCAATGGGTATAAATAGATGTGTTCTATCTCCATGCAGAGATATACTCTTAACCCTTACTCTGAACTTACTTACACTTAAGTAAAAGAACACACACATCTAAGAACAAATACGCTCATCTTCAAGAGCAAGTTAGAATGTCTTTGTTGTATTCTAAACAAGTTCTCTCCCAGATAGAACTTACTTTCTTCTATTTCTTTAACAGCAAATCTTTTCTTTATTTGCTAAGAATTAGTGTGTAAACTTTACATTGTTTAGATAGGTTTTACTTACCTTATCTTTCCGCAAACAATCTTGTAAAATCTGTACTGATCTTTCTTTATCAATATATATTTTAAATTTGAAAATTTTATGTGTTTGTATTCATCCTTCCCCCCCCCCTCTACGAACTGTTATACACATCTTGTAGACCCTAAAGGAACCAACAACTTCCAATGAGGGACATTGAAAATTATGAGTTTGGGGAAGGTTACCATCATGGCCAATTTGATCAAACAATCAAAGAAGAATAAAGCTCTTAAATGCACAAATACCATGTTTAGATCGTTGATCCAAACTCTCACTGATTTGATGATGACCCTCATTTCTTAGTGCAAAATGTTTGTTCTGTTTTTTTTTTCAGTTTTGTAATCATCTATGAGTCTGTTTAGTGATTGTTGAACATGTATTGTAAACGATTCAAATAACAAGTATTCTCCAAAGACAAAACTCGCACCAAGGGAACCTTCAGCGATGTCAAAGAAGTAGTTGAATAAAGAAACACAACAATTTGTGATATGAAGCAAATTTAGTGATAACAGATTGTTCAAATCAAAGTGTAAAATCTGATCAAGACTCAGCGAACACTAAAGAACCTTTAGGTAGCGTTTGGTACACAAACAAAATTGGACAGGACAAAACTGGACATGACTTGACATAATAGGAGTATGTCTGGTGTTTGGTACGACTAGGACTGAACGGGACAGAACTAAACAAGCTTCCCCCAAAATTTATATGATGATTTTAAATATTATATAATAGTTATAATTAACACAAATAAAGTAAATAATTAAAGAATTTAATTTATAAATATATGTACATAATTTGAATGAAAAATTTGATATAAATGATGATAGTAGTGGTGTTGGTGGAGGTGGTTTTGGTTATGGTGGAGGTGGTGGTGGCCGACGGTAGTTGTGGCAACGGGCGATGGTGGTCGGTGGCCAAATATGGGTATGGAAGTAGAGGCAGTGGTGCTTGGTGGACGACGGTGGTTATAGAGGACAGGAAGATGGTAGATTATGGTGGTGGTTGCGGTTGACAACGGTGGAGGAGGTAGTTGTGGTTGATGTAGTGAAGATGGTGGTGGTGGTTATGGTGGAGGTGAGGTGGCAATAAACGGTGGTGGCCGATGGTGGTCGTAGAGGAGGTTGTTGTAGTAGAGAAGGAGTTGAAGGTGGCGAACGACGGTAGTGGTGGTGGCAATGGACGGTGGTGGTCGACTATGGGAGAGGTGGCAATGGACTTGGTGGACGATGGTTATGGAGGCGGTGGAGGATGTTGATCCTCTCTCTCAGTGATTTGATGATAATCCCTTTTTTCTTTCACGTTGTATTTGTGTCTCTGTATTTTTATTTCCAGCGATCATCACTGAGTATGTTCAGTGATCGCTGAAGAACTTGCATTGTAAATTCATCAGAGACAAACAATACTTCAAGAAGACAACACTCACACCAAAGATCCTTCAGCAAACGTCGAAGACTGAAACTGAATATTAGAGACTGGCGAGTACGTGATCTGAAGCGGTATTCAGTGATTACAAACATGTCTACATATGTGTGAAGACTGCTCTAGCTTCAGCGAATGATGATGAGACCTCCAGGTCATCCTAGCATTCAGCAATCAAAAGAAGCTTGCTTAGCACGATTGTTGTTGTCTTGTCCTTTTGCACACAAAGTACAAACCCATACCCTTGCAAAAGTTAGTACGGTACGGAGCCGATTAGTCGACTCTTTGTCCACCAACTTTAGGCAAGGATGTCTGCTCAAGAATAGTGCTTTTGTACTATTCACTGTAGCAAAGRACAAGCCTTCCTCTTAAGGCTTGTCACGCACTCTAAACCTACCATATTGCATTAAATGTTCATTTAATGCACTGGGTATAAATAGAAGTGTTTCTTCTCTTTGTAGAGTGCGCGCATCTCTCTTCAATCCTCATCTTACTTCAAGCATCTTCTAGCTTAAGTAAAAGATCTTCTTTTTATCAATCTTTTTTCTTGTAATTGCTAAAGATCTGTGTGTAACCAAAGATTGTTTAGATAGGTTTTCTTTACCTTATCTTTCCGTAAACAGTTTTGTAAAATCTGTATTGATCTTCTCTATCAATATATATTTTGAATATGAAAATAATGTGTTTGTATTCATCCCCCCTTCTACAAACTGTTTCTATTCTTGTAGACCCTTACGGGACCAACAAGTGGTATCAGAGCAGTGTTTTCTTTCTTTCTTTGTGTTTTGTTATTTCTCTGTATTAATTTATCTCTCCTTAGATAACTTACTGCTTTCAAATGGCTTTACATATTACAAACACACACACACGATAATGGCTCTCTTGCCAAACCTTCCCGGTTTGTCCATGACAATTTTTGTCTCTGGAAGAACCGGATGTCCCTCTTTCTGGAAGGTGTGGATCCTGAAATTCCATATTATATAGAAAATGGACCATATATTCCATTTGCTATTGTTCCGGCTGTTCCAGCAACAGCTACGACTGCCGCGATTCCTGAACGGCAGATTCCAAAGCTCCTACATCAATGGAGCGAT
>NC_037530.1:18576985-18627915 GCF_001531365.2 Cynara cardunculus var. scolymus
TAGAAATAACCTTGGGTGGTGGGTTTTTCATCATAAAATTCATGATTTCTTAACCATGAAGGTATAAGTTTTTAAATAATATAGTAATGTTTCCACCAGAATATCTTATCACAAATAGACATCACCTCATGTATGCTTCACACGACATGCATACATGTATAAATTACATACATATCATGTCATCTTTTCACATATATGCATGCTCAATAACATGTTCACATTTCACATATATAGTTCATGCATTTCTACTTAGACATGCATATTTCACGTAATCCACATAACGAACACGTATAAATTACCTAAACCCAGGTTGTCTCAAACCTGGTTATAACAATCTGGAGTATTCATCAACCAGTACTAACATGTACTTCTTCTAGAGAAACTTTGAGTTGATATTGGCCCACAGAGATCTATATGTACCATGTCCAAGGGCTTGGTATAGGAGGTTTCTGACTTGGTTTTATTCAAGGCCCGTCATAGCTTTCCCATCTCACAGACTGAGCGTAGATGATCTTTTTCAAATTTAAGATCCGGAATTCCCTTGACCAGCTTCTGTGTGGCTAGTTTTCATAGTGCATCAAAGTTGAGATGCGAGAACTTTTGATGTCATAGCCAATTTTCATCGCTCTTATGAGACACAAGACAGAGGGTGTCTTGTGCCATAGAGAATTCAAAATCTAGAAGATAGAGATTTCCTTCTCTCTTTGCCCTGATGATTGATTGACCGGGCTTTGTGTCTATGATGCAAAAAACCTTGCGGAATCTGACTTCAAGACCCTTGTCGCAGAACTGGCTTATGCTTAGTTAGTTGTGCTTCAAACCTTCAACATAAGCCACTTTGCTGATGAAGATGTTTCCTTTGATGAGAGTGCCATATCCCTTGATTGTACCCTTGCTGTTGTCTCCAAAAGTCACAGAGCCTCTAGTTTTTTGGTTGAAGAAGGACAGCTGACTTTTATCACCAGTCATGTGCCTGGAGCAACCTGAATCCATGTACCATGGTTGCACATGCTGGTCCTGYAAGACAAATTAAGGGGATTTAGGTACCCATTTCATAATGGGTCCTCGTTTGTTAGTGTTGGATACTTCTCTCTTGTCATTTTCCTTAGCCTTTGCAGGCTTGGGTTGATTTGCATTTCCCTTGCCCTTAGACTTGGGCTTTTTCACGTTTTTATTGATGTTAATTTTATAGCGATAGACGTGTTTGGAGAATATGCAGTGATGTGTCAACATGTGATTTCTCAGGTTTTGTAAAAGAGTTAAACATTGACAGTTATGATCCCTTGGACATGTATGTCTAACGTTCTTTTTATTCGATGGAAACGAAGAAGTAAATGCAGGGAATGAAGATCCTGTCCTAGCATTGGTTGTTTTTACAAACTTCCTATCTAATGTGGATTTTTTATTTGTGGTCTTGGTCTTTACTTATTTCCTCCTAAGGAAGTGCTGCTTTTCTTTAGCTGAAGTAGAGAAAAAGTGGTGGTTAGTTTTCTCAGAAGTAGGCCACTTCTGTTTTTGTTCACGAGTAAACTTAATGAACTTGAAGGATGTACTAGGGCCTTGTAAGTTATCTTTGGCAGATTTGCTATTTCTCAGCTTTCCCTTTCCTTTGTCCGAAGATTTCATCGATGGTGGAACATCAGTTTTCATTAAGGATTTGAAGTTTTTAGGCTTTTTATCCTTAATGATTTCTGGTGATTCACATACTATTTTCTCTTCAGATTCCGAATCAAGAAAGTCTCTTGCTAATTTCTCAAAGTCAAAAATATCATGAATGTCTGAGGAAGGTGTGGGTCCAGAGGTTGATGCTTCAGAGTGACCTGTTTGAGATTCCATTGTTTCTGACTTGGACGAATTCCCAATGTTTCTTGGGTGGATCATCGATTCATCAGCTGATGGTTTCTTACTTAGATCCTCATCAACAGTACTTGCTGATGAAGTGGGGTTGACAATCAGAGGATCTGATTTGGAGGTGTCGTTCCACTCATCAGAATTCTTACATGTACTATTCTCGTACACCATGTTTTCAAAATCCTGTCTCAAAACGACAATTTTTCCATCGACTTTAGCTCTTTTAAAATTTTCTTTCGGTTTCGAAGTAAAGTCGGGTTTTTGAACACATCCAAGTTTGAAAGTGGATTCAAGGGTGGATTTATTTGTTTCAATGAAGGAATCAAATTTATTGAATCCAATCCCTTGAGTGTCCGTTTGACTGTTTAACTTTTCATAAACATCTTGGGCATCTTTGTACTTCTTCATCAGAAGTTCATTGGTTTGAAGCTTCTGGTGAAGGATCTCCCTTTCCTTTTGAAAGAAATCTTTAAGAGCAACTGAGTTTAGTCTCTCTGCCTTGGATTCTTTTAAGGCCTTATTTTTCTTTTCTAAGTCCTTAGATATTCATTTGTTTAGTTTCAAAAGTTTTTCTTCCTATGATTTCTTAAGTGTGGTGATGCGAGTCTTTTCCTTAGCAAGTTCGGCTTTTTCTTCGGTTAGAAGGTCAGTCTCTCTTTTGTAGAAACTTGCTTCTTTTTCCGCTTTTAGTCTTTCAGATTTTTCAAAATTTAATTTGTCTTTCAATTTAAAGAAATCTTCTGAAAGTTTTATCACCCTTAACTCTAGCTTAGATGGAGCAGAGTTGGTTTCATTGGAAGTACACTCACATACCTGATCATCAGAGTCGGAGGTGGATTCGGCAAAAGATGTGGCCATCAGACAGATGAGTGTTTTATCTTCTTAATCGGATACCCAATTTTCTTTCTCAGCCATCAGGCTTCGCTATCTTGGATTGTACTTGTACTTATTCTTGTAATAATCGGCATCCTTTACCAATCGTCCTCTGCACTCTTTTGAAAAATGACCAATTTTCCCGTATCTGAAGCAGCGAAGGTCATTTTTCCTTTCGTTTCTATCTTCTTTCTTGTCCTCCCTTCTGTCCTCTCTCTCTTCTCTTTTGTCTCTTTTGACTTCCCTCTGATAGAATTTTGATGGTTTCTTTTCATGGTCTGACTGGTACTTCTCCTTCTTGAAGTCTCTTTGTTCATAGGGTCTCTTGATGAACTTCTTTTGGAACTGTCTTGTAATCAAGGCCAGAGACTTAGCAAAGGCTTTGATATCATCATCTGATTCAGGTGACTCGTCTTCAGATTCCGATTCTACCACCATTGCTTTCTTTCTTTTCTTCTTGTGATCTCTGGTGGAGGTCCTTGATACTTCCTTTTCATCAGTAGCAAGAGCCAGAGGTCCACCGATGGATACTTTCTTCTTCATTATGTCATTCTCTTGTGCTGCAAGCGTTCCATATACATCATGAAGTGACCAGCCGTGTAGGTCCTGATTAGCTTGAAGGGACATTGACAGCTGAGTCCATTCATCGCCAAGACTTTTTAGGAACAAAACATTGTTTTCTTTTTTTGTTCTGGAGATATCATTTCGACGACATTGATTAATCAATGTGTTGAAACGATCGTAAGTCTTCTGTATTGGTTCATCAGGAAAGCTGGTGTATTCGTTGAGACATTGTGCTCTACGGTTCTTCTTTATTTTAGCTCCTCCTTCCAATTGGCTCGCAAGTTCATCCCACAATTCCTTTGTTTTGGAACATGCATCAAGGGATTGAAAATTTTCATTGGGAATGGCCATGATGATTAGTCGCTTGGCCTTCTTGTCAATTTCCACACGCTCAATATCGTCTTCATCCCAGTTTTTTCATCCTTGGGCATATAATAAGCATGAATTTCTGTTGTGGTATTTGTTCCTAGGACTCTTGAGACAAGAGTCTGTGGAACGTAAGGACCCTCCATTACAGATCGCAGGAGGTTTCTATCCATCCCTTCCAAGAAGTTTACCATCCTCATTCTCCATTGTGGGTACTCTTCTCGTTGAAGAGTTGGAGGCTTGGTGAGGGAGCCAACACTATACGCAGAATTCCAGTTGGCCATTGGAGATATGAAGAGAGAGGAATGAGTTTTATGGAGAGATGATGAAATGAGAGATTTTAGTGATGGTTTTGATTGAGAAACAATCAGTTGGCTCTGATACCAATTATTGATCCCATATATCTTAATAACACTAATAAATAGATTATGAATGACCTAAATAAGTAGTGTGGATGAATAGAATGAAGAATACTCCAGAACAAATAATGTGTATATTCAAAGCATATACTTGAGCATTAAAGATGCGTAAAAACTCACTTAAAGTCTATTTTTACAATAGGCCTAGCTACCTATTTATACTAACAATAAGAAGATAACTATCTAGCCAATCTTCTAGGAAAGATAATGTTTATCTAAAGTATGGATAAACTATAAATTAAGATAAACTTAAAATCCAGCTGTCGATTTGTTATCTCCAGCTGTCTTCCATAGGATGTTAATTCAACCTTATCTTCATATCTTCATTGCATGCCTCTGGTTGAACTGCTGAAGAAAACAATAAGTGTTGTTGACCAGAGGGGTGATGAAGATGCTCTTTCCATCACATCTCTGGTCGATTCGACCTTTTGGTTGTTCTCCAGACTTAGTCAATTCTGCCTTAATGTCTTCATCGGTCTTCTGGTTCTTCATCACTTATTGTTCTTCATTACTTTTACATTTATGAATTATGGGGTCTAACATAAGTTGTTGAAGCTGATGTACTCAAGGACATCTTCTCCAAGCTTCTTACGTCTAAGATATTCCTTTTTGATCTTGTGATCCATCATATCTCCAAATAGGTCATTATTTATCCAATAGCTTAAATACTCTAAGTGATCTATCGGGCTGAAATGGAACTCAGATACTCGCTAAAATCTATATTCACTGTCATAGTCAATGAACATAAGTCCATACTTAGGTTTCACATGCACTATGTTGGGTATATACGGACCCTTTCGCAGCCAATGTCAGGTTTAGCATTGAGAGATCCGGCTTCTTTTGATCCTTCAGAAGTTCATCTAGAGAGAATTTGATCTCGTGCTCGTTCTTATGAGATGTTCCTTTCTTAAGTCATGAAAGGTGTTTTCTTCGAGAGGGCGACTTCTTTAGAAAAGAAGGGAATTAGATGATCGTGGACACCTTCGTGAATAGTTCATTCAGGACAACTTCAATCATAGGCTTGTACTTGGATTTGGATCTCTGAATAGCCTGTCGAATCTCTAACCACTCATAAAAGCCATACTGACCGAGGTATGAAGGTTCCTCCATGACAGCATCTTGATTCTCTTGAAAAATGACCATTGAGACTAGAAGGCCACCATCCTTCATCTTTCCGCTGATGGTGACGTTTGAGATATTATGGTGACTCATCCTTTTCTTGATCCTTTCCTTGCACCAGTTAAGATCATGTTCTCTCAGTATCAGTGCCCATTGATGTTCTCATTCAGCTTGTGAAAATATGTTGGGTTCAAGTTTTGTACCTAAACTGTTGTATCCAAGCTTTATGTTCTTGTGCTTATCTTGTGTATATATATATAATAGGATGCTTTAGTGTTAGTTGAGTAATCTCTTGAACTAATCTTTTGTAATCCTTTAAAGAAAAAAAATACATTTGGCGATTGAAAGAATTCTCTCTCTCTAGATTTCTACCCTCTCTCTACATTTCTATTTGTGTTCTTGATTGTGATATCGAATCATAAATTAATTGTTATTGATTAATCTTTCTAGGATTATCAATTGGTATCAAAGCAGATTACAACAACTTAGAGATTAGATTGGATTGAATTGGACCATTTTTGGACAATTTGAACTTCCTTAATCAAACACTTTTTACTTATTGTTTTGGATTGATTGTTCATAATCTGTTTGATTTTGTTTGTGAATTTGATTGTATTGTATGCGAATTTTGATTTGGAATTGATTTGAGTAATTCAATTTCATAATTGAATTGATTTCAAGACTAAATCTTGAATTGATCATTATCAAATTGATCACTTTTGATCCGGTTTTGATAAAGTTTTGAATTGAAAACTTGTTTGTGGACAAAATGTGAATCGATCTATGCTAATTTTGTTCAGATTGGTGTAAATTTGAGTGTTTTGGGTTGATTTCTGGATTTTTTGACTAACAGTTTATTTCATCGCTCAATGAACATCTTCATCAAGCGATAAGAACCATTCATCACCTATTGAATATTGATTGTTGTTCAATTAGAAGTATTGTGCGATAAGAAAGGTTGAATTTGGTCAAAGCTTATCCGATAAAGTTTTTGTCCAATAAGAGCTTGAGAAATCAAAAGCCTGTCCGATAAGGGTTGTTCTCGGATAAAGGCTTGTCCGATAAGGTATGTTGTTTGATAAGGTTGTGAGTCATAAATTGTTTTGGGCGTTAAAAGGGTTGAAAGTTCCTTTGTTGTCCGATAAGCAAGTTTTTGAAAGATTTGTGTGTTTTTCGATAACTTGTTGGAAGTTTTTGAAAGCCATTCAAATCTTTAATCAATTTGAAATATTCTGAAATGGCTTTAAAGATAGAAAAAGAGAACAAGGATCTGAAAGAGAGAGTTTCTGAACTTGAAAAGAAATTGAAAAAGGAACATGACAAATATGTTATAATGGTTTATGAAAGCCATTCAAATCTTTGATGAATTCATGTTTAGAGGATTTTCATCTGATTACCAAGAAAGAAATATTGAGCAATTAAAGAAAAATTCTGAGTTAACTACAAGAGTTTATGAAGCTGAAAAGGCATTGGATTCAGAAATAAGAGCTATTGAAAAAGAAAAGAGAAGAATAATTGAACTGGAGAGTTTGTTAGAGTCTGAAAAGGAAAAGAATAAATTTTCTGATGTTAAAAAGAAGTCTGATGGTGAAAAGAGGTTTACAGAGGTAGAGAAGAAGTTTGATGATGAAATGAAGAAGCTTGAAAGCAAAATTAAAGGTCTTCAGATGAATAATGCAAAGCTTTCAGAGCAAATATCTGAATTTGAGAAGATTGTTATTCTTGAAAGAGCTAAATTTGAGAATGAGAAGAAAGAATTAGTGAAATAACCTGGGAAGAGATATTTGGAGATTTCTAAGAGTATTGCTGCTAAGCAAAAGATTCTGGATGAAGAAAGAAAGGCATTTGCTATATAGAAAAAGAGTATTGCAAAGAAGAACGCAACAATAGCTAAGGAGTTGACTGAAAAGATGAAATGGTTAGATGTTGCCTCAGATAATGAGAAAGAAGGTTTTGAAAAGGAAAGAAATAGTTTTGTAAAGGAAAGGAAAGTTTTGGAAGGTAAGATTTTTGAGGTTTCAAAAAAATTATATGAACTAAATGTTGATCTTGTGTCTGAAACGAATATGAGATCTGAGTTTAAAAAGAAATATGATTTAGTTACTGAAGAAAGAGATCAGTTGCTAAAGAAAATAAAAAAAATTGAAATGAGTACGTCAAGCTCAACTGATTCTCATTCTAAGTGTAAAATGTACTTGAATGACAGTTCTAGTGTCAAATCCAACAATTATTCAAGTAGTTCTAAATCAAGTGTTTCAAAGAACAAATCTCATATTCCAAATCAGTTCTATAAAGGCTATGTTATTGAGTCAGATAATCATTTTCAAAGAGTGAAAAAGATTTGGTTGAAGAAATGTGATATTGAGAATACTGATGGTCAGTCTTCTCAAAACTATGTTTGTAATAAGAAATCATTTGTTCCAAAAATTGTTTTGCTTTGTATTGTTAAATCCACTAACCAGCTTATCAGTTTTAGCAAGAGAAATTTTTTTTGTTTAACTTGTGGAACAAATGACTTCATCAACAAGAATAAAGTCAACAGCTGGTATGCAAAGGTAAGAATGCAAACAGCTGGTATAGGAACAAATGGAATGGAAATACCAGATTTTATTATACTAGGTATGGAAATAACATGTATGATAATAATTGATATGGAACATATTGCATATATGATATGCTAGTGAAGAGTACTAATGTGAAAATATATTATTTGAACAGATGGTATGGTACGTATAATATACCCCATACCTATGCTAACAAATCAGGATCCATGAAAGTATGAATACCAAAATCTGTATAATCTGTTTTTGCAGGTTTGTCATGTGTGGAGCTGATTTTAGAAGATTTAAGACATGATAAACTGAAGCGGGTTTTAAGGGGGAGTTTCTAGAAATTTGTGCTTAAAGATAGTTTCTAAACATATCAGTTTAGGACATGGTCTTTAATATAGCTTCTAAACACATTAGTTTAGGACCTGGTCTTCAACACAGCTTCTGAACAAATCAATTCAGAACCTGGGCTTATCTGTTTTCAAAGGGAGTTTAATGTTTTATCTTTTATACTGATTTTAAATGAGATATAAATTCCAAGGGGAGTGTATGGATTTTTATCTTTTGGTATCAACTATTATAGTGTTTGAATTTTATCTAATATATTTTCAAAGGGGAGTAATTTTTTTATTATTCATATGTGAATCTAAGATGGAAATTTTTTACAGGATTTTTGAAAGAAAAAGAGTTAGAGATGAAGGAGATATCCGGACAAAGGCTTGTCTGATGAAGCTCAATCCAGACAACGGCCTGTCCGATGAAGAACTAATCCGAACAAAGTGATGTTCGATGAAGGATGTAGTCGGACACATTTTGAGTGATACAGTGTTATTCAAAATTCCTTGAGCGATAAATCCGGACATAGTGGTGAGCAATGAAGTAGCTATCCGGATATAGTGCTGACCTATAAAGTAGCTATCTGATCATAGAGTAGTACGATGAGAGTACTATTCAGTCAATGTATTGAGCCATGACTTATAGTCTTGAGTGATGAGAGTCTTATGAGATAAGTGTTGATAGATTCAGCACTGAGCGATATGTATTATCATAGCAGTCAGCGATGAGAGTTGTTACTTGAGCGATGAGTGTTGCTAGTAATGAGCAATGAGTGTTGATAAATATGAGCGATGGGAGTCAATAGTGAGCGATGAATTCCCCTCATCGACTGGTTTTTTTTTTTGTGATGTATTTTTTAAGTGATATTTTTTTAAATCAAGTTTTTTTTGTGTGCTTAATCTTCATATGCGTAGAAGAAGGACGACTTCAAAGTATATAAAAATGTTTTACAAATGTTCAAACCACTTCTTTGATTTCAAATGTTCTTATGATTTTAAGAAGTGAGGATTTAAATTTTTTTTATTTTGCGATTGAAACGAGTTCTCATCGTGTATAATTCCAATACTTCAACTGTTCTTAAATTTCGTTATTGTTGGGTTCAAGTATGTGCGTTAAAGATTGTATTCAAGTTCTCCTTTACTATGCTTTGTAATAGTTAGGTTTTAATGCTTTCCTTAGTATAAATAGTGATTAGTCTTGTAATTGTCATTAACTTCTACAATTAATCTGATTAGTGCTGTAATATTCTCTCTCAAGAAATACAAAGAAGATTGTTGGTGAAAATTCTCTCTACTCATATTCTTAATCTTCATCTTGAAAATTAATTCTGAATTTGTATGATTTTGGGCTTTTCAATTGGTATCAGAGCAACCTGCAGTAATTTGATTAGAGGATTAAAAAAATTTATCGAGGATTTTGCACGAATTTTAGACGATTTATCGATCTGTTCTTGGTGTTCATCGAACTGTTCATTGTGTTCTTCATCCAGAATCACAAATTTTGCTTGAATCGCTTAGATTTTGATTGTTAATTGATATAATTCATACTACTGATTTCGCAATTACATACTGAACAACTTTGATTTACATCTTTTTCAATTTTAATCAAGATTTAAACCATTTTTGATCGATTTTTTAGTTTTCTGAATATGTTCGTGTTCTTCAAAAACTCATATTTTTTCAAGCTTTGATCCATTTTTTGGTGAAAAAGTGTTAAAATTGTGTTCTTGCTTGAATCTAGTCCGTATAACTCTTGATCGGATTAAGTGTAAATCGCTTAAAGCCTGTTCGATTTAAGTCTTGTAAATTTTTGTGAATTGATTGTGCGATTTAGGTTAAACCGGGTAAGACTTGTTCGATTTAGAGGTAAATCGCATGGTACTTGTTCGATTTAGTGACCAATTTATTTTAATCCGTATGATAAATCGTTGATGTGTTGTACGATTTATTGATAATCCGGTTGCTTCTTAAGCGGTTTAGTGAGCGATTTAGTCTATTTGGTGTGCGATTTATTTGTAATCCGGTTGTTTCCTGATCGTTTTACTAGTGCCATATAAGTGTTGTGCGATTTAGTTTGGGAGATTTAAATTGATCTGTTATATGCGATTTAAGTGATCGTACTTTGACTTTTTGGACAGTTTGTTGATCGTATTTTGACCTTGACGTTTTGAACGGATTATTGAACGATCTTTGACTTTCCTTGGTGAGCGATTTAGTTGTTGTTTTGAACGATTTAAAGTTGTTTGAATAATTAAGCGATTTGAATTTTGAGCGGATTTGTGCGTATTTTGGCTTGTTGACTTGACTTGTTGACTTGTTGACTTTTTACGTCCGTATTTCATTTTCGCTAATTTGACTAAGTGTTTGAAACATCCGATTTGAGATTTCTTAATTGTGTGTTTTTTGACTATGTTGGAATTCACTGGATTTCTCATCCGGATTTGATAATTATTTGTACGATTTAAAGCTCTTTGTTGTCCGAATATCTAATCCGGATAACTTGTTTTACTTAGAATTTCAAGACTATATTCTTCGTCCGAATTTCTACACCGGATAAGCTTGACCGGATTTCTAATCCGGATAAGTTTGTGTGCTTATATTTTCTATGTCTTCAATGTGTGCAAATCCTTGTTTGAGATTTAATTGATATATTTTTTGAATCCTAATCCTTTAATACAAATTTTGAACTGCAGGTGATCCTATATCATACATAACTGAGAAAATGAGTTCAAGAGAAGCAATGGCTATTGGTACTGACACCAAGCCACTTGTGCTGTTTAGAGGGGATTATAACCAATGGAGGGATAGATTCCTCAATTTCATTGAGAGAATGAAAGAAGGTGATCTGATTATGGAATCCTTGATGGAAAGTCCTGTTGTGTTCTACAGAGAGACACCTACTATTCCAGAAGAAGACAGACCTGCACAAAGAGTCATCAAGGAGAAGTTCAGATACACTGCGCAAGAAAAGGAGAGAGCCCATGCTGATGTGCTTTGCAAGTCCTACATGATGCAAGCACTGACCAACGATATCTACATGAGCATTGACAATCATAAATCATATGGTCACAGCATGTGGGTTCAAATTGAAAAGATGATGATGGGTTCTAAAGTAGGAACTCAGTTGAAGATTACTAATTGTATATCTGCATATAAAGAATTCAAGGCTAAAGATGGAGAGAGCCTCGACAATGTCTATGACAGGCTTACCAGACTGCTTTCGTGGAAGAAGAAAGAGAAGAAAGTTGCTGATCCTTTAGCTTTCGTGTCTGAGAAGAAAGGAAAAAGCAGATATGGGAAGCAAGTGAAAGAAATAAGCCAGTCAAGCGAATCAGCAAGTGAAGATAGTAACAGCTTGGATTCAGACTCTGAAATGACTGAAATAAAACATGCCATGACGATGCTAACTAAAGCATTCCAAAAGAGGTTTCAGAAACGACCACACTCGAACAATCAAAGATTCTCGTCCGGCTCAAAATACAAATTTAAAGATAAATTCGGCGAGAAGAAGAAATATGAAGAAAAGAGATTTGAGAAAAAGTACGAGAAGAAGCCGGAAGAGAAGAAGAAATTTGTCAAAGGCGTAGCAGATGAGCACACAAAGTGCTACAACTGTGGCAAGCTAGGCCATTTTGCTGTAAACTACAGAAAGCCGGTAACGAGAAATACCGACTACTACAAAAACAAATTTCTTCTCTCAAAACAAAGAGATGCGGGTAAAGCACTGATGGTAGAAGACGATCATTGGTTAAACTTAACCGATGAAGAGGAAGAAGCTGAAGCTGTTGCTCACATTTTCTTGATGGCTAGAACAGAAAATTGTTTTTCAGATGAAGAAGAAGAACATATTGCTGAAGTGGAAGAAGAGGTATTGGAGAAATCATGCATAAAACAGATGCAAAAGATAATGCTTAAACTTCAATCTTTCCAGCAACAATTAAAAACAAAAAAAAAGCGTTCAAATAATTTTGAAAAAGAATTAAAAACGCAAAAAGAAGTATACATCAAATTATTTGATGAAAATGCTGGAAACTTGGACTGGGCTAAATCTATGTTATCTGAATCTAAAACATTTAATGAAAAATCCAATATCTTAAAAGCCGAATTATCTTATTCCAAGGAACGATATAAATCGTTAGAATTGGTTAATGAAAAAGTAGTGGTTAAAATAAATAAGCTTGATTTACAAATAATTCAATTAAATGAAAAACTGAAGTCTAAGGAATAAGTTTTATATAAGAGAGGGCAGACTAATCAAACAATTTTTCTGAACAAACCCTCAGAAACAAGATTCTTTAACCCTCGGGAAGGGTTGGGGTACGAAAATCCAAATTTTTTAGGAAAAAGCTTTATATTATACCCCGACACTATATAAATTTGAATATCTTGATTTCGGACCCTAGTTTTCAATTAAATTTACAAAATCTTCTGATGAGGTAGAACAACGAGAAGATTTTAATCATCAAAGAAAAGACAAAATGCAGGTTCCGTTTGATTATGAAAACTTAAATGATAGTTATAAAAATCAAGACTCTGTACTTTCATCAAATTATTTTCACAGCTATTCTAAAGCAAAGCTTGAGTCTAAACCCGCTGAACCAAAGTTTTATACTCCAAACTTAATTTTAGAAAAACAAGTGGTTCAGTTGGAAAATATTTTAAATGAAGAACGACTTTCATTTAATCAACAAAAACAAGAATTTTTAAATAAAATTGAAGATTTACAAAATTCTAAACTAAAAACGGAACATGTTGAATCTGAGTATTTCTCGTGTAATAAATCTTTAAGTGAAGCTTCTGATTAAGAAAAAATAAATATTTTAAATGAAGAAATTAATGTTTCCGATATCTTGAATTCAGAAGTCTGTTTGGACGACGAGATTGATCAGTTTGACTTTTCGAAGAAATTATCCTGTCATGAAGATTTTCTTGTTAAAAATGATATGACTGAGAATTCTAATTTAGCTTCAGATTTAGAAAAGGATTTTAATGAAAAACCTGTTTCTGAGGATTTGTATTATAAAAAGATTAAAACTAAAAAGAATTCGAGGAAACAGAAGAAGCTTACTAACAAAATTAAACAAAAAGTTCATCATTCATTTAAATCTGATGATTTTTATTTTTTCCTGTTTCAGATAACGCGTTGAAGTTTAAGAAGGTTTGGARRGTAAAAGAAGAAGAAAAATCATCAACTCGACAGAAGAAGAATAATTTTACTAAGTCTGTATTAAATGATTCTACATTGAATAATTCTGTAAAAAGATATTCAGTAGATGAATTGTTTGATATTAGAAATGGTAAAAATAATTGTTCTCCGTGTGGATTGAATGAGTTACTTAGGTCTTTTACTTTTTTTAAGCCTTATTCGTTCATGCATTCTACTTTAACTGTTTTATCTAAGAAATTTTATTTTAAAGAATACAGTATACCACCAACGAGATTTGAGCTTAAAGGACCCAAACTAAAATGGGTACCAAAACCCAATTGATTCACTTTTGCAGGTTAACCGGCATGTGTGGTTCTTAGACTCCAGATGTTCTAAGCATGTGACTGGTAGAAAAGATTTTTTATCTAACTATGTTGAATCTTTTGGAGGTACGGTAAGGTTCGGAAACGATCAATACGCGCCTATCCTTGGATATGGTGATGTAATTTCTGGGAATTTAATGATAAAGAAAGTGTCGTATGTCGAAGGACTTGGACATAATCTTTTTAGCATAGGTCAATTTTGTGATAAGATTTTAGAAGTCTGTTTTAAAGCTAACCAATGCAGCATCCGAACTACTGATGATAAGGAGCTTTTAGCTGGAATCAGAAGATCAAATCTCTACACAATTGACCTATCCAACATACAAGTAGATACTGACGTCTGCTTGATATCCAAGGCATCCTTGAAGCAGAATCTGCTATGGCATCGGTGTCTTTCACATTTAAATGTCAAATATCTGAACAAGTTGGTTGGTGACAACTTGGTTAAAGGCATCGCAGGCCTAAAGTTTCATAAAGACCATGTATGTGGTGCATGTGAAATGAGCAAACTGAAGAAAGCTTCACATAAGCTGAAGACAAAGTTCAACACCGAATGTCCTCTACACTTACTCCATATGGATCTATGTGGTCCTATGCAAGTCCAAAGCATTAATGGAAAGAAGTATGTGTTGGTCACAGTTGATGACTATTCGAGATATACATGGGTTCATTTTCTACGGTCAAAGGATTGTTAGCTTTATTTTTAAAGCTAATAATTAACTTGAAAAAGTTTTATGAAACAATCCAGAGCTAKAAGATGAACTGAAGAAGTTTCTGCACCAAAACGTCTAAAGTCTAGAAGACTAGCCTCTGTGCTAAAGAGTCACGAAGACCAGAGCTTCTTTCAAAGACTATAGAGCTTCTGTGGTAACCAGAGCCTCTGTAAGGACCAGAGTTCTTGGACTCTAAGTCCCTTGGACCAGAGCCCCTCTGTGAAGACTAGAGCTTCTGTGAGTGCTCACAGAGCCTCTGGTGAWGCTAACAGAACCTCTGTTATATTTGACAAGAGACTCTCTGGCTATGCCGTCCTCTGTTATCTTTTAGATGACTATCTTCAGATTCCTTATTCTGGATAAGGTTATTCCTGTTCTGGATAGCGTCAAACTTATCCAGGTTTCGTGGGTTACTACCTATAAATAGAGTGTTTCAGATAGAGAAATAGAAACTCAAGAGCATCAAGAGAATTCTCTTTGTAATAGATAGATTCAAAATCATATGAGAGTCGATTAGGGTTTCTTGAGAGTTTGTAATTTCTATTTTCAATAAATGAAAAGCAGCCGTTATTTCTCTGTTTAATCTTCTTGTTTACTTTCTCTTACAAACTTCTAGTGTAAATCGTTCTACTTTCAGATCTGGGAAATAACAAGGATGAAGTGGCCGAGACAATAATCTCATTCTTGAAGACAGTCCAAAATAATCTGCAAATGCTAGTTCAGAAAATCAGAACTGACAACGAAATTGAATTTAAGAACAATACACTCGGCTCATTCGTCGAATCTGTCGGTATTACACGTACGTTCTTGGCAGCCCGGACATCGCAACAGAATGGTGTCGTTGAGCGGAATAACAGAACATTGGTGGAAGCAGTGCAGACATTACTTACCTGCTCAAAGCTTCCATTATTCTTATGGGCTGAAGCAGTGGCAACTGCTTGTTTTACTCAGAACCGATCCCTCATTCACAAAAGGTTTGGTAAAACTCCGTATGAGATAATAAACAAAAGAATACCTAATATCAAATTCTTCCGAGTTTTTGGTTGCAGGTGCTTTATTTTAAATGACAAAGAGGACAGAGGGAAGTTTCCTGCTAAAGCTGATGAAGCAGTCTTCGTTGATTATTCCAAGACATCTGCTGCATATAGGGTCTACAACAAGAGGACCAAAATCATCAATGAGAGCGTGAACATGTCCTTTGATATAGTCATTGATGTGGCTTATGAACAATTCAGTTCAGGACCCGGGCTGATAATTAATACTACGCGGAAAGCTGATCAACCTGAATATTCTAATACTGATCAAGCTGATTTAGATTCATTATTTGAGAACTTTTATGAAGAATATTTTGAAAATAAATCTAATTAGTCTGACGATCTGTCCAGAAATTTGCAAACCGAACAACAGTTATCTGGTCCATCTCCTGATGTTCCAATAACTGAAACAGAAGAAAAACGGAAGTCGTTGATGAAGAAATAGAGATGGAAACTCCTGACGGTCTAGCTCAGCATGAAGAGGGTGAAAATTCTGAAGTGCAAGAGGTATCGGTTGTACAAGACGAAAATACCCTACCTCAACCGGATATTCAGCCTACTCTAGTTTCAAATATTGAACCTTCACCTGAACCTGCTTAGATAAACTCCCCAAATACTTACACTTATCAAAACTCAAATCAAAGCTCCTATGTTCCCCTACCTCATAGCAAGAAATGGACCAGAAATCACCCAATACATCAAGTTATTGGTGATCCATCAGCACCTACTCGTACACGGTCTGCGACAGCTAATGAGTGTCTATACTCCACGTTCTTGAGTAACATTGAACCAACTAAGGTATCTGAAGCCTTAGCTGATCCAGATTGGATACTCGCAATGCAAGAGAAGCTGAACCAGTTTGAACCACTGAAAGTCTGGAGATTGGTACCTCGTCCCAACAACAAGACGATTATCGGTACAAAATGGGAATTCAAAAACAAAAAGGACGAAGATGGCGTTGTGGTCAGAAATAAGGCCCGGGTCGTTGCTAAAGGATACAATCAACAAAAAGGCGTTGACTACGACGAAACTTTTGTCCCGGTAGCAAGGATTGAAGCAATAGGAATGTTTCTGGCGTACGCGGCACACAAGAACTTCACAATGTACCAGATGGACGTCAAGACATCATTTCTGTATGGCCTTCTCAAGGAAGAAGTCTACGTTGCTCAACCGGAAGGTTTTGTGGATCAGTCAAAGCCGGATCACGTTTATATCCTTGACCGAGCTCTTTATGGTCTTAAATAAGCTCCGAGAGCCTGGTATGACATCTTATCAAATTTTCTGGTAAAGTCAGGCTTCTCAAAAGGTAATATTGACACAACCCTTTTCATTAAAAAAGAAAATCCCGATATTATTTTGATACAAATTTATGTAGCAGACATAATATTTGGATCTACAAACCCAAAATAATGCAAAAAATTTCTACCTTAATGGTTTCGCGTTTTAAAGTGAGCATGATGGGTGAGATGAACTTCTTTTTAGGTCTTCAAGTAAAACAATTATCTTCGGGTATCTTTATCTGTCAAACAAAATATATTTTTGATATCCTGAAGAAATTTAATTTGGAAAACAGTTCATCTATAAAAACACCTATGACTAATGGAATGAAAATACATGCTGATCCGTCTGAAAAAGCTGTAGATCAGAAAACATACCGAGGCATGATAGGTTCTTTAATGTATTTGACGTCTTGTAGACATGATATTATGTTTTCAACACATCTTTGTGCCAGAAATCAGGATAATCCAAAAGAGTCTCATTTAAGTGCCGTTAAGCGCATTTTCCGTTATCTCAAAGGGACTACTAATCTTGGACTGGTATCCCAAGGGTACTAGTTTTGAACTGACAGCTTACTCAGATGCACACAATGCAGGCTGTATGTTGGACAGAAAAAGCACTACGGGACATCTATAGTTTTTGGGAGACAAGTTAGTCAGCTGGGCATCAAAGAAACAAAACTGCATATCCATATCTACTACCGAAGCAAAATATGTAGCTGCTACGAGCTGCTGTTCTCAAGTTTTATGGATGCAGACACAACTCAGAGACTACGTGTTTTATTTTAACAAAATTCCTATTTATTGTGATTCTAAAAGTGCAATTACTATTTCATGTAATCATGTTCAACACACAAAGACCAAACATATAGATATCCGGTATCATTTCATTAAAGATCATGTAGAAAAAGGAACTATTGAACTGTATTTTGTAAATACAGAACTTCAATTAGCTGACTTATTTACGAAAGTTTTAGTTGAAAAACGCTTTAGCTTTCTTGTATCTAAGTTAGGTATGCTTAATTTGAAAATTTCAATTTTTATTAAAAACAGTTCAATTTATTAAATTGTATTTAATTCAAATTCATTTGGTTAAATATCTGTATTTTTTAAATACAAGCCAGTGTTTCAATTTTTCTATCTGATTTTAAATTTATTGATTGTGGGAATCTATATTTGAGGGGGAGTGTGGATCTTTATCTGTATTTTTTATCTGATCATATTTTGAGGGGGAGTGACTTTATCTGTTTTGGGACTAACAGTTAAAAACTTTCTTACAGGTTTTTTAAACATTATCTATTTTTTGAAAGATGTAGAGTTTAAAAATATAAGTGTTTGACCGATTTAGAGTAATCCGGATAACACTTGTCCGATTTATTGCAAATCCGGACAATGTAGTGTCCGATTTAGACTAATCCGGACAAAAGCGTATATGATAAACTCTTATCCGGATAAGGTTAGATATGTTTACAAAGAGTTGAGCGGATTTCTAAATCGCTTGGTTACTTTGAGCGGATTCCTAAATCGCTTATCTCATTTGTGCTTTTCAAGTCTTTAAAGCGCTTATTTGTTGAGCGATTTAACTCTTTCGTTGAGCGATTTAATTCTTTCTTTGAGCGGTTTATTCCTAAATCGATTGACACTTGAGCGGTTTATTCTTAAACCGGACGACTCTTGACCGATGTTCTTCTAAATCGTCTATGCCTTGAGCGATTTATTGTCCGGATTAACACTTAGTTGTTTCATATTCTCTAAATCGGACACCACTTGTCTGATTTATCCTAATCTGGATAAGCTTTGAGCGGTTTAGAATCTGAACGGTTTTTGACTTTGACTATAAATACTCGATTAATTTTACTTTTCACTTTTTACATTTATCTTAAATCGCTTGTCACTATTCAACATTCGTCTCCGCTTAACCTCTGTTAAATCGCTCAAGATCATCGAACTTCAATTTGTTTCTTCTATATTCTATTTCAAAGGTTTATATCTGTTTTATTTGAAGTCGAGTATTAATTCCTTGGCTTCATAATCTTGGACTATGACGATTTTTTGGACTGATTATCTATTGAATCTCATAATACTTTGAATCTGAATCGAATAATTTTTGTCTGTAAATCGATTGAACTTAAGAGAGTTAAAACCTAATGAATCGATTTTAATAAAATGGTTTTAGGAGTTAATCTTTTGTTTTGTTAGGTTTAGATTAGATTGAGTTTTATTGTTTTGGTCAATTTAGGGTTTTCGTGTTTTGACCGGATTTCTCACCGGAGAAGGTGACCGGAGTTTACTCCGATTAACCTTAATCCGGTTAATATTGTCCGATTTAGGTTTTTGAGTTGTAAATTTTTTTTTTACTTTCTAGTTTTGACCGGATATTGAATTCGGTTGATTTTTTTTTATTTTTTACAATTTTTTTAATGTTCCATTAATTTTAAGAATTTTTTTAGGTAAATTTTTTTTTGTTTTTTTATTATTTTTTAGTTAGTTTCTTTTTTATTTTTTTAAGTCTTCCAAAAAAAAAATTTAGTCTTCAAATTTTTTTTAAGTTTTCAATTTTTTTTTTAAAATTAGCGTTATACGATTAATTCGGGTTCTAATATTTTAGATATCCTATAGTTAAATGGCGGATCTTCAACATCAGTCTGACGAGAAATCCCACATTTCTTCTGTCAGGTCTAACAATCTACCTAACCCTTCTCAGCCATTAAACCAAATTATACCCGATGAAACCTTATTCCCTCAGTGTCAATATCTCGAAATCAAACCAAACAACCATTCTTTTAGCTTCGATATGCCTGCGAGTACCAAATAATCCCAGAAATCCTACGCAGACACCCAATTGCCTATTCACTTTCTGCCCACACACTAGTTCCTATGGTGTATTTCGAAGGAAGCGTAGATGAGTATGTCAGCCGATTGACATTAAAGAGACTTAGAAGAATACTACGTCTTCCTGGACTGGGCTCCATAGGGTTTGAAACTCTTGTAACTGACGATCAACTCTGCCGTGACATCAAACGGTTAGGATACTCGCAAGGGTTGACTAATCCGTATCAATTCAAACAGCGTTTCCTACCGTCGATCTGGCATTTACTATTTTCAATCCTGAACAGATGCCTGACTTCAAAAACCGCGGGAATCGACACGTGCAGTAGTTCATTCCTGAAGTTCTTCCATAGGATAGTTTTACTCGCAAATATGATTATGCCCTCATCATATGGAATGAACTGGTCGAGCTCGTTAATGCTAAGAGATTTTCGTCAAAAGCCAGAAAGTTCGTTCCTTTTCAACGGTTTCTGCAACTGTTCATAAAAGCCATGATGAACTCAAATGAAGACATCCCGGCCAGAGCTAACAGTAAAATGGGCCGACGTTCGTCATGACTAGAATTCGGCAACATACTGAGGTTGAAAATTTGGACTCAATCATGGAGATTCCACCCGAGCTATTTGCCTTCGCTGATCAGAGGGCTCAGTGCGTTATAGATTATAGACGAGTGATAGATCCTATAGTTCAGCCAGAACTGGTTGAACTTACCTTGGGATCACCCCATGCCTCAGTTGAGAGAGAGGGTTTAGCTGTAGGTGAGAGGGTTTAGAAACACGGGTTACCTGAACAGGGCTATGAGTTGAGGGAAAATGTAATTGAGATGGGTGAACAGGAGCGGGGAGCCTTTGATCAGCATAGTACTTCATCTGATAGTACTTTCTCAACTTCATGAAGTTCGGAAGATACAGTATCTGACAATCAGGCAGCTTTGGGTGATGATGATGAAAATGACAATGATGATGACGATGCTGACAACCCTGCTCAACCGATTCCTTCACAGAATATTCAAATAGGAGCAGTGGTTGATAATATTGATGAGATATTTCCAGAGTTTGAAGCTCCACAGACTTGTCCAAGTCTGCATTCTCTATCATTTAATGTTGATGATTTTGGAGCCAGACCTGATGACTATGATCGAATGCTGGAAGACTTATCAAATATTCCAATAGAAGGAGGAGATGAGGGAGCTGAAGTAGAAAATGCTGAGAGGTTGAGTGCAAAGGAAGTAGAAGAATATGGTGAGTGTGTGAGTGGAGCACAAAATCAAGATCAAGCTCCTATCCCAGCGAATACAGATAGCCGGGCACCCATATCTGCTATCGACATTGATCCGTTGAATGTTGGTATTGAAGAAGACATAGCTAGCCTAGCTATGCACTTGCACACCCAACCCGACCACTCAACTGGTTCTCAACAACCAGCTGTTTCATTTCAACACGGGGACTTAGCACATATGCTATCTACTTCTCACTTGGAGAATGTAGATATTGAAACATGTAGGCCGCTGCCCCAGCCTATGACTTCGATCCTGTACACCTCGAGTCTAGAGCTGATACACTTAGGTACACAAGAGTCTCGAGCATCTGTTGCTTCTATTGCAGTTCTTAGTGAACTCGTCGGAATGACCAGAGTGGTGTCAATTGACCTCCCACAAGGACCGATCGGAAGTCCTACATTGCTACAACTTTTCCAACACTGAACGTAGGCACAACAGTTTACTCAACTGTTGTCTCAACTCATAATCTAAGTGATCCAGGAGTTATTTTACCAGACTTTGTGTCAAGGGAATATTTAGACGGCGCCCTAAAGGCTGTTCAAGACAATATGAATGCTCAAATTGCTAGTTTGGAAAGACTGTTGAAGGGGAAGGAGCAAGTAGAAGAATAACAACAATCTGCGCCATCACCACCGCCTGTACCTGAGCCTCCGACGGTACAAGAGCAATCGGTGGACGAACTCAAATCTTTATTGTATGCTAAGCTGATGTCATCCCAAAATCCTGATGCAGAAGATGCAGATTTGGTTGGGCCCCTGAGACAACATATTGATGAAAGCCCTAATGTTCGAGCCTCAGAGTTTTTGGCCTTTTAGGATGTGGTTGCTTCTGGCTTCTCTAAAATCAGTAAGTTAATCACAACAAAGACCCAAGTTCTTAAAAGTTCAATTGATGCCCTTCCAGATCGGGTATCTGTTCTAGAATAGACTTGCCGAGCTCAGGCCACCTCACTCAAACGAAGGCATGATGATCCGGAAGATCATGATCATCATGAAGGGGAGAGGAAAAGACAAAGGGTGGCTGAGTCGTCTGCTCGAGCTCTAAGTGTTGAAAAAGAGCCAGCTACTCAAGACGTTAACGTAGAAAGTTTTGTTCCTGAGTCTACAAGGGAAAGAACTACCGAGCCAATTATTGTGGAAGATGATGAAGTGTTGGAGACAAGTCCATCGATCGAGCCAATGGTTGAAAAGCCGGCCGACTCCACGATAGGAACAAGATTGCTACTGGACTTTTCTGCCAATGTTGGTTTTAACGATGTTTTTGCTACTGTACTGGGTGGAGAACAAGATTTCGGAGAAGATATTGATAATATTGACGAATCATCTGGGTTATACTTTGACTTTGAAGCTGACATCAATGATGAAGATCCAGTATTCCCATTTCGGGGTGATCGTTAGACATTGCCGGAACCCTCCACTACAGTTGAAGCTGGTGCATCCGATACTCCCAGAGAGCCATTTGATCCGACTGAGATTTTTACGAAGAATTATGTGCCATTTGCATTTCGGGCAAACTTTCCAGGCTATGTCAGGGCAAAAATCAGAGAGCCTTATCTTGAAGAAATCTATTTTGGCATCTTCCTTTGGCACCGAAAAGCTCTAAGTGCTGATAAGATCCTTGGTATCCACAAGGAAACCAAAGATTATCGTCTGGAATATAAGCACTTCCTCAAAGCCAAGCGTCTCCCTATCAGTGAAGTTCAGACCAAACATCGAGTTGTGTCAATTAAACAATTTGATGCTCAAAGACTTCTCAGAGTCTGGTATCCAGTATTCACTATGACACGACAAGATGGTAAGATCTGGAGGTTTAGTGAAGCTGACTTCTCAAACTTGTAATTAGAAGATCTGGAGTATATGTATCACGAAATACAGAACATGACGAACAGAAAAGGAGTTCTTTTGGCTCTTAATGCGATCAAAAGGTTTATGCGTAGTCACGTCAAAGTTTCTATGGTTATTGGTGTCCAAATGGGACTTGAAGATAATCAGAGAATCATCAATTTGAAGAGACCTGATGAAGAGCTAGAAGACATTGAAGCCTATCCATTCTACATGATTCTTTAACAACCAGAGTTCGGAGTGATATATGATGCTGAAGGTCGGATAAAGAAGTTCATGAGATTCAGTGAGCTGAACAACTTCTCTGATGGTACTATTCGAATGGTTAGACGGGCGCTAGAGACGAGGAGAGTTAACAATGATAAAGCTGCAGAATTGGAGAGGATGAGTTCAAAGGATGGATATTTGTTGATCAATGCCCTGAATCTACTTAAGGAGAAAATACAATATCGGAATGCACTGAGGAGGCTGGAGAAACTACTCGGACTCAGAAAGACAAGATTTACAAGAGTTCGAACTTAAATCCAAAGGGAGAGAATGTTGGGTTCAAGTATGTGCGTTAAAGATTGTATGCAAGTTCTCCCTTACTATGCTTTGTAATAGTTAGGTTTCAATGCTTTCCTTAGTATAAATAGTGATTAGTCTTGTAATTGTCATTAACTTCTGCAATTAATCTGATTAGTGCTGTAATATTCTTTCTCAAGAAATACAAAGAAGATTGTTGGTGAAAATTCTCTCTACTCATATTCTTAATCTTCATCTTGAAGATTAATTCTGAATTTGTATGATTTTGGGCTTTTCAGTTATTTCCACGTCTCATATATTTTTTGATATTTTTCAATGGAAATACACTCGTTTCAAATTCAAATTGTTTTCATTGTGCGTTATTTCATATCAATGATTTGATTCTTATCAAGAAATAATAATTGTGACTTGTTCTTTACAATTAGACATTCTAATCATTGTACAATTGTTGTTAAATATTGTTTTAGAGTTTGAATTTGTTTCTTAACTTTTCTAAACAGATACCTTAAAATGTGTTAGTTTTTTAATAACTCAGTTTAGAACTTGTTCTTCATATATGACTTTTGAATACATCAATTCATGACTCATTCTTTATTTCTTTACGATATTTTATGTATATATCTCTGAAAGTGCAAGAATTTTCTGAGTGCTAGAATTTAGAAGTTTGAACGGTAAATCCAGAGCCGGAAGGATCTACCCATGAAACACATTCCAAGGTTAGTTTTGCAAGGGAGTGTTTAAGGTAAAATGTTAAGAGAATTGAGTGAGTGAGCTAAAAGAATATGGTGAGTTGTGACAAGAATTAAAAGAAATAAACATAGTCCTTTCTAAACCGAAACAGTTAATCGGGTTACCATGTAATCTATTCATTCTCATTCTTTGGAGATGAATATTGAAACAGACATGGACCCAGTGTCGACTACTCGTGTCACCCCACCTAGCTACTCAAGTATCTCACAAAAGGTGCTTGTTTCATATATCACGGAGATTTATCACATAATCTATCTATTCGTTATTTGGAAGATTTAGATATTAAAACAAGAAGACACACATCTGTCTTCGAACTTTGTTCTGTGCACTTTGAGTCTTTTGAGCCAAATATATACTTGAACGATAATATTTTCTTTGACACTTGCACGAGTCTTTGTGATTCCAATTGCATATTTGTATGATATTGCCATAATAGTTTGAGAAGTTAGTTCTGAAAACTTTACTTCAGTGATAACTAGAAGTCCTATCAGAGATTCATAATTGTCAACTCTGAACATAGGCCACACAATTAAATTTAATTTTTGTGATAATAGTTGCTAAATATGCTTTTATGTTAGATGATTACCCAACTTTCAAGAAAAAGGATATATTGTTCATGCTGATAACAGATTTTTTCCAAAGGGGAGAGAATGTTAGTATGACAAGGTTATCTTTCTGAAAGGGAGATGTCTAGTATGTGTTTGATTGTGCAAGATGTTCAGGATTCTCCAAATCATCATGAGGGGGAGATTATAAAAGACATGAAGCAAAGTTTTGAAGATTATTGTTGTCTGTTGAAAGTTTTTCTATTGCTATGATTAAGAAGAAGTGAATGTGAAGACGTAAATGAAAAGAGGTTGTTGAATATTAACCTTAATTTTGAAAAGAAAAGGGGGATTTATTCAAGAATTGAAAAGAAGTTTCTGTATTGGTTAAAGGGGAAGATTCCTGAAAAGGAGATTCTTTATCAAGCTAAAAATTTGTTTGAAGTTGTTTAATTCGGGGGAGAATGATTGAAGTTGTTAAAGAGTTGAAGTTGTTTAAAGATAAGGGGAGATTGTTAGGTTTTAAGGTTTGAAGAAAGAACCTGTTACTCAAAGGAGAAGTTTATTCAATGTTTCTACTTGGGGAAAATGTTTAAAGTCCTGAGAGAACAAGGGGAGAATGTACAAAGCTTTTAAAGATAAATCTGGAAGACATCAAGATGCTGATATGTTCTGAAGAATGTGCAGCTATAGAGTTTGAAGATTTTTGCTGATGGAGAGAGCTTCATCTTGGAGGATGTTGAAAGCAGCAACTCGATCTAGCTGCTAACGGTTAGCCTCTCTAAAAGTTGGTTCAGGTACTAGCGCCGGCTGCTAGAGGAGCTGGAAGATTTGTTGAAGCAGCTCACTTTGCCTGGACTTCTTTGGCTCTGCTGGTGAGAGCAGCTACAACCTTAGAGTTGGCTCAGACTTCAGTCTTCACCGTGTTCAGCATCTCCTTGACTTCGCAGACCGAACTGAGAGACCATGAGTCAGGTTTTCCTTTATGGGCATTGACTTGTGCACTTCCTCCATTTTGTCAAGGACAGTGGTAATAGAAGGCAGAAGAAGCTTTACATCCTTAGCCATATCATACACTTCATCAGACTCAATGATTGTGGGTTCATTTCTTGAAGGACCTATAGAAAAGAGATAACAATGAGCATAAGACGACTCAGAGTTAATAGGTAAGAAAGAAGAGGAGACTGGTAGATTACCTAAGTAGTCCTCAACATCATCTGAAGGATTGACACTGGCAATATCACATGCGCCATCTTAAGGATCGACAACAAGTGTCTGAGGCACCTCGAGAAGGGTGACCTCAAATCCTGTGGTGATGGGTTCACCAACAGTAGGGACAACCACAGATAAATGATCAACATATATGATGAAGACCAAAGAGGGAGGAAAGGAGATGATGGCAGAGAAAGAATGTGAGTCTTCAACAGTGGTGATGTTGATATTCACACTTTCAGCGATTTAGGTCACTGAAGTGGTTGGGAGAGTAGCCACTTGCATGACAATGTCTAAGGAGATCACTGAACAGCAATGTGGGGTTACAGCGAGTGCCTTGGGGGTAAGGATTTTTTCAATAACTGAGACCTTTTGAGAGGTCACAGTTAGAAGTGTGGATTTCCCCTTTTTGGCTATCTTAGCATTCTTTAAAGGACTAAGATGGGCTTTAGACTATGTTCTCTTTTTGGAGGATAAAGTGGTGGTGATCGGGATAGATTGAGCTGGGTTTGTCCCAGTCTTAACCATCATAGAGAGAGATGAAGAAGGAAGGGAAGAAGAACCATTGGCTACCCTTATCATTGGGGATGAATATACCAATATTTGTCAGCTTTGACTTGTGGTCTAGAATTCTAGACCCAAGCTGGCATATGGGAAGATTACCTTCAGTGGGGTAGTTGATGCCGAAGATCTTGGAGAAGATCCCACTGAGAAATCTTGTGTAAGGCACCACCTTCCCTCGCTAGCGGTTGTTCAGTTTCAGCACCAGGTTATCGAAGATTAGTTGTGCGTAGTCCAGGTTGATATTCTGAATCAGTGAAATGCCAATAATTAACGCTACACGTGAGGCTTGGTCTTGTCCGCCGGTCTTGCCGCCCATGCACTGAATGAAGTGCGAGAAGACGTATTGCTAGATGGCAGACATGTGGTTCTTCTCTATCTTCGTCAAGGATTTGTTCAGCTCATTGGAGTCCTTCTTTAGTAGCATGTTGTACCTGATATCATCCAGCGTCTTGATGATATGTTTAGTGTCAGGTTCCTTGGCGAAGGGCATAGTCATTGGAAGACGAAGAGCAGCCCTGATGGTTGGAACACCAAAGCTTACTATCAAATGGTTGAAGGAGAATAAGATCTTTTCAACAGTTTCTGTCCTTGTCAGTATCCTTCTTTGCCTCAACCATGTACCATAATTGTTGGAGGAGGTTCTTCACCATGATTGGTTTGAAGGATAGAGCGTATCCTAGTAACGAGTTTTTGAGAAACTTGGTAACATTTTCAAAATGCGGCTTGTTTGCAGAGATGTCGAGCAGAGCGACATAGTTTTTAGGTTTGAATGAGATTTCATCCAAAGAGAGGTTCACATTTTGTGCAGCCATTTCTGTAAAAAGAAAAGAAGAACAGAAAAGAAGAAGATGCACATATTAGTGTTAGAAAGGCAATTTAGAATAAAGTTTTGAAAGAAAAACTTTCTTTTGAAAAATCCAAAAGAAGAGTAGGGTTTTTCAAGACTATTTAGGGTTTTGAAACTTAGGTTAAAATCAAGAAGAAGAATGATTCTTAGCCTATTTGTTTGTATTTAAAAGAAGGAAGAACGTTTTTAAATAACGAACAAGGTTTCTTATAGGAGAAACAACCAAAAATAAACAATTGCAAACCTGTTTTGTTTAGGAAGGAAGAAGAAAACCAGTTCAAAGTTAAGGAAGTTTTGGAGTTCTTGTTTGCATAAAATCTTGAGAGCAAAGTTCTTGTGAGATATGTGTAAGTGTAAAGAGAAATATGAGAGGATATCTCTTATATTTATAGGTGAGATGAGAGAGAAAGATGAAAGAGGGAAAAACGACGCTTCAAAAAGATGTGCAATGATTAAAAACTTTGCACGTTATCACCCTGTGATTGGGTGGAATAGAAATGAATCACATGTGTCAGAAAGACGGGCGCGTAACGAAGTCCATTTAAATAAAAAGATTAATGATTTCATAAAAAGATGACTATTCATTATCATTTTCCTTTTAAAAGATCACTGAATAAACAAAGAGTTCAGTGATGGTTTTAAGTCTTTTGAAACAAAGATTCATTGAATAAGAAAGTTCACTGATAGTTTTAAGTTAAGAAAAGAAAAACAAATCTTAAAAGCAAGATACATTTGCTGAAGATTTTCAGTGATAAAAAAAACGAAATCATTTCACCTTTTAGAACATTTTAATCCCTGATTAAGGAAAGATTCAGTGACAATTTTGTTTTAAGAAATGACAAATAGATATATTTTAGAGATATACTTACTTTAGAGTTTAGTGATAGAGGGTAACACTGAAACATCTCTTTTAAAATATTTTGATCACTGAATAAGAAAAGATTCAGTGATGGTTTCAAGATTTTAGGAAAGAAGATAAGTATAAAGATACGTTTACTCAAGAGTTCAGTGATAAAATAAGAACACTGAATCATTTCACTTATGTATCATTTAGTATTGCTTAGATCTGAAGGAATTAATCCCCAGCCTTCAACATTCCAAGTTTGATGATTAAGATGCTAAATCTTTTCTGATCAAGAGGCATTGTAAAAAGTCAGCGAGTTGTTACTTAGTGGGTACAAAGTGAAGTTCAATATTACCTTTCATAACATGATCTCTAATAAAATGATATTTGATCACAATATGTTTGGTCTTGGAATGAAGAACAGGGTTGTTAGCAATTGCAATGACACTAGTGCTATCACAATAGATAGGGATCTTTGGAAGCTCAAGATCATAGTCGCTAAGATGATTTTTCATCCAAAAGATTTAGGCATAACAGCTTTCGACGGCAACATATTCAGCCTCAACAGTTGATGTGGACACTGAATTTTGCTTCTTACTTATCCAGCTCACCAACTTTCCACCTAGAAGTTGACAACCTCTATTGGTGAATTTCCAATCAATTTTGCAAACTAAAAAAATCACTATCCCATAACCATTTAGGTTGAAACCTTAGTCTTTGGGATACCAAACGGCCAGATTAGGAGTTCTCTTAAGATATCTGAATATGCATTTTACAGCAGTCAGATGGAAATCCTTAGCTTCAGATTGATATCGTGTAAATAAACAAGTAGAGTACATAGTATTAGGTCGGCTAGCTGTGATATACAGTAAGGAGCTGATCATTCCTCTATAAATAGTAACCTTTACAGGCTTTCCATTTGGATTCTTATTCAGCAAGAGAGGAAGAGCCATTGGAGTCATCATAGATGAACTATTGGTTAAGTCAAATTTCTTCAATATATCCTTGACATACTTAATATGATTGATAAAGATACCCTTTATCATATTTTTTTGATCTGAAGACCAAGAAAGTAAAGTCAGTTTCCTTACACAAAGAGGGATTAGTGGAACCAAATATAATATCATCGACATAAATTTTGATTAAAATGATATGACCCTTAACTTTCCTAAGAGATAGGGTCTGGTCAATCTTTCCACGGATAAATTTCTCAGAGATGAGAAATGAAGAAAGGGAGTCATACGAGGCATGAGGCACCTATTTTAACCCATAAAGAGCTTTATAAAATTGATAGACATGATTAAGCTATTTGGGGTCAAGAAACCTTGGAGGTTGTTCAACATAAACTTCCTCCTGAAGTTTTCGATTCAGAAAAGCGTTCTTTACATCCATTTGATAGACTTTAAAGTGCATATGGGCAACATAGGCTAGGAAGAGTCGAATAGCTTTGAGCTAGCTACTGGTATGAAGGTTCCATCATAATTGATTTCTTATTATTGCCTGTATCCCTGAGCAACAAGACGAGCCTTGTTACGGGCTATAATTCCTTGTTCATCCAAGTTATTACGATAAACCCATTTTGGTGTCTATCATAGTTCTTCTTACATAGAAGTGACTCAGCTTGGATCATTGATAGACTCATGATTTTCTTGGGCTCAACAAGAGAAAGAAAGTTGAGAAAGAGACAGATATTTCCTAGACCACGACATGTCTGAATACCTACACTTGGATCACCAAGAATTTGATGGATTGAATGGTATTTCATCCATCATTGAGCTGGTTGAAAATAACCTTATGAGATTGGGGGATCAGGAATAGAAGATGAGGCATTAGCAAGAGAGTCTTCAACAACAGGTTGAATTGCTAAAAGAGCCTCAGAAAACGATTAATTTACTGATAAATGTTCAGTGACCAAAAGAGATTTAGCGACTAAAGGGAGTAAGTAACCAATAGGAATGATAACAATCCTTGAGAAGGATTCAGCTTCGTTACTAGTCACATCTGGAACGATAAATGGATCATCGTCAGCTTCTGAGAGGTCAGCATTCTTTTGATTGCTGAAGGAAGCTTTAGGTTCTCCATAGTGAGATATTATCTAATTATCTAACTCTTCATCATCTTCAGATATGGGTTTAGAGTTAGCTGATTGACACTTATCAAAGGTGACATGAATAGATTCCTTTATTGTCTGTCATTTTTTGTTGAATACTCTGAAGGCTTTGGACACTGATTATATCCAAGAAAGATTTCTTCATCAGCTTTGTGATTGAACATTCTTCTTGATCTTCAATTATCGACTTGTGCCTTGATCAGCTCGCTGAGGATGTCTTCAATTATTGCCTTGTGCCTTGACTTTGAGTGCTGAATGGCTTGGCGGATCTCCAGCCATTCACTGTAGTCATACTGACCTAGGTAGGAAGGATACTCCATGATAGCTTCAAGGTTGTCTTTGGAGATGAGCATTGAGACGAGAAGTCCACCATCCTTCATCCTTCCACTGATCGTGATGCTTGAGATACAGTGAAGACTTATTCTCTTGTTTAGACGATCTTTGCTCCACTTTTTGTGTCGATCGACCAGCTTCATTGCCTTTTCATGTTCAGCTTTTGCAATGGAAAGCAACTTAGCATGGGCCTTGCTAGCATTCACCATCTTTTTAGACTTTTTCTTTGGAAGAACTTGAGTAGCAAGAGACTTGGCCAGCTTTATGTTGTCCTCATTCTGTTGTCATTGAAGATTAAGTTCTTCCTCAGCCTTGAGTGCCTCAAGTCTTTCAGCTTCAGACAGGAAGTCAAACTCACCAACTAGAGGTACGAAGAGGGATTTTTACTCTAGGTTGGTCGAGTGACTCCTTAAGCTAAAACATCTGCTGGCCGGTAGGAACACTGGATGTTCGGTTTTCAGATACCCTTTCCTCTAGCCGACCGCAGGTAGTAGAGGGGATAGAAGATAGTTGACAGAAAGAGGTAACAATAGCAAACCTGGAAGATTTTGTACTTTGAGACACAACAGGTTTGAAGAGTACCTTGAGATTTCCTTCTTTAGCAACATCTTTGTCTTTCGATTTGGTGTTCTGGTTCTTCTCAAAAGTCTCTTTCTCTTTTTCTTTCTATTTCTCCCTTGGGATGCAGAATCCCAAAGAAAGACTCCTTTCACAGCGCTGGCGGGTTTTTGGTATTCAATAGTGAAGTCGTCATCATCGTCGTCTTCATAATCACCACCACCGAGATCCTTTCCAGCGTCAGGAAGGGTAGGAGAATCATCGTCATCTTCATTGTCATCATCTTCCTTATCATCATCATCAGCTGAAGGGGTGATAAGAAGGTTATGGTCACGAGCTTCAACATCAGCTCTAGCGGCTTCATCAAACGACCTCAGCTTCAAAAGCTTCATGGGAGGTGATGGTTTCATCAACAACCTCAACTTCATTAGCTTAAGGTCTAGGAGCGTTAGCTTCAGTTTCAGTTGTGGGTACGGTGACAGCAGCAGCAACATCTATCTCCCCCTCTTTGTCATCAGCATGAGTGGAGAAGATGTGATCAAGACTGTGTGCTAAAATGTTTACCTATTGTTCAAGCTCGGTCACCATTTTAGTTTGAAGAAGACCAACTTCAAGAGTATGGTCCAACTGGAGGCGATCCATCTTTGTGAAGGAGGGCGTTGGAGTTTGTACTGAACGTAGGAGGATCTCCAGTATCTGCTGCATCAACTCACCATGCCTGGTAAGCTGAGCATTCACTTCATCGACCTTGCTAGTTAGAGCAAAGATGGCCTCAGCGTTGGTGCATACAGATGCTTGCACCACAAAAAGTTGTTCTTTGACCTCTTGAAGTTCAGCTTTGACAGCTGAGAGGTCAACATAAACTTCATCCCTGAGAGGCATGCCTTTATGGACTTCGTCCATATCTACAAACACAGTCTCCATGGCGGGGAGTAACAACTTCACATCATCAGCCATGTTGTATTCTTCTTCCATGGCTGACATTCCTTCGTCGCAAGGACATCAAAAAGAAAATGTTTGAGCATAAGATAGCTCGGGGTTAGAAGAAATGAAAGGGTAGGATGGAGGATTACCTGAGGGTTCATCAGCACCATTTAAAGGATTGATGTTCGTTCTCTCCAGGTTTCCTTCGAGAGGATAGGCATCCTTTAACAGAGGTGTTTCGAGAGGAGCAACCTCAGGTCCTGTGGTGGGTGCTTCATCATCAGGGAGGACAATTGCTGATAAAGCACGTGTCGAGACCACAAAAGAAGGAGAGGAGAAGATGGCTGAGACTAGTGGACGTGGGTGTTCAGTAATGGCTATGATGATATTCACACCTTCAATGATTTGGGTCACTGAGGTGGTTGGGTTCGGAGCCACAAGTACGACATTGATGGTAGAAATCACTGAAGAGATTGGAAGAGATAAAGCTGAAGGTGCCTCGGGGTTAAGGCTAGTTTCAATAGCTGAAATCTTTTAAGAGTTAACAGCCAGAGACGTGGGTATCCCCTTTTTGGCTTTCTTGGCCCTCGATGGAGAACCAAGAGTGGTTTGAGAGGAGGGTCATTTGGAAGAAAGGGAGGTGGTGGTTGAGATAGACTTCAAAGAGTTTTCCTTAGTCTTGACCACCGGAGCAAGGGAAGACGAAAATATAGTCCCAGTTAGAGAAGATGAAGAAAATGCAGGCACAATTGCAGAGAATGCAATGTCTTCATTCCTCAGCTTATGATCCAGGATTTTGAATCCAAGCTTGCAGATGGGTAGGTTTCTTTCAGTGGAGTACTTGTTGTCAAAGATCTTGGCAAACACCATGGACAGGAACCTGGTGTAGGGTATGACCTTCTCCCTCTGGCGCTTGTTCAACTTCAGCACTAGATCTTCAAAGATCACAGCAGCAAAGTTGATTCGGCACTGGCGAATGACAGATACGCCAATGTTCAGTGCAACTCTAGAGGCTTGATCTTAGCCACCAGTCTTGCCTCCCATAAATAGGATGAAATGGGAAAACAAGTACTCCCACACCGCAGACATGTTGTTCTTCTCAATCTTCGAAAGGGACTTGAGGAGATTGCTGGATTCCTTCTTTGTTGGCCAGGCGTAGCCAATATCATCAATGCAAGAAATGATTATATCAGTGGAAGGATCACTTACGTAGGGACCTTTTGGGAAACGGAAGGTGTGCCTTAGCATTGTAATGCCAAACCTGACAGTCATTTTGTTGAAGGGGAAGGAGATTTTCTCCACCTGTTGATCAGTCCTGTCAGTGTCTTGAACAACTTCAGCAGTTAGCCAGAAATGTTGAAGGACTTCCTTCACCATGATAGGTTCATGGGTGTGAACATAGGAGACAGGGGAGTTCCTGAGGAAAGTAGCAGCTTCCTCATAATAGGACTTGTTCATCGGGATGTCCAACAAAGCCACATGATTGTTTGGCTTGAAAGACACGTCGTCGATCAAAAAATTTACGTTCTTAGCAGACATTTTCTGTTATAAGTAAGAAATAAGAAATAAATATTTGTTAGTAATCCAAGATAAGGATGTGAGCTATTAAGTTTTGAAACAATAAAACTTCTTTTGAAAAATCCACAAATAAAATATTAGGGTTTTTCAAGAAGAAAAAGTGTATTGAAACCTTAGATTATAACCAAGTAGGAGAATGTTAATAATCTTTATGTTGGTAGTTATTTAAGTAACCAAACAACAGTTTCATAGAAGAAGAAGAAAAAATCAAATAAGAAAGAAAAGATATGAACCTTTGAGACTTTGAAGAAAAAGGTTGAAGGGTTTGAGCGTTCTTAAGTTCTTGCATGCAAATATCTTTCAAGCAGAGTTTTGACAAAAGTATTTGAGAGCGTAAGGTAAAAATGAGAGGAGAAGTCTCATATTTATAGGTAGGAGAAGAAAGAAATAGAATGAGGAGAGAGGAAAATACGATTTTTAAAGTTGTTCAATGATGAAAAAGTAGCACGTTCTCATCCACGATTGGATGAAATTTTGAGGGGTCGCGTATGTCAGAACGGTATGCGCGTCTAAAAAAATCGTATCGTTAAAATAAAAATGTCGTCATAAAACGTTTCATTTTCTATTTCTGTTAAAAAAAAGGTAAGAAATTCAAAAGCCACTTTCTTAAGAATATGAAAGGTTTTTGAAGATGTTCAGTGATAAGAAGAATCACTGAATGAAAATATCTTTTAAAACGTTTGATCACTAAAGAAGAAAAGCTTCAGTGATGATTTTGTTTTAAGAAAGAAAAATATCATAGAAAGATATATTTCCATAAAAGATTCAGTGATTGGAGAAACATTGAAACTATCTTTTAAAAACTTTTGAATCACTGAATGAGGAAATGTTCAGTGATCATTTTGATTTTAAGATAAGATAAGGTTAGTATAGAGAGATATACTTACTTAAAAAGTTTAGTGATAGAAAGAATCATTGAAACAAACTTTTAAAACGTTTTGATCACTGAAGAAGAAAAGCTTCAGTGATATTTTTACGTTTTGAAGAAGAAGAAGAAGTATACATACCTTAAAAAGAAGAGATATATTTACTCATAAAAAGCTTTATTCAAACGATAGACATGGTTTGGATACTTAGGGTCAAGAAGCCCTGGATAGCTTTTAACCCGTAAAGAGCTTTATCCAAACGATAGACATGGTTTGGATATTTAGGGTCAAGAAACCCTGGAGGTTGTTCAAGATAAACTTCCTCTTCGATTTTTCCATTTAGAAAAGCACTTTTTACATTCATATGCTAGACTTTGAAGTCTCCATAGGCAGCAAAAGATAGGAAGAGTCGAATAACTTCGAGTCTAGCCACTGGTGCGAAGGTTTTGTCATAATCAATTCCTTCTTCTTGTCTATAACCCTGAGCAACAAGATGAGCCTTGTTACGGGTTACCACACCTTGTTAATCAAACTTGTTGAGATAAACCCATTTGGTGCCTATCACAGTTTTGTCATAAGGACATGGGACAAGGTACCAAACCTTGTTCCTATCAAACTCAATAAGCATCTCTTGAATGGAAATGACCTAGCTTAGGTCTGAGATAGCATCATTGATTTTCTTAGGTTCAACTAAAGAAAGAAAGTTGACAAAGAGACAGATATTACCTAGACCACGATGAGTCTGAATACATGCACTTGGATCACCGAGAATTTGAAGAATAAGATGGTCTTTTGTCCATTGTTAAGCTGGTAGAGGGTTTTCATCTAAGTATTGATGTTTAGGAACAAAAGATGAGGCTTCATCTACAGATTCTTCAGCAATAGGAATAATTGCTAAAGGAGCTTCAGATTCAGCGACTGATAGGGGTTCAGATGCTGAAGGCATTTCATTCACTGATTGACCAGTGCTTGAAGTTGAAGAAGGAATGCAACTACTGGGCATTGCAACGATCCATGAAGAAGATTTTCTTCGGTTATTAGATGCAACTGGAATGATAAATGGATCATCATCAGCTTCTAAAGTATCAACGTTGGGTAGATTGTTGAAAGAAGCTTCATGTTGTCCAGCATGAGAGAACATCTAGTTTTCTAATTCTTCATCATCATTAATGATGAGTTTAGAATTAGCTGATTGAGATTCATCAAAGGTGACATGAATAGTTTCTTCTATTGTGTGTCGGTGTTTGTTGAATATTATGAAGGCTTTGGATACTAAAAAATATCCAAGAAAGATTCCTTCATCAGCTTTGAGATCAAACTTTCCAAATTGATTACAGTTGTTGAGAATAAAACACGTGCAACCAAAGATGTGTAAAAAGCTAAGAGAGTGCTTTTGGCTATGGAAGAGTTCGTAAGGTGTCTTCTTGTACCTCTTAACAATCAGCGACCGGTCTTGAGTGAAACAAGCAGTATTGACAGCTTCAGCCCAGAAATGAATGAGAAGATGAGATTTGCTGAGCATTGATCGAGCAACCTCAATGATTGTTCGATTTCTTCTTTCAGAGACCCCATTTTGTTAAGGAGTTCTCATAAAAGAGAAGTTGTAAGAGATTCCCTTGTCTTCAAAGAAGTTATCCATAGTATTGTTTTTTAATTCAATTTCATGGTCACTTCTGATAGATCGTACTTTGATATTATTAAGTACTTCTATCCTTTTAATGGATGATATTATTTCTTCAGGAGCTTTACTTTTGGATCTGAAAAAGAAGACCCAAGTGTACCTGGAGTACTCATCAACAATGATGAGTGTATATTTCTTTCCAGCAATGGATTGTACATTAACCAGACCAAAGAGATCCATGTGCAATAGCTAAAATGGAGATGTCACTAAAGAGATTTGCTTGGACTTGAAGCTAGCTCATTTTTGTTTTCCTTTTTCACATGCTGAGCAAAGAGATTCCTTTGCAAAGGTGTGTTAAGGAAGACCAGTGACGAGATCATTTCTAGACAACTCACTGAGTATCTTGAAGTTAAGATGAGAAAGCCGTTTATGCCACAACCAGTTGATATCTGATGAAGCTTTAGAGAGAAAACAACTATTCTTAGTAAGAGGAGAATCCATGTTGATGACGTAAACATTCTCTAGACGAGAACCGGTTAGAGCAACCTTATCATCCTTGTCAAAGACGTAGCATGAATTCTTATAAAATTTTACAATGAAATCTTTATCACATAGCTGACTGATGCTAAGAAGATTATACTTCAGTCCTTCAACATATTCAACACGCTTGAAAGTGGTTGCACCATTTGTTAATACACCAAAATGTTTGGTACATCCTTTTTCGTTTCCTCCAAAGGTCACGGAAGGGCCTCTTTCATCCTTGTAGTCGATGAGCAAGGATTTGTTCCAACCATATGTCTTGAGCATCCACTATCGAGATACAAAATGCCTTTGACTTCCTTCACAAGGGAACAGTTTAAAAATGCTTTGGTACCCATTTCTATTTGGGTCCTGCTGTGTTAGAGGCAACATCCATCGAAACTGAAGAATCAATGTCAGCAAAAGGCTTCACTGAACCTGAAGAAGAAACTTCAGTGGGATTAGGAACAATCTCAGACGCTAAAGGAATAGAGTCAGAAGGTGTTTTCACTGAGTCTGACGAATAGGCTTCAGCGGTAACAGGAACAACAACACCTGACGCTGAAGACTTAGTGTCATTAGTTGTCTTCACTAAATCTGAAGAGAAGGCTCCAGTGAATTTCGTCACTTAAGTTGTTTTTACAATCTTAGTGACAGATTTCGCCTTGGTAGATTTCTCAGCCTTGGCTACTTTCTTGCTTAAAACTGGTGAACCAGTTTTAGCAACAGAAGGACACTTGCTGGCAATATGTGTAGTTTTACCACAGTGTCTACACTTCCTATAGCTGAAGCTAGCTTTAGAGCCATGAAGTACCAGAGAAGAAGAGGGACAAGCTCCAAGGATTCCCTTCTCATTTGTTCTAGGAGGAACAACGAGGATTTGGAGTCCTTAGTTGAAAATTTCACCTTGATCTTAGACTTAGATTTCTAAGAAGATTCAGATATCTTGATCCTTGAGGAAGAAGAAGATGCACAAGCTAAAGGAAATATATCTAGATCTATGTGACTTGTCAGCCTTCTTAGGAATAAATACTATGACAATGGACTTATCTTTGTCTTGTGACCTGAACTCGAAGTTCCTTCAAGATGACTCTTAGTAAAAGAAGACTGAGAGGAAGAAGTGTCAGGAATAGAAGAGACGAAGGTACCAAACTTGAGCATGGACCTGTCAGTGACACTGTCTTTCTTATCATAGGAGAAGCCTAGTCTAGTCTTAATCATGGCAAGAATATGAGCGTTAATGATCTCAGAGGCTTTGACAGAGGATTTGCACCATCCTTCAATGGTAGCCTTCTCATCCTTGAGTTCAGCAATAGCTTTCTCACAATCAGCTATAGCATGTTGCACGTTCAATTGTTATGTTATGGTTTACAATGACCTGATCTTTAAGATCTTCTTCGATCTTAGTCAACTCTTTGATCTTTGAATGACAAATCTTCAACTGTTCTTAAAGATCAAGATTCAGCATTTCTGCTTTAGATTTGCCATTCAGGGCATTGTAAAGGTCAACCGTCAACGTAGAAGAGGGTTCATTCAGGAAACATACCTGAGCAGGAGAGGATAATGAGGGATCACTGGAGGTTGATGTCACAGAAGTTTATTCCTTGAAATTCTTGGCCATTAAGCAAAGATAGGTCGTATCTTCCTCATCTGAGGATGATTTGTCAGATGAATTAACCCAATCATGTTCTCAAGCGACAAGACCTTTGCCCTTTCACTGAGAACTCTTCATCTTCTTGTACTTCTCCTTCAGCTTTCAGATATTTATCTTCTTTGATTCTAAAGGAGGATGGGGTTTTCGAAGATGACGTCACAGTCCTCTTTGACCTGCACTCACTCGCAAAGTGACCTCTGCGTTGACAGTTGTAGCAGACTGTTGAAGCCTTGTCAATAGTATCTAACTTTGGCTTTTCCTTAATGGTCAGCGTGGGAGATCTGCAGAAGTTACTTTTTTTGGGAAATCTTCTAAAAGACTTAGTTAGAAGTGCCAGTGATTCATCAAAGGCTGCGAGATCAGACTCTGACAATTCCTCAGAGTTAGTGGAATCTAACTCTGTCATAGAAACAGAAGAAGGAAGAATAGAAGAGAAGGATGGGAATTCAACTGAAGAATCTTCAGAGATCAAAACTAGCGGAGAGTTTTTCATGTCTCTAGAATCCTTGATTAGATTCTTCTTCAATTGTTGAGACTGCTCGTGATCGAGTAGTATCCCATATAAAGAGCTTAGAAAGAGGGAGGACTTATCGTTGGACATCTTGAGACACATAGAATATGTATTCCAGGATTATGGTAAACATTCCAGAATCTTTGTCAAAGTTTCAGAGTTGGAATATTCTCTGCCAACCGTCGTCAAATCAATAAGAAGACATTTAAATCTTTGATGTACTTCAGGAAGAGACATGGCTATTATAGATCTCGCTTGAGTATCTATAGCCACCTTCTTCTTGTCTTCATCTCTCCACTGATGAGGGAGATTAGGAATCTGCCATTCAAGAATCGCGGCAGTCGTAGCTGTTTCATGAACAGCCGGAGATATAACAATTGGAACATAAGGTCCATTTTCTATATAATGTAGAATCTCAGGATCCATACCTTCCAAGAAAAGACACATCCGATTTTTTCTAGAGACTAAAGTTGTCTCTTATAAATCGGGGAGGTTTGGCAAGGTAGCCATTATCGTTAAAGTTTGTGCTTGTGTTTTGCAAAGCTATTTGAAAAACAATAAATTATCTAGAGAAGAAAAGATAATAAAATGTAGATAAACAACTAAACAAGATGAGAAGAAAACATTTCTCTGATACCACTTGTTGGTGCCAGCCGAGTCTACAAGAGTTTTAGACGAACAGTTTGTAGAAATGGGTGAATACAAATACAGATAACTTTCATATTTAAAAATATATATTCATAGAGAAAGATCAATACAGATTTTTTGCAGATTGTTTGCGGAAATAGAAAAGGTAAAGATAACCTATCTAAAACAATCTTAAGATTACACACAAATAAACATAGCAAAGAGAAAAGATTTGCCGAAAAGATAAAGATAGACGGATGTTCTTCTTGGGTAAGAACTTTATAATTCTTGAGAGGGTTTCTAACTTACTTGAAGAAAAGCATATGTATTCTTTAGATAGAAGTGTAATATCTGTGTATGCGTATTTTGCATGGAGAGAGCACTCAGCTATTTATACCCATTGCATTAAATGCAAATCAGAAAGGTTAGAACACGCGTCAAGCTTTAGGAGGAAAAGTTTGTCCTTTTCTACAGTGAATAGTACAATTGTCTATTCATGAGTAGACATCCTTTCATGGAGTTGGTGGGCACTAGAGTCGACTAGTCGGCTCCGTGTTGTACTATACTCTAGAAAGGGTATGGGTTTGTCTTTTGTGTATGGAAGGACAAGACAAAAACAATATTGCACAACAAGCTTCATTTGATTGTTGAATGTTGGAATAACACTTGAGGTCTCTTCAGCATTCGCTGAGGCTTGAGCAGTCTTCACACAAATGTTGATCAGGTTGTAATCACTTAATACCGCTTCATATCACGAACGTGCAAGTCAATAATCTTCAATTTCACTCTTCAACATTCACTGAAGCTTCTTTGGTGTGAGTTTTGTCTTATTGAAGTATCGTTGTCGCTGTAGGATTTACAATGCATGTTTCAGCGATCATTGAACAGACTCAGTGATGATCGCTGGAACTGAAAAGACAGAAACATAATACTTCGAAAGGTAAAAGGGATTATCATTAAATCAATGAGAGAGATGATCAACATAGACCATACAAAATAAAGAGAACCAATTGTATCTAAACCTGAGACTATGCCATTGGTCTGTGTTTATTGAAAATCTACCAAGACCATTAGAGCACCAATCGTCTGAGGTCCCTACTTCCCTCTCCTATTCCCAGAAGCGGTTTCTAGGAACAAGTCAATTGAAAATAAGGTTATACTAGACCCTAAGACCAATGTTGTGACTCCATTGAACCACATGAAAGTAAGACCAAGACTAAAGGCATTCAGGATACATCTTGCTCAACACAGTCAAATAAAGCTATCATAAAATCAGTTCCTCCTTATGTGCCATTCCCCCAAAGATTAAGAAATTAGAAGGATGAACTTTAATTTAAGAAACTTTTGGATGTATTTGAAGCATTGCATATCAACATACCTCTTGTTGAAGCATTTGAGCAAATGCCCAGTTATGTCAAGTTTATCACAAATATTTTAAGTTAAAAGAAGAATCTGATTGAATATGAAACCGTAGCTCTTACTGAAGGATGTAGTGCACTTCTGACCAACAAGATACCTCTTGAGTTTAAAGACCAGAGAAGTTTTACTATTCCCTATTCTATAGGTGGAAAAGAGATTGGAAATGCTTTGTGTAACTTAGGTGCTAGTATCAATCCGATGTCATTATCTATTTGCAACCCCTGAGGCAGAGGAGATACGAGACCTAATACAGTCATACTTTAATTAGCTGATAGATCTATTGCATACCCAAAAGAGAGAATTGAGGATGTCCTAGTCCAAGTTGATAAGTTCATACTTCCGACAAATTTTATTATTTTAGACTTTTAGGCTGATAAAGATACTCCTACAATTTTAGGGGACCCTTTTTAGCCACCAGAAGAACTTCAATAGATGTCTAGAAAGGAGAACTGACTATGAGGCTTCAGGACCAAAAATTCGCATTCAATATCTTTACCTCCTTAAAGTACCCTGATTACTTGGAGGAGTGGTAAAGCATAACTGAAATAGAATAAATATGTCATGAGGAAGGAATTAGAAAAGTCTGTCGGTTGGTGGAAGCAGATGATAAAGAAGCAGAAAGTGATAAGGAATTAGGTGTGAAAAACGAAGAGACTGTACCATTGCATGCTGCTAGGTTTGAACTATTGGCAAAATAGCGGACAAATGAACTTTACCTCATCTATCATATCACCACCTAACCTGGAGCTCATCTTATTTTAAGTATATTTTTCTAGGAAAAGAAAACAAATTGTCTGTCATCATATCATCTATCCTAGATTTGCATCAAGAAAAGAAGCTTGTGGATATTGTTGAAGTTAAACTCAGAAGCTATAGGATGGACCATTGTTGAACTTAAAAGGATTAGTCATTTTATTTGTCAACATAAAATGATCGTAGATGACAAGAACTTCGCATCCATAAAGCCACAAAGAAAGTTAAACCTTACCATGAAAAAGGTAGAAAAAAAAAGAAATATTTGAAATGGTTAGATGCGGGAATCATTTTCCCAATACCCAAGTAGTTCTCGGGTTGGTCTAGTCCAGTGTGTTCCTGAGAAGGGGGGGTTTATTCTCATCACCAATGATGAAAATGAACTCACTCCCAATAGAGTAGTATCTAAATGGAGAATATGCATAGACTACCATAGGCTAAACAAGGCTACCCAAAAGGACCATTTTCCATTACCTTTTATTAATCAACTGTTAGACAGGTTAGCTGGAAAAGAGTACTACTGTTTCTTGGATGGATACTCAGGATACAACCAGATAGACATATCATCTAACGACCAAGAAAAGACTAGCTTCACTTGTCCCTATGGTACTTTCGCCTTTAAGAGAATGCCATTTCGACTTTGCAATGCACCTGCAACCTTTCAGAGATTCATGAGGTCTAAATTCTCTAACAGGCTTGAAAATTCCATAGAAATCTTTATGGATGATTTTTTAGTATATGACTCATCTTTTGATAATTGTTTGGAGATTTTGAAAAAAGAGTCTTAAAAGGTGTGAAGAAAGTGATTTGGTCCTTAATCGGGAAAAATGTCGTTTCATGGTTACTCTTTAATTTCAAAAAGAGGAGTTGAGGTAGACAAAGCTAAACTTGAAGTTATTGAAAAGCTACCCGAACCAACCACTGTTAAAGGTATAAGAAACTTTCTTGGACATGTTGATTTTCATAGAAGATTCATCAAGGACTTTTCAAAAATATCAAAACCTTTGTGTCTTCTATTAAAGTATGATCAAAATTTGATTTCAATGATGAATGTAGAAATGCACTCAACACTTTGAAAAAGATTTGGTGACTAACACCAGTGGCTGTTGTTCTTGATTGGAACAAACCTTTAAAAATCATATGTAATGCCAGTGATTGGGCTGTAGGCATTGTCTTAGGTCAAAGAAAAGAACACGCTTTTCATTCAATTTATTATGCAAGTAAGACTTTTAATGAAACACATATCAACTATAGCACAACTGAAAAAGAGTTATTAGATGTGGTTTTTGCCTTTAAGAGGTTTAGATTATATATGATGGGAATTAAAGTCATTCTACATACTGACCATGCTTCCATTAAGTACTTGATCTAAAAAAAGAATGCTAAACCTAGGTTAATAAGATGGGTTTTGTTGTTGCAAGAGTTTGACCTAGGGATGGTAGATATAAAAGGAATAGACAACCAAGTGGCGGATCATTTGTCTAGGTTAGAGAAACCTAGTGAAGTACAAGGTGAAGGATACATCATTGAGACCTTCCCTGATGAAAGAATCCTTGTGTCACAATCAGAATCACAATGGTTTGATGATATAGCAAATTATTAGAATTATGGCGTAACACCTTCTGATTATACTAGCCATATGCTTAAAAAGTTTATCCACGATTCTAAATCTTATCTTTGAGATGATCCTTACTTGTTTAAAATTGGCGCAACTTAGATTTTAAGAAGATGCATCCTAGAAACTGAAGTGGCGGCAATTCTACAGCATTGCCAGCATATGGAGGACACTTTGGATGCCAAAGAACAGCAGCTAAAGTCTTACTATCTAGTTTTTATTTGGCCAAAGCTTTTCTAAGAAGCCCAAAACTTACCATATAGATGCAATGAATGCCAAAGAACTGGTTCCATTTCCAAGACAAATGAAACGCCTTTGAATAGGATCTTGGAAGTAGAATTGTTTGATGTTTGGGGAATTGATTTCATTAGACCATTTCCTCTATCAAACAAATGTCAACACATTCTAGATACTGTTGATTATGTATTATAATAGGTGGAGGCAATGACATGTGTCTTCAATGATGGAAAAATAGTGGTTAAGTTCCTTCACAAACAGATTTTTACAAGGTTTGGTACCCCCAAGGCACCCATCGGTGATGAGGGTATCCATTTCGTGAACAATATATTGAGTGGAGTTCTTGAAAATTATAACATTAACCACAGGATTGCCACTGCATATCAGCCACAAACAAATGGATTGGTTGACTCTTAAATAAAGAAATAAAGGGAATTCAAGAAAAAAAAATGTTGTCAAGCCAAAAAGAAAAGATTGGGCTTTCAAATTAGATGATGCTTTATGGGCATATTGGAGTGCTTTTAAAACACCAATTGGTATGTCCCCATACAAGCTAGTCTTTTGTAAGGCTTGTCGCCTCCCTGTAGAACTAATACACAAGGCATATCAGGCAATAAAAGAATTAAGCATGTGCTTTAATATTATTAGCATCAAAAGGAAATTACAACTGTGTGAAATGGAGGAACATAGGCACATGTCCTATGAGAATGCCAAACTCTATAAAGAGAAAACAATAAATTGGCATGACATAAGAATCCAACACTGATAACTTAAAGCAGGCCAGTAGTCCCTTTTGTTTAACTATAGGTTGAAATTGCTTCCAAGAAAGTTCAAGTCCCGATGATTTGGACCATTCCTCATTCACAAAGTTCATCCATATGGGACAATTGACCTAGTTAACCCGGAGAACAATGTTGTGTTCAAAGTTAATGGTCAGAGAGTGAAGTTGTTCCATGACCCTGTAGAAATCCCGGAACCATGCTATGTGGATTTGTCTGCAATCTGCAAAAAGCTTCAATGGTTGTGGACTCTTAAAAAGTCCAAACTTGTTTGTTAATATTTCTTTATTTATCTTCTTAATTAGTTTAATTTAGTCTAATGTTTAGTTTTAATTTGCAGCTTTATTCTGAAAAAGATGAGAAAAGGATGTGTAGCATCTGAAACCCTAGGTTTTAGTAACCAGATTTTTGGGGTGGGAACAGCTTAAAAGTCAAGGGAGGATAAGTTTAAGGTTAGTACATGTATGATGTCATGCTTACTTCATAACAAGAAAAGTAAAAGTCCTTTCTATTTTGCAGGCTATCATGACTTTCCTTACAACTTGGGTTCCCAAAGTCACTTTTTCTAATACCAAATGGTTATTAACCATTCCCTCTGAAATCAATACAACCTCTTCTTTAATCCCCAAGTTTGAACATCAATTAGCCCAAATAAAAGACTTTTTATTTTTTCTTTAACCATTTTATCACGTCTCACTCAACAATGGTGAGGGTGAAGCAAGCCTTAGTTCGAGACCTACCTCCGGCGCAACCTCTGGTGCAATCGCCTCAACCGCTCGTTCCAAAAATCTTTGTCCAAGCACCACAAATTCGACAACAACTTCTTTGTCGAAGCCAAAGGAACAAGGCTTCTATGAAGCCAACGAAATCAAAGGACGGGCCTGAGATGGTGATTCTCGATGATGAATCAGTCACCACACTACCTATTATTACTCTTACAGTTGAAGTCACTCCTATTGACGCCTCCCCTATATAAATGGTCCAACCTCTTATAGTTACAAGTCAAGAAAATCCAAGAAAGGTAACAGTGTCAATCTCTTGCTATCATCCATGTGGTGAAACCAAAGACAGAAACAAAATTAAAGTGCAAGCCTACACAACCCAACCAACATCATTTGAGGAACTTGTTTCAGCCACTTCTATGACATCCCAACCAATGGAACCTAAGGTATTATCTAATCCCTATAAATCTCCTCCTAAATCTCCCCTTGAGGGGTTGTCCACCTCTATTTCATAATAGGGAAGTGGTGAGGCAGAAGTGGCTAGAGATAATTCCACCATGTTTTTCCTGCCTCATGAGTTTGAACCATACCTCCAACCAGACATCATGACTTTCACCATTAATGAGCAAACAAAGAAAAATAACTTTGTTAACCTGTCATGACGGAAACAGAGAGGTAGATGACATACACAACACAAGCCCTAATGGCTCACTCTCTGATTTGAATAAGACATTCTTTGAGGAAAATCCAGTTATGGTAAACCCTGGTAAGAAGATAAAGGCATTAGGGAAAACACATGCCAAAAAGTCCAAACCATCTGGTGAAGAACCATCTAAAAAAAGGGATAGAAAGGGCAAGGCCAAGGTTAGGGAGCCATCTGTTAAATCACCCCCCCCCCACACACATAGAAAGCCATGATGCAACATCCATGTAGCATGAAAAGAAAAGGAAGAAGGAGAGGGCTGAGTCTTCAAAGCAAACAAATTAGTTGAAAACTAACTAAGGAGTCATAGTGGGTTTAGTTTAAAGGTTGGTAAGAAGATGTGGAGTAGATTTTAAATAAGGGTAGGTTTGACTGTTAAAGGTTTTGATAAGCAAAGCATTAGATAATTCCATTTCATTAAGTAAGTTGTTGATATGCAAGGTATTGAGAAACTCTATAACGTCCCTGTTTCTTACAATTTGACATTCCTTAGGGAGTTCTATGCTAAGCTCGTTATCACTAGTACGCCCAAGATCAAAGTAAGGAGTGAGTGTTAGCATTTACGGTAAGAGAATAAATAGGTTCCTTGATCTTGCACCTCCTAAGCACACTGGGTACTACAATATTTTGCATAATGTCAGTGTTGATGACCTTGCTTAGGTAGCTGCTGTTGTTAGGCAAACTAGGGCTGAATGGGAGCATCACAACAACTTTACGCTCAGAACTTTCAAAGCACAAAGCCTTACAGCATATGCCAATGTGTAGATAAATCTTGTGAGTCATTCCATATTTCCTACTACTCATACCAGTTGTACCTCTGTGGATAGAATGTTTTTGTTGTTTTGTCTTACTACAGGTAGGACCGTCAACTTGGGAAGAATCATTACGAAAAGTATTAGAACCTGCTCTACAAGGAACAAGAGAAAGCTCTACTTCCCAAATTTGATTACCAAGCTACTAACTAAAGATGGTGTACCTCAATACATAGACATGGTAGTGAAAGAGCATGGAGAAAAATGGAAGATATACATGAAGGCAGTGTCTAGATTGAGAGACAAAAAAGAGAAGGGATTGGGAGCCATTGACATGATGATACTTATGCAAGACTTAATGGCTTATAACAGTTCCCTCATGGACAATATTTTGGAGTAGAGGAATGAGGTTTTTGAGAAGATTGACAGATTGAAGACTAGGTTGGTTTACCAACTAAAGAAGGAAGAGAAGAATACCAAAGGTTGTTTCAAGAAGCTCAAAGCAAACACAGAAGCCAAAGCTAATTCCAAAATCAAGAAGTTGGGGCAGAAGGTAAAGGATCTGAAAGTAGAAAATTCAAGGATTTTCCTAGAAAATGAGGAATTGAAGGAGGAGTGCCAGAAGCTCAAGATAGCAGCCACACTAGCAGCCCCTCCACCAGTTCACAGCCTACTCTTATGGCATAGGACAAGTTCTATCATTTACCCTTTAGCTCAATTCTTGTTCATTTAGTATTTTTGAGTCGGGGATAAGTCCATATATATTTATAGGTTTGTTTTCTTGCAAGAAGTACATATGTTGGTATAGTGCCACGCTTGTATAGCCCTAATAATTCTTATAGTGCCACGCTTGTATAGCCCAAAAAATTCCTATCATAAAACCAGTTCCTCACTCGATCAAGAGCATCAGCATCAGCGGACGATCCAAAGACGGTGGAACTCTTGTCTCAATGCTCATCACCAAGGACAATCTCGACGCCATTACCGAGTACCCTTTCTACCTTGGCCATTATGGATACAGCGAATGGCTGGAGATCAGGCAAGTCATTCAGCGATCCAAGTCTAGACATAAGCCGATTATCGAAGACATCATCAACGATCTCATCAAAAGGATGTCCAGGTATGTCGTAGTCCCTAACAGACCATCTTTGAAGAAGGGAGGAAGGAAAAAATGTTGTCCAATCCTAATGATGGACCATCCCTGAGGAATGAAAATGAAACAAGGTTCTCCTTAGATGAAGTCCTGAAAGAATATGAGAGTATAGACATTTCTATGTTGAATCTTGATCTGCCTGAGAAGGGTCCTTATATACCCAACTCTGTGCACTTCAAACCTGAGTTAGGAGTTATATTCCTTAAGTATGAAGGAGAAGTAAGATTTCAAAGAATGTCTGAGCTACATCTATGCCCACTGGGACATTTGGTTTATCTCATGTTCTGGGTAGATGATAGCTTGCAAGGAAAAGCGGTGGACCGAAAGACACGAAGAGAATTCCTACGTCAAAAGAAGCTTGGAGAAGATTTACCTGGCTACATTAATCTAAACATCTTAGACTAGTTTATTTTTCTTTGTAATATTGTTCACATCTTGTAATCGACTTACTATATCTATTTTCAGTGATTAATCTTATATTTTGTAAGTTTTAGACATGTACTGAACACCTTGTAATATTTCCCTTGAATATAATATAAGTGTTTTGTGCTTCACTGAAAAAGATCCCTGAAAAAAGTAATAGGGACACAAGTCTATGAATTCCAGTGTTACTTTTCATATTCACTGACAATCTATAAGTCAGTGAATAAGCTTTTAGTTTCAGTTTCTATTCTTGTAACTTTTCTTAAATGTAATTTAAGAAAATTCTCCAAGTAATGACTAATTCACTGAAAAAGATCCCAAAATAGTTAAAAGGGACATGTACTTTATATGTTCCTTTTCATTACTATTATTTAAGACATCTTTCTTCATGTTATCTTGTTATCATCAAATAGGGGAAATTATTGATCCTCTCTCTTATTTGATTTGATGATAATCCCTTGTTGATCCTCTATGTCAGTGATTTGATGATAATCCCTTTTCACTTACATTGTATTTATGCTTCTATCTTTTCAGTTCCAGCGATCAACATTGAGTCTGTTCAGTGATCGCTGAAGAAATTGTATTGTAATTCAATCAGAGACAACGATACTTCAAGAAGACAGCACTTACAACAAAGAACCTTCAGCTAATGTCAAAGACTGAAACTGAAGATTAGGGACTGGCGAGTACGTGATCTGATGCGGTACTTAGTGATTACAAGCCTGTCTACATATGTGTGAAGACTGCTCAAGCCTCAGCCAATGTTGAAGAGACCTCCAGGTTATTCCAGCATTCAGAGATCAAAGGAAGTTTCCTTAGCACGATTGTTGTTGTTTTGTCCTTGTACACACAAAGGACAAACCAATACCCTTCTAAACTTTGGTACGGTACGGAGCCGACTAGTTGACTCTATTGCCCACCAACTTTAGGTAAAGATGTCTGCTCATGAATAGTGCTTTTTGTACTATTCACTGTAGCAAAGGACAAGCCTTCCTCTTAAGGCTTGACACGCACTCTATCCCTACCATTTTGCATTAAATGAACATTTAATTCATTGGGTATAAATAGAAGTGTTTCTTCTCCATGCAGAGTGCGCGCAACTCACTCTATAAACCTAATTCTTAATTTGAGCATTTTCTAGCTCAAGTAAAGGAACTTTTCTTACAGCATTTATTTTCTCATTTGCTAAGTGTTAGCTCTAATATTCACTTAATGTAAAAGTATGAAAAAGTATTCTGCAAGTGTTGACAGAAGGGTATCTTCCACAAAAGACAACAAAGGACTAGCATCAGAAGCTGTTTCATCGTGCAAGTCAAGAATGACAGAACCTCTGATGTCTCTCACAGAGGTTCTGAAAAATGGTCCTCTGACAATAAGATCATACAAGTCTACTACAGCAGAGCCTCTGCGATGGCTCACGGAGGGTCTGCGGATTAGTCTTCTATGAAGATCCTGTTCTACTGTTTTTCAAAGGTTGTTAGCTGCATGTGCTTCTCACGTGACTAGATTTTAATAGACTATATTTGGACGGCTTAGATGATTTCACTTTCTAGATCTTGTCAGTAAGGTCGTTAGGGTCTAGTATAAATAGCAGCTTAGGCCTTTGTATTTTGTGTGCTTCCGAAATGTAATCGTCTAAATTTCAATTAAATGAATTGAAAACCTTTGAAGCTATTCTCCTGTGTTCATCTTCTTTCTCATATTAAACTGTGTGTTCTTGGTTTAATTACTCTGTTTTGTTCTTATAATTGTTTCCGCTCCACTGTGATCGTCCTAAGAGTTCATTTAGAGTAAGAGATCAATATCAAAACTGAATTTATAGGTCCAACAATTGGTATCAAAGCAAGAATTGAATTCTTATTCGATTAATTATGTTTTTGGTTTTAATCTGCTTTTTTCAAGAACACCAGTCTTCTTCTTCAGGTTACCCTGTTTTACTCTTTTAAATCAGCTTCATCTTATTCCTATTTTTCTTCTTCTAATGGCAAACTTGGCCAATACCTCGTTCATGAGCACTGGTTCTCAATCAAAACCTCCCACGCTTATCCGTGAGGAGTATCCGCAATGGAAGGGGCGAATGATTAACTTTTTAGAGGGAATTCACCCTAGAATATGTGAATTTCTCTACAATCCTCCTTATGTGCCAATGAACTTAATTCCAARAGTTCCTGCTACTGGCACAACCCCTGAAATTCCTGAACATTACGAGCCAAAACCTGTTGCAAACTGGAGTGATGAAGACAAGATATTGGTTGATTTGGGCAGCAAGTGCAAAAGATTGTTAATCATGGCAATACCTCACRAAATCTTYAAATGTATTGRTCACTGCCAACTGTCCATGGATATTTGGGCAGAATTGGAAAAACATATTGAAGGAGGTAAGAAAACACTCAAGAACAATCGAGCCATTTGCATTGATGAATACCAAAGCTTCAAGGCTAAGGAGGGTGAATCCCTGTCGGACACATACTCCAGATTAAACACCTTAATTAGCAACTGCAAAAGATATGGAGTAATGAGAACGACAGGGACAACAACTCTCTGTTCTTGAAGAGCCTTGGAATTGAATGGATGCACCTAACCATGTYTATGAAGGCCACCTTGGATTTGGAAGYWTGGACKTTGGYTRACTTATTTGGTTCTCTTAAAAGTCAAGAGCCTCAAGTTCTACAAATGAAGAAGAACTATGGTGGTCCGCTTGCTCTGGTTGGAGAGGATGGCAGCTCTGGAAAGAAGGAAGAGAAGGAGAAGAAGAAGAAGATCCTGATAGCAGAGAGTGAGGAGAGTTCTGATGAAGAAGTCTCGATGAAGGAGATGATGAAAACTCTGGCCTTGATCACCAGAGAATACAGAAAGGGTGGTGAAAGGAAGGAGTACAAGAGTTTCAATAGAAGAAACTTCACAGAGGGTGGTAGATCTGAGGCAAGTGAGAAGGAGCAGAAGCCTTCACAGAAGGTAGAGGAGCAGAAGAAGGAAGAGTCGAAGGAAGGATGCTTTAGATGTGGCAAGCCAGGCCACTTTGCTGCAGATTGCTGGTCAAAAGGGCCAAAGGCACCACAGAGGGGTCCTAGAGATGCAGCCTTCTATAAAAAGAAGGCTGACTACTATCAGCAGAAGTCTCTGCTAGCTCAATCGAGTGAGTTAGTAACTGATGAATCCTCTGATGAAGATGAACAGAAGGGTCTCCTTGCTTGGGAAGACTCGGACA
>NC_037530.1:18628015-18630208 GCF_001531365.2 Cynara cardunculus var. scolymus
AGCGCTTGGACGAACTCTCTGGCAAAGTCTCTCAAGTCTTGGTCAGAGAGGGGGAGATGAGGTCCAACGCTGGTGAATCATCAGATACAGTTYCTACGCCTGCTCAGGYTGTTGGTCCAGTATCAGCTTCTAATGCAGCTAACACTGAGGCTCCTAGAGCTGWGGTTGTTTGCGCTGCTCCTGTAATCCCTACGACTGAAGCTGCTCTAGCTGAGGTTGTAGATGCCATCCCTAGGGATGAAGTCCAGACCATCACTACTGCTGGTGATGCTGATGATGCTGATATGGATGATGAAGATGATGATGATGACGATGATGAACCTGTTTTTCCAGACACTGGAAAGGATCTAGATGGTGACGACGACGACGATGATGAAGATGATTTTGTCGTCAAGTTTCACAATCCATCGACAACCACCAGAAGTGTTACCCTCAGGGAGTCTCTATCYCAKGGGGAGCAAASACAAGGCGAATCGGCTCCACCATCAAGGCACCAGGACCCCAAGTCGAAAGGCAAGGCAGTTGCTGAAGAAGGTAATCTGAAGGTTCTCTTCGTAAGACCTCAAGAGTCCTTATTTGAAGATTCTACCTCTCAGGTAGTGATCACTTCACTCAGCCAACTTCATATTCCGCGGTCGATTGAAGTCGGTTCCTGATCAACCAACCTCTTCTACTCCAATAGACCAGCAGATGACTCAGCTTAAGGAGTCGCTCGACCAGACTAGAGTAAAAATTCCTCTTCGTACCTCTATTGGTGGTGAGTTTGACTTCCTTTCTGAAGCTGAAAGACTCGAGGCATTAAGGGCTGAAGAAGAGCTAGAACTTCAAAAGAAGCAGACTGAAGAAAGCCTCAGGCTTGCCAAGTCACTAGCTGCTAAAGTCCTTCCCAAGAAATCCAAGAAGAAGGTGAGTGCTATCCATGCCCAGGCCAAACTTCTCCAGATTGCTGAAGCTGTTGGCAAAAAGAAGCAGCAATGGAGCGAAGCAAAGCTGAAAAAGAGACTCAGTCCCCGCCCAATTATCAGCGTCAGCATTAGCAGACGATCTAAAGACGGTGGTACTCTTGTCTCAATGCTCATCACCAGGGATAATCTTGATGCCGTTACCGAGTATCCTTCTTACCTTGGCCGCTATGGATACAGTGAATGGATGGAGATCAGAAATGCCATTCAGCAATCCAAGTCGAGACACAAGACACTTATCGAGGACACCATCAACGAGCTTATCAAAAGGATGTCCAGGTATGTCAGAGTCCCTGACCGGCCAACTCTGAAGAAAGGTAAGAAGAAGACAACGCTCATTGATCCTAGTGAAGGACCATACCTGAGGAACGAACATGAAACAAAGTTCTCCTTGGATGAAGTCCTGAAGGATCACATGAGTATTGACATTTCTATGTTGAATCTTGACTTGCCAGTTAAGGGTCCCTTTACACCCAACACTATGCATTTCAAACCTGAGTTATGAGTTATATTCCTTGACTATGAAGGTGAAGTCAGATTTCAGAGAATGTCAGAACTGCCTCTCTTTCTAATGGAACACTTGTTGTATCTCTTGCAATGGATAGAAGACAGTATGCCTGGAAAAGTCGTAGATCTGAAGATTCGAAKAGAGCTCCTTCGTCGAAGACWACTTGGTGAAGATGTACCTGAATGCATAGATCTAAGTATGTTAGAATAAGTCTCTTTGTATCAACAATCCACTTTTCCTTGTAAATCTTTTCTATATCTGCTTTCATTGACTGTATTTACATTTCTCTAAATTCTGAACATGCACTGTAATACTTGTATTATTTCCTTTGTTTAATGARATRAGTATTCCATGTGCTTCACTGAAAAAGATCCCTGAAAAAAGTAATAGGGACACAAGTSTATGAGTTCCAATGTTACTTTTATCATTCACTAACATTCTATAAGTCAGTGAATAAGCTTTCAGTTTCAGTTTCCATACTTGTAATTTTCTTAGATATAACATAAGAAAACCCTCAAGCTGAGACTGACCAAACTGAAAAAGAACCCAATATAGTAAAAAGGGACATATACTTTACATGTTTCTTTTCCTTGCTATTATTTGATAAGATAATTTTCTTTATGTTATCTTGTTATCATCAAATAGGGGGAGATTGTTGATCCTCTCTCTCAGTGATTTGATGATAATCCCTTTTTCCTTTCGATGTATTTTTGTGATTTTGTA
>NC_037530.1:18631125-18661996 GCF_001531365.2 Cynara cardunculus var. scolymus
CCCCCCCCCCTTCTACAAACTGTTTAGTATTCTTGTAGACCCTTTGGGACCAACAGTTACAAATTAGAATTTTAACTAATGTGAATTCTTTTACAAAAGTGGCTAAAGCTCATTTATATAGCCATGAAGTTGCTTGGGTCCAAAGTTTGTCAAAATGGAATCCAAGAAGTGTAGCCCAAATGTCCAAAATTTGCTTTCAAAATCTGGCCTAAAAGCAAAACCAAAAGTATCCAAGGCCCAATGTCTGGTTTTACAACATCTTGTAGAACTATCTATGTGAGGTCCTGTAGAAATTCAAATGATTGATCAGAGAAAATGAGATTTTTGGCCATTAGTCTCATACAAAACAAATAACATTCATAAACTACACACAAGACTCCATAAACACATAATTAAGAAAGAAAAGAATAAAAAGACTCAAAAGGGGAAGTGAAAAGTCCTAAAATGTTGTGAAATTAGTGGAAATAGGGTTAATAAATTAATATCTATCACATCCCCAAACATAAGTTGTTGCTTGTCCCCAAGCAACCAAATGACAAATAGAAAGACTCAAAAGGGTTACTAAAAAAATGAGCTAGTCTAAAAAAATTTGGACCTGTTTTTACCAAAACCATGTTATGCATTACTTTATGATTTAACGAGTGTTGACAGTTTTCAAAGTATGAAGCAAATAGCTATGCCTAAACTAGCTTTTCCAAACATGTTCAATATGTACCAACCATAAGCTAGACTAGCCTTTCTTTTACTAAAATAGAACCATCAAAGTAATGGATTTTGAATAGGAGTGCCTTTGGCTTTTTCAATTTATTGAATGGACTGCCTTTTACCTTAATTCTCTCTGTTCTCTTCATGGCACAATTTTTCTACCATGCTTCTCATTTTGAGCAATGGTTTGGACTATTTGGTCCCTTTGTGTCTGTGACACTTTGTATGCAAACATAATAGAGCTTTTCTCTTAATTTCTATGTATATGGTTTGCATGTGTATAAGCTTTGATGCTCAAAAAGGTGTGCATAATGCATATACATGTGGATGTGTATATAATTGAGATTGTTATGCATTACTATTTCCTCCCCCAAACTTGAGGGATTCAATGTCCTCATTGGATCAAGATGGTGAAAAATAATTGGGAATGAAAGCCGATAATAATTGTTATCCAATGATGATGTCTATTAAGAATGAGCATAAAAGGTAAAGGCTAGTTCAGTGGTACACAGATCCTAAATGAAACCAAAACAGCATAAGAAGGCTATGATATCAACTCAGAAAATTATCGAACACATGGATTGAAAAATTGTTGGTCCATAGCATGACCTCTAGTGTAAATAGTCCCAAAGTGCAATCAAACTGACTCAAACTCAATCAAATAGCCCTCATACTCACAGCAAGTTAAAAAATTAATAAGAAGAAAATGCTTCAAGTTAAGAAAATTATCAAACACTTGGAAAACTGTTTATGCATAGTATGAGTGAAATGCAAACAGTACAAGGGTATCCAAATAGTTTTAAACTCAATGAAAGAGTCCTCATACTCACAACAATTAAAAACATAAAATAAGAAAATGCATCAAGTCAAGAAAACTATCAAACACTTGGAAAACTGTTTGTGCACAAGATGAGTGAAGTGCAAACAGTCTAATTGTATCCAAATAGTTCTAAACTCAATAAAGCAGTCCTCATACTCACAAATCGTTAAAAACAAAAAAAAATTATATTTCAAATGTAAATGGAGTAAAGAGAGAATAATAAAACTTGGCCTACTCTGGAAGAGTAGGAGATATATATTGTCCAAATATAGTGGGGAATGGGGGCAAATCCTTCATTATTTTTGGGTGTTCCTTCTTCCAAATGGCTCTCATCACATGATCCTTTGCCTGCTCATAGGCTAACCACTCTCTTCTTTCTTTATTTAGTTTCTTAACTTGCTCCTCCAACTGTTTGACTACTCCCAAGAATTTCTTGTCCTTTTTCTTCATTTGCATTTCAAGGACCTTAATTGGTTCTTAACAATCTTGGATACTTTTTTACTGAAAGAAAGCAAGTTAGCCTTAGGGTTTTCAAGGGCAAAAAACATGTCCTACTGAGGTAGGGTCGTGGCGTTGTTCCCAAAAAATCTCTCCAAATTCTTCTTCTCCATGACCATCTTCTCAGAGGAGAAGTAGTCAATTGGGAGAGTGAAGACATGTGCAGCAACTAGCAGCTTATGGATAATGGCAGGATAGTAGAGTCTGCCATTTGCACTATCTGCGCATGTCTTTATGCTACCACAAATGATCTTCTCAACATCAATAGGATATCCCTCAGGTATGCAAAACAAAATAAAAAACCTCTTCATACACAGGTTAGTGTCATGAGTTGTTGGATGAAGGTTATGCCAAATAAAGTAAAACCAAATATTTTCTTTTGGTTTCAGGCACTGGGTTTTCAAAATCCTAGCCATGCCTTTGAATGACCCTTGTGACCCCTTATGAGAAATGGTGCCTAAAATGTACTTAAGCTCTTTGTCTGAAGTTCCTGTCATGAGTTGATGAAATTTTAAACTGGCAGGGGTATTTAGTCCTAACAATCTATTGATTGTAGCAGCTGAATAACTAATTGGGGTTTTCCTAACTATTATATATGTGCTATTAGAGATAGAGACTTCTGTGTAAGTCTCTCACCCATCTAAAGTACAAGCACAGGGGACAACACACAAAATGTTCCAATTAAAATGTCAATGATCTTCCTAATCTCAGGGAATGCAACAATGTTGTGATCATTGAATCCCTTGGGTGTTTGACCAATCTTATCAACAAAGATCTTATGTTGTTTCAAAGCAAATAGGGAGCTGAATAGGTCATAATGTCTTACTTGTTGTGATGAGCTTGAGCCTCCTTGTGTATTGCCAGTATCTTGTTGTTGTGGTGGTATTTGTGAGTGTGGTTCACCCCAAGATATTGGTGGTGGTTGATCCCAAGATGTTGGTGCACTTCCAAGAGGTTGTTTACCTTCTTTTCTAGCTGCTTCTTGCCTTATTTCCATTCCCATATGCTCCTAAATACCTTGATTGTTGATGGCATAAAGTCTTCTTTTTGGTGGCTTAGGTGCTTTGGTGGCAATAGATTTCACCCTTTTGATTTCCATTCTCACAAAGTCACTAGAACTCTTATGGCATTGGGTTGGAGTAATGAGGATAAGAGTGATCAGGGACAAATGTGTGGGTTGTGGTGTTTCCTTGGGAGGTGAATAGGTATGGGGGTTTGAATGGGTATGGGGGTTATGAACAAGAGCAATTTGTTTGGTTTCACTCAAGACTTGGTAAAAGGTAATGGGATTATTGGATATGGCCTCATTCTTTGAGTTCAAGATGATGACATTGGGTAGGTTAGTGAAAAGGGGTCCATCAAAGTAAGTGAAAGAGGGTAAAGGTTTAGGTTCCGTATAGGGTATGACTGACATGTGGTTAAAGTCACCACAAATGATCTCATTGGAGGCTTGAAATGCCTCATCCAAGGTTTGGTGTAACATTTGACCAATGTTAGGTTCTGCTACCTTTGGTTCAACTAAGGGGATGTTCAAACCAAGGATGAAAACAGGGTTTTTACCTTTTGATGAACTCAACTGGTTGGATGCTTCGACAGTCATTGCTAGTGTGTCTAGTGGGTTCACGTTGTCGTCAACATGGTTATGTGAATGCCATTCAAACCTTGGTGGTGGGAGAGACTCATCATCATCGTCAGTCATAATGTTAACGTTGGGTCCTTCCTCATGAGTCATGGGTTTGGTTTTGAAAATGGATTGACCCTGAGTTGTTCGGCGAGGCGGATGATGGTGCATGGATGCTTCAACTGGTTCTTTAGTTTGTTCTTCGATTGGTTGTCGTTGGCGCCTGGATTTGGATTTTGTAATGGCCATGGTTAGGTTTAGAGTGGTACAGATGAGTAGGCTAGTCAGAACATTGAATAGGTGGAAGATGGTGTGGTTGCACAGAGTTGACTTCCCTGTTCTGGTGAAGAAAAGACGGGATGTACGAAGGAGAGGTCGGCTCTGGTGGTGAGGGTTCAGTTGTAGGAAACAGAGAGTTCCGGGAGAGGGGTTTGTTCGATTTGAAAAGATGAAGTCTTTCACCTGCCCTCGTCTACATGAACAATGGGTATTGCCTCCAATACTTGCCTTTTTGGTTCTTGTTAGCATTAAATGAATCTGACTTCACTAACCATCTAAAATAATACCCGTTTAATCGTAAATCGAGCCTCCTAACATAAAAAAAATTGTTAAGTCAATGAAATTTGGATCATTTAATTGTTAACCATAATAAACCTTTGGCCCAGCTTGTAATCGGCCCAAATTAAACCTAATAGGGTCGAATTTTATAACAAAATCCAACTTCTCCCCTTGGGCCAAAAATTAAAAATAAAGAAAAGGCCCACAATTTATGAACCAAATTTGTGGTAAAACAAAGTATCATATTTTATAAAATTACATTGATAATTTTATAAGACCGAAAATTTATGCACCAAACATTTTTGCAACAACTATACCGAAAAATACATGGTTTATTTGTAAAATTGATTTTCGATCAAATTGTTGTTTTCCAAAATGTGGGCTAAAAATTAAAATGCTAAAACCTTTATTCAAAGAAAAAGAATATACAAATTTCATGCTTTTCAGGTTTCAAAATAAACAACCTCGGAAGGTTGTTGCATAATTGCCAAGGAATCGAAAAATGGTTTTACCCTTTGTTCGTTCACCTTAAAAGTAGTACCCTTATCTGGATCAATTAATTCAATTACGCCATAAGGGTATACTTTGGAAATCTGAAAAGGCCCAGTCCATCTTGAGTTTAGCTTTCCAGGAAACAGTTTGAGTCTTTAATTAAACAGAAGTACTTGTTGACCTTCAGTAAAGTCCTTTGGAAGAATTTTCTTGTCATGCCATTTTTTGGTATTTTCTTTATACACTCAACTGTAGATGTCTTTTCTTTCATGCATCATCTAAACTCGTGCTCAGTTCTTTGATTGCCCAGTAGGCCTTGTGCTCTAACTCTAGAGGTAAATGACAAGCTTTTCCAAAAACCAGCTTATAAGAAGACATTTTGATAGGGATTTGAAAGCAGTCCAGTAGGCCCATAGGGCATCAACCAAATTTGGATGCCCAGTCTTTTCTGTGTGGTTTGACTACTTTTGCTAAAATTGATATTTCCCTATTTGACAATTCAGTTAAGTCATTGGTTTGAGGATAGTAGGTTGTGGCTTATGCTTTATGTCATATTTTTCTAGAGTTTTTTCCAACAAATTATTTATGAAGTGTATGCCCCAAATCTTGTGAAAATGTGCTTATGTAGGAATTTGATGACAATCTTGGCATCATTGGCATGACAAGGCATATCTTCCACCCATTTAGACATATAGTCTACAACAACCAGAATGTATGAACAATTATTGGAGAAAGAAAATGAGCCATAAAATCTATATCCCAAACCATCAAACAATTCTAGTTCTTGAATTCTTCTTAAAGGCATTTCATTTTTTTCAGAAATGTTTCCATTCCTCTGACACTCATTATAACTTTTTACAAAGTTGTTGGCATCATTGTGCAAAGTACAGAATAATAAACTTGGTTGTAGATTTTTTTTGCAGTTATCCTACTTCCTCTAAAATGTCTTCCACATGGCCCTGAATGGCAGTGCTGAAGAACTGAGATCACGCCCTCTTTTGGAATGCATCTTCTAATCACTTGATTTGTACAAATGTTAAACAAGAAAGGTCATCCCACAAATATTTCTTTGAATTAAAGATGAGTTTTATTCTTTGGTGTTTATTTTAGCCCCTTGGGAATAATCCACAAGCTAAATAATTAATAAGATCAGCAAACAATGGTACTATGGTTTTTTAGGACAAAAATCCTTTCATCTGGAAATACTTCATGTCACCACCCTATACAGGTTTTTCTTGTTTTTGCAATCTAGAAAAATGGCTAGCCACTTATTTATCCACACCTTTTCTGTCAATCATTTCCAAATCAAACTCTTGAAGTAACAAGACCCATTGACAGGATCTTTTACACATCACAAACTTAGTAATAAAGACAAATATCAAGTATACAATTAGTCCTAATATCGTCTTTCAAGTAATAAAGTGGCATAGAATACAGAGTATCGTCCACACGGATCGTAGTAAAAGCTTAATAAAATTAGAAGGAAAGAAATGGTTTCAGATGGCGTTTTTCAAGACTTTGATTGCTTGTAAAGTTAACAATTGCAAATAACATAATAAATAAAGGTATCATGGATGCAAGACTTGTGATGAGACATAAACACAAATTCCAACGACAATGCTATAGGGATGTTATAGCAAGCAATCGACCATAACTAGTTCCACCATCTATTTCGAGGGTATTCCTCTCAGACTTCCACCATTGCATTATATTATAGCTTTCAGCCCATATCTCTATGTGGTATCAGGATTGGGGATAGTGTCGAATGGTATCCCAAAATATATGGATAAACAAATCTATTTGTTAAAAATCACTCTCTCGAGCCGATTCCTATATCATTCAAGTTGGTGTGTGTTCTAAGTAGTTCATCTCTGAATCTACTGCACTGTAACACTTTAACAAGTGACCAACCCATCGAGAATTAATTAGTTTGAAAAATATAAATGATAAATTTCTTTATCAGCAACTGTCTCAAGTCTATTTCTCATATCATTCAAATTGACGTGCATTCAATGGCTTATCTTTAAGATCATGGCACTTTAACACTTTCAAAGTGATCAACTTGTCAAGAAGTGTCATTGCTTTTATAAAACTTGAATGAAACAGTGGAACGTTGTTATTGCAAAACAATGTCCACTTTCCTTCGGTTTAAAATCTCACTCTTTGTCTCACACCCAAATTAATAAAATTAGTTACTCATTGCGGAAAGTAAATTGCAAGAAATATAGAAGACAGAAAGTAAGTACATGAATGTGTAAAAAAAATTCAATGATAGAAAGTAAAATGCAAAAATTAAATTGCAAGGAATATAAATAAAGTAAAGAAAAGAATGTAATGTTGCAGCAAAGCAATGTAAAGGACAATATTTAGAGAAACTTGAGAACAAACTTGAAATTTAAGTACCAAATCAGTTTAGAACTGATTACACACCCTTACAAAAGACCTAACCTCCCCTATTTGTACAAAAGGAGAGGCGAAAAGACAAAACCTAAAATGGACCGAAGATTACAAAAGCCAAAGATAAAGTACTTTAAGGTACAAAAGTTAATCATGGCAAGTACAAAGTGGATATTAACCCATAAATCATTCAGGAAAGTTTCTAGATATAGTCCAAAGTTTAAAAAATTTTATCTTGATGATATTCAGCAGTTGAATACAAGCAGGCCTCCAAAAAGCCGTTATTCCACCAAATGCTACTGCACACAAATGTTGCAGTGTAAAACAACTTGCATTTTGATTAAATTAGCCATCTTTTGGTGTAGAAACAAGTAAATCATGCACTTCAGCTCCATAAAACAATAAAGGGGAAAATAATGGAATAAAAATGACTCAAGATTTGGGACAAAAAAATATCTAGCTAAAAACTATAAGAATGAGTACTTAATACATTGAATACTCAATGCATATCATCCACCTTATTAACCTTGGTTTTGCATCTTTTAGAAATGAGATACTTGATGGTGGAATGATCAGTATGAACAATTACCTTAGTGCCCATCAAGTATGATCTGAATTTTTCAAAAGCAAAAACTACAGTTAATAATTCCTTTTCAGTAGTGGTGTAATTGATTTCAGCTTCATTGAGAATTCTTCTTGCATAATAAACTGGTTAGAAAATATTTTCTCTCTAAGCCAACTCCTATTGCCCAGTCACTAGCATCACATATTATTTCAAAAGGTTGAGACTAATCAGGTGTAGTGACCAATGCTTCTTTTAAGATTTTAAAATCCTTTTATAGTCTTCATTAAAATTTAAAACTTGGTCATGTTATAGTAGCAAACAAAGAGGTTTTGAAATTTTTGAAAAATCATTAATGAACCTCTTGTAAAAACCTGCATGTCCTAAGAAACTTCTGATTCCTTTAACAATTTTTTGTTCAGGTAATTTTTCAATCACCTCCAACTTAGCTTCATTAACTTCAATGCCTATTTTGGATATGAGATGTCCTAACACAATGCCCTCTTTAACCATATAGTGACATTTTTCCTAGTTCAAAACCAAATCTGTTTCTTCACATATTTCAAGACCTTTTTCAAGGTTTTGTAAACATAGGTCATATGATGTCCCATACACAAAAAAAATCATCCATGAAAATTTCCATGGAGTGTTCCAACATGTAAAAAACAATGGACATCATACACCTTTAGAAGGTGGCAGGAGCATTACATAATTCAAAAGACATTCTTCTAAAGGAAAAAGTTCCATAGGGATAAGTGAAAGTGGTCTTCTCTTGGTCATCTGGTGCAAGAAGACATTTTTGTTCTAAAGGTGGATTATTATTATCAAGGTCCTAAGAATTTCCTCTTCTTTCCTTCTATCTTCAGCCATTTGTGAAGAGGTTAAAGCAAATAAAGTTCTATGTGCTCTTCTTCATTGTCTGAAAGTGTTTTAAATTTCTGGTCAAGTTGAAAAAAATTCTCCATGGAACAATCTTGGCATGCACTAATATATATACATTTTTTTCCTTTCAAAAAGGTGGTAGAAAAATCATTTTTTACAAACTTTACTTTTAACAACAAAAAACTTCAGTTTGCCATCCCCCGAAGCGGCACCAAAAACTTGTTGTTAGTATTTCACTATCTTAAAAATTCAATGGAAAAATAGACCTTAGCGCAAGTTTACACCTTAATCTACCGTCATATTATAACAAGTAATAATGGTACAAATACCGAATATCGTTCCTACAGAAATGGATTATAAAGTCTTTCAAAGAGGTACAGTTTTTGAAATTGATTTTAGATGCCGAATTCAAAGAAAATCTTTTGTTGGTTGGTTAATTAACAACTACAGAAAAACATTCATAAAAAGAAGCAAATGGTGTAAAGGTCTGTTAGGACTGAAATAAATGACCCATTGGAAATATATTATAGCATTTTCATGACAGTCCAATAGTACAATTGACTTGTCAAAGATATCCAACTATCAGGTCAGATGGCCTCCCAAGAATACATAAAGGTCGATGTACTATCGATATGACATAATTTATGTTAAACGTCGTGAATCCTAGTATATAACATTGTGTTACCATCCTACACTGTACAAGTATAACACTTGTCAGGTACTAAAGCTATTTTTAGCCTTCTTATATTATCTCGAGTTATCGTATTTGTCTTAACTCTGAAAGTTAAAGTATTTTCATACATAAAATTAGTTGTCAATTGATTTAATATAATCTTCAATGAAATATTTTTAACCAAAAATAAATGGTTAGATAAAAATATTATATTTAAAACACCTTTCCAGTTTCACATTGGTCTCGGTCCTAATTTTCCATTACACCCCAAGCTAAGGCAATTAGCCCATCATCGTTTGGTTTCTTTTTATAAAAGATGTAAATAGAAAAAAGTAAATAATGGAGATGGAGGAACACAAAAATTAAATATTTACAATATTTATTTAAATGAGAGAGACTTGTTGCGCAAGTTTTTCTAGAAATAAATACCAAAATTAAATAATGCGGAAGTGTAAATGACGGAAATTAAATTGCGTAAAGTAAAGCGAAATAAAATAAATGATAGAAAGTAAGTACGAGAAAAATAAAATCAAAGCGGTAAATTAAAACAAGTAGATAAAGGACTAGAATGGTAACTTGCACGTAAAGTCTCGTTATGAATCGTAAATACTTGCATGGTCTACTTTTAAACTAGATGTTTCGGCCTTTGAGATAATAACCCACTTACCACAATGAATTGTTTAGTCCAAAGTAGTGTCACGTTTTCAAGATGTTCTCTAAAAGTAAAACCGAAATGAGAATTAATGGTAAATAACAAGCAGAGGAAATGAACTAAAAATACCAAAGCATTTAATATTAAAAGTTCAAATGTAAGAACAAGCATAGAAGTCAACACAAAAGTACTTGGAACTAAAAGACAAATGGTGGTAGTCGTGAGTTTAGAGAGATAAAGGAGAAAAAGTGTTTTAAGTTACAAACTAGAATTGTAGCTAATGTGGATTCTTTTACAAAAGTGGTTAAAGTTCCTTTATATTGCCATGAAGTTTCTTGGAGCCAAAGTTTGCCAAAAGAGGCCTAAGAAGTGTAGCCCAAATACCCAAAATTTGCTCCAAAAATCCGGCCCAAAAGTAACCTAAAAAGATCCAAGGCCCGTTGTCTAGTCCTGCAGCATCCTATAGGACTGCTTATGTGCGGTCTTGTAGGAATTCAATTGATCAGAAAATGAGATTTTTGGCCACTTTAGTCATACTAAATAAATAGGATTCATACATTACACACAAAACTCCATAAACACAGAATTAAGAAAGAAAAGAATAACAAAATCAAATTGGGAAGTGAAAAGTCCTAAAATATTGTAAATTTATTGCAAATAGGGTTAATAAATTAACACCTATCACATGTGCACACTAAGATTAATGAAGTTGACGATCTGTGAAAGTGACATTTGGAAGATAAGGGAGGTATTTAAGTGGTAATTATAGATGAAGGATAATTATGAGTTTAGGGTTAAAGTGGCGGACGTCTTAGACTTGAAAAGTGCTTCGACTCGTCGAACTCTGACATAAAATCATGATCATCACAGAGATCTTATCATAAACCTTGGTTTCCCTAACGAATAGGTGATTTGAGGGGGATAAAAGAGAAGTTGGATGAAAGAAGTATCTAAATAAGAATTATAACGGATTTTGATAAGGGTGATTAAGAAGAGTTGGAAATGCAAGAATCCAATTTGAGTGATTAAAAGAAATTTAAATAAACATATTGATAACAAATCCGATAAGATCTTGACTGAGTAAAGGAATTCGAAGGATGAAACTTGTGTTACCAATCATTATGTTTTTAGAGCAGAAACCATACATGCGATCTTAGGATTAGCATATTTTCGATTAGCATATATCAAATCAAATAGAATATCATTTGTCTTATTCTTCAAGACATTTGAATGAAAAGGTTTAAAATAAAATTCATTCAGGTGATTAGTTAAGATATAACATGATCGTTCAAATCATTTTAATTTTCAACATTTAGCAATCCCAATTCACTAATCCGAAACTTGAACCTTGATTCATTCAATAGTTTAGTAAATAAATCAGCTAATTGATTGTTTGTTGGAAGAAAATAAAGTTCCACATTTTCTTTAGATATATGGTCACTGATAAAATGATATCTAATATTGATATGCTTCATTCTTGAATGTAGAACAAAATTATTGGCAATGACAATGGCACTAGAATTATCACAAAGAAAGGTATAGTAGAAATCTTATGTCATAACTAGTAAGTTGATTTTTCATCCATAAGATTTGAGCTGTACGACTTCCAGCGGCTACATATTTATCTTCAGAATTGAAGGTTGAAACTGAGTTTCGTTTCTTGCTTGATCAACTTACAAGTTTTTTTAACAAGAAGTTGGCAACTTCCAATAGTGTTTTCTTATCTATTTGACAACCTACATGGTCAGAATCTGAATATTTAATTAGTTTAAAGCTTGTATCTTTGGGGTACCAAAAACCTAGATGAGGATTCACTTTTAAGTACCTAGAAATCATTTTTACAACAGCAAAATAAGATTCTTAACAGATTGGCTTGATATCTAGCACAAAGATATGTAAAAAACATAATATCTGGGCGACTTGCAATGAGATATGATAGAGAACTAATAATTCCTCTATAATTGGTTTCATCAACTGGTTTCCCATTTGGATCAGAGTGTAACTTTAATGGATGAGGCAATGGTGTTTTCATGGGTGAGCATTGGTGAAAGCTAAATTTGTTCTTATTAATTCCTTGACATATTTTTATTTTGACTTATAAATATACCATCATTGATTTGTTTGACTTGTAAACCTAAGAAAAAGTTAATACACCTATCATGCTCATCTCATATTTCCTTTGTATGAGTTTAGCAAAGTTCTCATAAAGAGAAAAATCTATTGCACCAAATATTATATCATATACATAGATCTAAACAAGAATGACATCATCATTGAGTTTATTAAAAAATATAGTGTTGTCAAGCTTGCTATGGATAAACTTATTTAAGAACAAAGGAAGATAGAGTTTCAAACCATGCTCGAGAAGCTTGTTTGAGACCATAGAGAGCCTTTTTAAGTTTGTATAAGTGTTCGGGATGTATCTGATGTTCAAATCCTAGAGGTTATTTCACATGGATTTCTTCTGATAACTTACCATTCACAAAAGCACTCTTGACATCCATTAGACTTTGAAATATCTATAAGCAGCGTATGCTAGAAATATTATGATGGCTTCAAGTCTTGCTACAGGAGTAAATGTCTTATCATAATCTATTCCTTCTTCTTGATTGTATCCTTGAGCCATAAGTCTGGATTTTTTATTTATAATTGTGCCATCTTCATCCATTTTGTGCCATATAACAACTTCATAAACAGGTTTGGAAACAAGCTTCCAGACCTTGTTTTGTTCAAACTGGATTAGTTCTTCTTGCATTGCACCTACTCAACTTGGATCTTCTATGGCTTCTTCGAACTTTATTTGTTCAAATAAGGACAAGAAGTTGACCTAGATACAAATGTTTGCAGATCTTACTTTGACTTCTGTGTGATGATCTCCTATAATTTGTTCTATACGATGGTTTTTTGTCCATTTAGTAGCAGGATGAACAAGAATTCTAGGGAAGCTATTTAATGTTTCCGATATGGTATTTGGAGAGGATAAACGAGAGTTTTTAGATGAGGACAAGGTTTGAGATGGTGTTAAGATTGGGTTTAAAACAACATTTTCAATCGTAGAGGACTCAGGTACATCATAATGATTATTGATAGGTTTTAAAGAGAAAGAAGGGTTAAAAGTTGTGACTTGATATATGTTTGAAAAGAAGTTATGAATAGATCTCATTAAATATGATGATATCTATTCATTGAGTTCATCTTCAATGAAAGTATCTTTGGATGATGAGGGTGCAGTTCCACTTTTATCAATATGAACTTGAATTGATTCATCAATATATTGTTTTCTTCCATTGTAGATTCTAAAGGCTTTTGAGACAATAAAATATCCTACAAAAATTACTTCATCAGATTTTAGATCAAATTTTCCAAGATGATTTGTATCATTCAATATGTAATATATACATCTGAAAGTATGAATGAAACCGATATTTGGCTTTCATCCATGAAAATTTTCATAGGGAGTCTTCTGATGTCTATTCACAGTTGTTGCTCAATTTTGAGTGAAGCATGAAATATTTACAACTTCAGCCCAAAGTAAGTGGGTAAACAAGCTTCACTGATCATTGATCTAGCTTCCTTACATAGAGTTCTATTTCCTCTTTCTACAACCCTATTTTGTTGAAGCATTTTAGCTACAGAAAAGTTCTGAGAGATACTTTTGTTTGAACAGAAGTTTTCTAGAATATAATTCTTAAATTTTGTCCCATTGTCACTTCTTAAAGAACGAACTGAAGTATTATTCAACACTTTAATCCTTCTTTAAAGTGAATAATTTTTTCAGTTGCATCGTTTTTTTTCTTGTAAGAAGAAGACTTAGTGTATCTTGAAAATTCATCTACAATCATGAGAATGTACCTTTTTCCACCTTGACTGTAATAACCAAAGAAAAAAAAGAAAAAAAAATTATGGTTGGTAATTGTAAAGGTTAAATGTACGTGAAAGGGTGGCCTATGCAAGTCAAGGGACCAAAGTAACCACTGGCCATTTACGATGGGATGGTTCAAAAGCTTCGAAACCATCAATTGGAGGGTATAAAAGAGATGGTGCATGGTAACCATGCAAAAAAAATCTATCGTCAAGGAGAGTTAGTGGACGCCAGAGAGGAAGACGAAAGTTCGCTACAACGCGTCTAGTTCGACACTATTCGGTAATACACTCGAATCTCTTGCCTCCTAGTCATTCGATCATCCGGGTTGTTTTCCATAGGGCAACAGTGGCAAATGGCCACCACTCACCTCTATCGTTAGTCACAACGGTAATCCCCGTCACACTGGGTTGCCTAACTGTGACTCCATTACGGCTCTAAAGTTAGAACATATGGTTCTTGTGGGTGTCGATCACAATATAGTAAATGGCTCAAGGCTTTGCTGTTACGGTGGATCAAAGAGTTCATGACTGTTTGTGATTTGAGTTGTTTTTAGGAAAAATATTCCTCCTTGTTAAGCTTTACTGTTGGTCAATGGTATTTGAGAGAAAGGATAAAAAAAAAAGGGAGTGAGGAAACAGTAGGTATATATATGTATGAAATCGAAGTAGAAAATGAAGTTTGCATGGTATGTAAGTTACAAAAGAATGGTATATATATACATACATGCACAACAAAATGCATCTAAGTGAGCTTCTGTTTTGTATGGTCATAGTTGGTGCATATATATGTATAAATATGTATGCATGTATATATATATATATATATATATATGTGTGTATGTGTATATATGTGTGTGCATATGTATATGTATATATATATATATGTACTGTGTATATATGGATGTATAAGTTGAAATAACGATGTAAGAAACATTGTCGGCTTATGAACCGTTAAAACAAGTGGTGTCAAGGAGACCACCCGATCATCTCTAATTATCGTAGGTAGTGGCATCATATTTTACCTTAGATATAAGTGCGGTCTTGGATTTGTAGGGGAGGTGCTAGCCACTTCAAGGATTGGTTAAGGCAACGACTTGTACGGTGAGTTATACGTGACTTTCCTAAAAATGGTTGCACCTTTTGTTTACAATTATATGCAAGCTTGCCTAGAATTTTCTTGATATATTAGAATATCATGTATGCGTAAAATGTGCCTTATTTTGTAAAATATGTTGTGTGTCAATGGGGGGTGTGCTACTGTATGATTTCGTAAAGACGAGCATGTTTTGTGAGCTTGTCTAAGCCGTAAGTGCGGACACGTTGTGTGAGTTCGTCAGGTAATGCTGTGTGAGGTAGTCATCTCCCATAACGCCATTAGCTTTGTGAAATATGTTGTTTAAACCGTATACTTGATAAATTATGACGCTTTCTGAAATCTATTTTTGATGTGGTGTATGCATTAAAACCGTTAATTCATTGGGTCCTTGGCTCACCCAACTCTTTTCAAAAATAATTATGCAACCAGGTCGTCTAACACTCGGGAATAGTAACAAAGAAAAAGAGAAAGTTTAGAACGAGCTATCGCGAAATAAAGGCTTGGCGTGGAGACTATTCGAGACTTTGATATGATCATCATTAGACAATTGTTTATGTAAGTTTTATTAGTTTTAAAAAGAAACTTCTGTTGCATTAAACTATTTAGACCTTATGGCTTATTTATACATTGACGTTTATTATATTAAGAAAAAGAATTTGGGTCTTTACAAGTAGTATCAGAGCCTTTGTTTAAGAGAAATAGGTTATTAATTTTAGCTTAAGCTTAAATTGAGTTGGATGGAGTATAAAAGATAGAAACAGGGAAAATGTTATATGATTTAATGTTGTTATAGTTGGTTTAATTTGCTTTTAAGTTTTGAAAGTGTGTTGGAAGGTGATAGATTCTTCACTGTGATTTTGTAGGAACATGGTTTATACCAAGTAGACTAGGAGCATTGGTCATCGAGGAGGTTGGGCCGGAAGTAGTGTGGTAGCTGGATTAGGACCAAGGTGTGGAGTCAAGGAACGTGACCTTACGAGCTCTGGCCATAGTAGCAGACACTCTAGGAGGTTGAGGAGCAGTTCTAGGGGTCACGTGAGCGTTTCAAGGGTTAAGTCATCTCAACCTACACCTGTAGAGGATTCTTCCTATGATATCATAGAGAAACCTTATGAGGAGTACACTCCATGCATGCCTACTCGTGAGGACTTAGAAGAGAATATAACGAATTTGCAAGGTGAGAATGCTGAACTGAGAACAAAATTGTCTAAGATTCAAGCAGAAAAGGCCAAAGTGGAATTATAGTTGAACAACTTGCAAATGGAACATGTTAATTTAAGGGGGAGTTAAACAAGGTGTTGAAAGAAAGTGATGAACTTGGGGAGAGCAACCACGACATGGCATAGAAGTGTGTGGAGTTAGAGTAGGAAAGAAGGATTGTTGCCCAGTCTTGGAAAGTGCGATTGGGAGACCGAGCTCGCTATTATCATGGAGCGGCCTTGAAATATGTAAGATTGATCAAGGAGTATTTTTCCAGCTGGGCACACCTATACCATTATGGCCCGAGCTTGGGATTTATCTGGAACTACCGTCCAGCTAACACTTATGAGGAATTTGTGAAGATCATTAACTACCCCCGGACATGCCTTGAGTGAGAGGGTGGGGAAGAAACATAGTCTTGCATTAAGTATTTTTGTTTTGTTAGGTTATTTTTGGATATTAACCGGCCTTGAGCTTGGTTTATTTTGGTTTTATTTTAGATTATGTATTAGACGGTTTGGTGTAATAAACAAGACTTATGTATTGACTTATCTTTTGAAAGCATTATATTGTTTTGGTGTTTGATCTTATTTAGTGAATGTTGGATGAGTAGGTTATGAATAAATGTAATTATGCTTATAAATGTAAATGTTTAACGCACACAACAATAATGTCGCATTGGTCAGGAAGGACAACACCAGTTACACCCGATGCAGTAGACCCACCACCTATAGGGGATACCCCTATTGTACAAGAGACCCGACCAACATCGGTTGCAACCGCAAGGACAACTAGCATGCAGGGATGAGGTCGGGGAAGAGGAAGGGGGCGAGGTAGGAATCAAGAGACATTCAATGAACCTGAGCCATCTGTGCAAGAAAGCTTTGGATCTGGAAGAGGTCGAGATGGGGGGGAGGACGTACCCAGAAAACCGTCATCACCCCTGTGGACATCATTGCTTAGGAGGTGACAAAAGCCTTGCAAGCTGCCTTGCCTGCAGTTCTAGGTCAGGTGCGAGAGGCAGAGTTGAGAAATCAGGAAGATAGGGTGATAAGTAGTAGAAGAGAAGATATTAGCGATTCAAACAACAGGGAAAACCGACATGAGAGGTCAAGACCAAATAGTCCTGTCAAAACGGGCACGGGACAAAAAGGTTGTAATTATAAGACCTTTCTAGCTTGTAAGCCCCAACCCTTTCAAGGTGACCCTAACCCAGTGCCAGCTATGAGGTGGATAAAATAGACAGAGGTGATTTTCAAAATTAGTAAGCGTACAGAAGAAGATAAGGTGACATATGCAACATCTATGCTAAAATTAGAAGCCCTTTTTTGGTGGGAAATAATTACGAACTTAAAGGGCGAAGAGGCTGTGGCAAGAATGACATGGGGTGAGTTTAAGGTATTATTTGATGAGAATATTTTTCCTTGAACTATGATAAATCAGCTAGAAGAGGAATTTTTAAAATTGGAACAAGGAACCATGATAGTCTGGGAGTATACGATAATTTTTACAGAAAAAGCAAGGTTTGTCGAGCACTATGTTTCGACTGAGGAAAGACGGGTAGAGCGGTACTTCTGGGGACTAAAAGCATCTATTCAGGAATTTGTTCTCACTATGAGTCCAACCACATTTTAGGAGGCAGTAAATGCAGCAGAATTAGAGAGAAAGAGATGAATTGTGAAGATGTTGAGCGGGGCCAAATAAAAAGTAATTGGGAAGGTCGGAGCAATGAAACCAGGAAGCCAAAGTTTTTTGGGTTCATAAAAGAAGACATGGCAAAGGCAAGCTGCTAAACCATGTCCTAAATGAAACTGTGTGCATAAAGAAGAATGCATGTTAAGCCGAGGATGTGTTACCGATGTGGGAGGCCAGGACATCTTTATCGGGATTGCAAAGTTGAACGAAGGGAGCGACTATGTTTCATTTGTAAGTCACCCAACCATATACAAGCAAATTGCTCTCAGCAAAAGAATGAGTATGCTACAAGTGAAGGTGGAAGTCGAAATGGAAAAGGGAGGAAAAGCGACCTGAAGTAGCTAAATCAAAAAGAAGAGTCTTCAACATGACAACAACAGAGGCCGAGGAGACACCAAACGTGGTGATAGGTACCTTTCTGGTCAACTTTGTATGTGCTAGAGTACTCTTTGATTTTGTCGTAAACCGTTCTTTTGTGTCTACTACTGTATGTGATTACTTGCATAGAGTACCGAAGCCTTTAAGTTCAGCCTTAGAGGTAGAAACCGTCAAGGATAAAAGGGTGATAATTAGAGAAGAGTATGATGACTACAATATTCAGATAGACGGTTGTTCGATTCCATTAAAACTACTCCCTTTGACCCTCGGGGAATTTGATATAATATTGGAATGGACTGGTTAGCTGAAAACCAAACAAGAATTATGTGTAACAAAAAGATAATTCAGATTGAATTAACCGATAGTGGAACCATAGTAATTTATAGAGATAGAAGAAATAAGAATTCTAGCATGATCTCTTTGGTTAAAGCAAGGCGGTGTGTAAGAAAGGGATGTCAAAGTTATTTAGCATATGTGATAGATGCTAAGAAATATAAAAAGAGTATGGAAGACATTTTTGTTGTAATGGAGTTTCCTGAAGTCTTTCTAGATGACCTGACAAGTCTACCACCCGAGAGACAGATAGAGTTTCAGATTGATCTTGTACCTGGAGTTGCACCTGTAGCTCGAACACCCTATCATCTTGCACCGTTTCAGATTGATCTACGTTTTGGCAAATCTTTTAAAGAGAGTTGGGGTCACAAGTAAAGCTAAGTACAACCTATCACCCACAAAAATATGGTCAAAGCGAGAGGACCATTCAAACCCTAGAAGATATGTTATGGGCATGTGCTATCGATTTTGCAGGGTCATAGGAAAGCCATCTTCCATTGATAGAATTTTTCTATAACAATAGCTATCATGTTATCATTCTATTCACACCATATGAAGCTTTGTATGGGAGAAAGTGTCGTACGCCTTTATGTTGGAATGAGGTGGGTGAAAAACAATTGGTTGGCCTCGAAATAGTTCAGCAGACTACCGACAAGATAAAATAGATAAGGGAAAGATTAAAGGTAGCACAAGATAGACAAAAAAGCTACACCAATAAAAGACGAAAGCCGATAGAATTTCAAGTTGGGGACAAAGCTATGCTTAAGATTACACCCTGGAAAGGTGTAATTCATTTTGGAAAGTGAGGAAAGCTAAGTTCTCGTTATATTAGTCCTTACAAAAATAACTGAAATGGTAGATGAGGTTGCCTATAAGTTGGAACTACTTGAAGAACTTCAAGGCATCCATAACACGTTTCATGTATCTAATTTAAGAAAGTATTTGGCGGATGAGCACCGAGGTAACTCTTAAGAATATAAAGGTGGACAAAACACAAGCTATATTGAAGAGCCAGAGGCAATTATCGATAGTAAAGTGAGGAAACTAAGAAACAAAGAAATTGCTCTCATGAAAGTCAAATGGAAACGTCATAGGGGGCCAGAAGCAACTTGGGAACCCGAGAAGAATATGAGGTTGAAATCCCCCCATTTGTTTGCATAAGGCAAAGTTCGAGGACAAATATTTTTTAAGGAGGGAAGTTTGTAATAACCAAAGAAAAAAAAAAATTTGTTAGTAATTGTAAAGGTTAAATGTAGGTGAAAGGGTGGTCTATGCAACTCAAGGGGCCACAGTAACCACTGGCCATGATAGGATGGTTCAAATGTTTCGAAACTATTGATTGGAGGGTATAAAAGGGATGGTTCATGTTAACCTTGTGGAAACAAAATCCATCTTCAAGGGAGCTAGTGGATGCCGGAGAGGAAAACGAAGGTTCACTACAACACGTCTAGTTCGACACTAATTGGTAAGACACTCGAAACTGTGACCCCATTATGGTTGTAAAAGTTATAACTTATGGTTCTTGTGGGTGTCGGTCACAATATAGTAATGGCTCAAGCCTTTGCTATTACTGTAGATCAAAGAGTTCATAACTCTTTGTGATTTGAGTTGTTTTTAGGAAAAAATATTCCTCCTTGTTAAGCTTTATTGTTGATCAATAGTATTTGAGAGAAAGGATAAAAAAAGAGGGAGTGAGGAAACAGTAGGTATATATATGTATGAGATCGAAGTAGAAGATGAAGTTTGCATGGTAAGCAAGTTACAAAAGAATGGTATATATACACACACACACATACATACATGCACAACTTAATGCATCTAGTGAGCTTCTATTTCATATGATCATAGGTGGTGCATATATATGTATAAATATGTTTGCATGTATATATATATATATATATATATTTGTGTGTATATGTGTGTATATGTATATGTATATATATGTATTGTGTATATATGGATGTATAAGTTGAAATAACGATGTAAGCAACGTTGTCGGCTTATGAACCATTAAAATAAATGGTGTCAAGAAGACCACCCGATCATCTCAAATTATCGTAGGTAGTGGCATCATATTTTACCTTAGATATAAGTGCGGTCTTGGATTTGTAGGGGAGGTGCTAGCCACTTCAAGGATCGGTTAAGACAACGACTTGTACGGTGAGTTATATGTGACTTTCCTAAAAATGGTTGCACCTTTTGTTTACAATTATATGCAAGCTTGCCTAGAATTTTCTTGATATATTTGAATATCATGTATGCATAAAACGTGCCTTATGTTATAAAATATGTTGTGTGTCAATGGGGGGTGTACTACTGTATTATTTCGTAAAGACGAACATGCTTTGTGAGCTTGTCTAAGCCGTAAGTGCGGACACTTTGTGTGAGTTCGCCAGGTAATGCTGTGTGAGGTAGTCATCCCCCATAACGCCATTAGCTTTGTGAAGTATGTTGTTTAAACCATATGCATGATAAATTATGATGCTTTGTGAAATCTATTTTTGACGTGGTGTATGCATTAAAAACGTTAATTCACTGGGCCCTTGGCTCACCAAAATCCTTTCAAAAACAATTATGCAACCAGGTCTTCTCACACTCGAGAATAATAGCCAAGGAAAGAAGAAAGTTTAGAATCAGCTATCGCGGAATAAAGGCTTGGCATGGAGACTATCTGAGACTTTGATATGATCATGATTAGACAAATGTTCCTTTAAGTTTTATTAGTTTAAAAAAAACTTCCGTTGCATTGAACTATTTAGACCTTATGGCTTATTTATACATGGACGTTTATTGTATTAAGGAAAATTTTCTTGGGTCTTTACATTGACTTAGGACATTTACTGGTCCACATAAATTCATGTGTAGAAGATGAAGAGGAGAGGTGATGGAAGAGCAACTTTTGGATCTAAAACTTGATTTAGAATGTTTTCCCTTTCACAAGATCTACACAACTTCATTACTGAAATACAAGTAGGGAAGTCCTTTCACAAGTCCTTTGCGTGACAATCTATTGATGGTTTTAAAATTTAGGTGAGAGACATTTAAGGCACAACCAATTTTGTTTAAAAGAAGCTTTAGAAAAGAAAGAAACATTTTGAATAGATGAGGATCGAGCTAAAGTCATGTCAATCACATAGACATTGTTTTTTCAAAATCTGGAAAGAGTTTCTACGTTTTTAGGAGAGAGAATAGAACATTCTCCTTCAACAAATTGGACAGAAAAGCCTTTGTCATAGACTTGAATAATGCTTAGAAAATTGTGTTTGAGTCCTTCTACGTAGGCAACTTTGTTGAAAGTTATTGATCTTTTTGTCAAAACATCATATCCTAGAGTTGACCTTTTAAGTTATCACCAAATGTGAGTGATGGTCCTTTTCCTAACACATAGTCTCTGAGCATGGATAAGTAAGCAATCATGTGCCTTAAACAACCACTGTCCAAGTACCCATTGTATGACATGGTCCTGCAACCAATAAAGGATTAGTGTTTAGGTGCCCGTTCAGTAATGGGTCCTTTAAGGTTAGAAGACAAATCAATGTGATTATAATCTTTAAGAAATAAATTATTACATGGAAGGAATGAGTCAAAATAATTTTTAATTATTTTAACTAAAGGAGATATAAAGCGTACTTGTTTTCCGAGAGTTTCTTTTTGAGGAGACAATTTTGGAAGCAGGTGTTGAGCTTTCTGAGTTTCTTTTATCTGAAGCACTTAGTTTAGTGAAATAGACTATAAAGCACATATTTGTTTGTTCTTCTAGTCTCTTTTATGAAAATCTTGTGAGATTATTCTACCTTGTCCTTCAACCATCATTCTCTTCTCTTTTCTGTGAGAATTTCTAGATTTCTTTCCTTTAAGCTTTTCACTTGGATTGTGATCTATTTACCTTCTTATCAACAGAGTAAGAGATAATAGAAGCTTCTGAACAAATCAAGGAATTTGAATTTCTGAATTTACAATTTGTTGAAAGATGTCGTTTCTTTTTGCAAAAGTTGCATGTTGATCATTTCTCTTAGTGATTTGATGATGATATTTTTTATCTTACAAAGTGTACTATCTCTTTATTCAGCTTTAGCGATCATTAATGAGTCGGTTCAATGATCACTGAACAAGTATTGAAATTCTCTCAGAGACAAGTATTCTTCAGGAAGACAAAACTCACACCACATAACCTTCAGTGACATCAAAGATAAAGCTGAAGACAGAGACAAGCAAGTTCGTGATCTGATGTGGTTTTCAGTGATAACAAGCATGTCTATACAAGTGTGAAATCTACTCAAGATTCAGTGAACACTGAAGAAACCTCAGCGTTATTCCAGTGTCAACGATCAAATGAATCTTGTTGAACAAGATTAGTTTTTGTCTTGTCCTTATACACACAAAAAACAACCCCATACCTCTCAAAGTGAAGTACTCTATTATCTCCAAGCATGCTTACCTACTTTGTGAAAGACTATTGTTCATATACGGTAAAAGTCTGTATATCTAGAACAAATGACAAGCTCACCTCTAGAAGCTTGCCACGTGCTTTGTACCGTCTGAATTGCAATTAATGCAATGAGTATAAATAGATGAGAAGTTTTTCCTTCTCAAATATCCCTATCTCCCTCAACCACTCTAAACCAGTGAAAAGCACAAGACTTCTTAACCTTTTCCTTTAGCAAGTCTTTTATTTCTTGCTTTCTGTATCTTGTGTGTTTCTTTGATTGTTTGGATAAGTACTGTATCTTATCTTTTCCGCAAACAATCTGTAAGATTCTATATTGATCTTCTTTATCAATAAAGGATTTTGAAAAGTGAAATCTGCGATGTTTGTATTCACTCCCCTTCTACAAACTGTTACCTTTAAACTCTTATAGATCCTGCTAGGACCAACAAGTGGTATCAGAGCAGTGTTTGTTTTAGTGCTTATCAGTGTTTTATAAGTGTTTTATTATCTCTTCATTCTAGATAGTTTATTTACCATTCTAATGGCATTGCAAAACACAAACACAAACTTTCATGATAATGGCTCTTTTGCCAAACCACCTTGGTTCGTCATAGACAAATTCAGTCTCCGAAGAATTGGATGTCTCTTTTCTTAAAAGGTGTGGATCCTGAGATTCCATACTATATTGAAAATGGACCTTATGTTGCATTTGTAATTTCTCCAGCAGTCCCTGCTACTGCTACGACTGTTGCCATTCCTGAAAGGCAGATTCCGAAACTACCTCATCAATGGAGTGACAAAGACAAGAACAAAATGTCTTTAGATACTCGATCTAGATCTATAATAGTCATGTCTCTTCCTGACGAGATTTATCACTTCGTTATGAAGTTAAAAACCTCAAAAACCATGTGGGACACTCTTTGTGTTCAATATGAAGGTACTTCAGAAGTATAAGAATCGAGGAAAATAAATTTAGTAAGACAATATGAAAGTTTTCTCTATGGAAAATTTGAATCGTTGTCTGAAGTACATCAACGTTCTAATTATCTTCTTATTGATTTAAGAACAGCTGGAAGAGAATATTCCAATTGTGAGACCTTGACAAAGTTCCTTGAATGTTTGCTAGAATCATAAGATAATTATACCATGTGTCTCAAGATGTATAAGACATGTCCTCCCTTTCCCTTAGCTCTCTTTATGGTATATTGCTTATTCATGAGCAATCTCGTCAGCTGAAGAAGAATCTTCTTAAATATTCAAGAGAAATGAAAATGTCTCCTTTAGTTTTGATCTTTGAAAGACCTTCAACTGATCCTTCTATTTCTTCTACTCCTTTTTCTTCTCTTTCTATCACTGAGTTAGATCCTTTCTAACTCTGAGGACTTAACAGATGCTGATTTATCAAAGTTTGATGAGTCCTTAGCCCTCTTTACAAACTCTTTTAGGAGGTCTGCCAGAAAATGTAATTTCCACAGATCTCCTTCTCTAAATATCACTGACAATCCAAAGTCAGATCCTATTGACAAGGACTCAGCTAACTGCTTTAACTGTCAACGCAAAGGACACTTTGCTAGTGAATTCAGGTCAAAAAAGCTGATAAGCTATCTTCAAACATCTCATCATCCTTCAAACCTAAAAATGAAAAATACCTGAAACTGAAGGAGAAGTACAAGAAGATGAAGAATCTCCAGTGTAAAGGCAAATGTCTTATCGTTGAAGAACATGACTGGACAGATTCATCTGAAGAATCATCCTCAGACAAGGAAGGCATGACTTATCTCTGTGGCCAAGGATGTCAAGGATGAACCATCTGAGACATCATACTCCAGTAATCCCTCTTCATCAACTTCTACTTTGGTATGTAATTTGAATGACCATTCTTCTTCTTCTACATGTGATAGCCTATCTGTAGTACATACGCTGACTATGGATCTTTATAATGCTCTGAATGGAAAATTCAAAATTGAAAGGCTTAATCTTGATTACAAGAACAAGTAGAGAAATGACATTCTAAGATCAAAGAGCTGACTAATATTGAAGAAAATCTTAAGGATCAGGTCAATGTAAACCAAGCTACCAGCATCAAATACGAGCAGGCTATCGTTGAGCATGAGCAAGGAATTGTTGAACTCAAGGTTGAAAAGACTACCATTGAGGAATTGTGTAAATCCTCTCTCAAGGACACTGAGATCATTAATGCTCAGATCCCCGCCAAGATCAAGAGTGGTCTAGGATATTCCTATGATCAGGAAGATGATGTCAGTGACAAGTCCATGCTTAAGTTTGGAACTTTTGTCTCTTTTATTCCTAACACTTCTTTCTCTCAGTACTCCTCTACTGAAACTCTTCTTAAAGGAACTTCTCTTAGTTTAAAATGCAAAGACAAAGGTAAAACCATTGTCAACATTCCTCTTCTTTCTAAGAAGGACCACAAGTTGAATAGAACCTATTCTATTTCTTCAGCTTGTAAACCTTCTTCCTCAGGGACACAGATCTCTGAATGCTCTCAAAGATCAAGCCCAAAGCTGAAAGTGAAATTTTCACCCAAGATATCTAAATCTTCAATTGTTCCCCCTCAAAAAACTGAAAAAGGTAATCTTAGAGTTGGTCCCTTTCTTCTAAGGCTCCCAAGCCTCGACTCTTCTGGCCCTAAAGCTATCTTCTGCTATAGAAAGTGTCATCAATGTTGTGAGACTACTCATATCGCCATTAAGTGTCCTTCAGCTATGAAATCTCGTTCGCCAGCTAAGGTAAAGAAAGTAACTAAGGCTAAAAAGTCAGCCAAAGTGAAATCACTCACAAAAGTTGTTAAAACAACTAATGTGAAGAATACCACTGATGCCTCTTCTTCAGGTTCAGTGAAGACTCTTGCTGACTCTAAGCTTTCAGTGTCAGTAAAGAAACATGTCACATCTGACTCTGTTGGACCCATTGAGAAATGTGTACCAAAGAAAACTTAATATCTTTTCTATTGCAGGAAGTCAAAGGTATCTGATATCTAGATAGTGGATGCTCAAGACATATGACTGGTGACAAAACCCGGCTCTCAGACTATAAAGATGAAAGAGGCCCTTCCATGACCTTTGGAGGAAACGAAAAAGGATATACCAAAGGCTTTGGTATATTAACCAACGATGCAACCACCTTTAGACATGTCACATATGTTGAAGGACTGAAGCACAATCTTCTCATCATCAGTCAACTGTATGAAAATCTTGCTCTGACAAGCTCTTGTCAAGAGAATGTTTATATCATCAACATAGATTCTCCCTATACTAAGAATAGTTGTTTTATCTCCAAAGCCTCTGCAGATATCAACTGGTTGTGGCACAAATGGCTTTCTCATCTCAACTTCAAGACACTGAACAAGTTGTCTAGAAAAGAACTCGTCATTGGCCTTCCTCAACACTCTTTTGCAAAGGAATCTCTTTGCTCAACGTGTGAAAAAGGAAAGCAGACAAAGGCTAGTTTTAAATCAAAACAAGTCTCTTTCTGATCTTGAAGAAGGTGCACCCCACAGGAACGAGCATAGAACAAAATTATCAGTGGATGAGCTCTTTAATGATAGAAAGAAACCAGATATCTCAATGCTGAATTTGTCACTGTTTGAGAAGGGACCATATATTCCCAACACAGTGCATGTGAAACCTGAATATGGACTTATGTTCATTGACTATGATGGTCAATACAGGTTTCAGTAAGTATCTAAGTTCCATCTCTTCCCTATAATTCATTTAGAATATCTTCGAACTTGGCTGAACGAAGATCTTTATGGAGAGATGATGGACTACAAGATTCAAAAGGAAATGCTCAGAAGAAAGATTCAAGGAGAAGATGTTCCTGACTACATCAGCTTCGACAATCAAAATTAGAAAACCTTTCACTCTTGTAAAATCTTGTATATTTTTATCATTTCTTTTAGTGTATAACTTTTATGTTTTAAGTCTACCAAAACCAATTGTAATAAGTTGTAATACTCTTATAAGATATTTCAATAAAATGATTGGTTCATTGAAAAAGATCCCTGAAAAGATTAAATGAGACCAACATTGCATTTATTTCGAGAAAGCATCTTTTAGTTTTTGAAAAATGATCCTCTTGAGAATTTTCCTTTGGATCTCCGAATAGAATTATCTTTCTTAGTCCTTTGATGAATTTTGGAGCTATAAAGGAAAGAGAGTTACTAACATCTTACAAGGAGATTTTAACTATACTATTAGAAACATCTCTATGATGTGCATCGAATCTGTGTCATATAGTGGGAGTGACACAGATTCTGACCTTTTTATGTCAGATGGCAAAAAGGAGAGGATTAAACTTTGGTCATTTTGAAAAACATTTTTTCTAAAAAAATCTCTAGCTTCCTCATGATTGTATAGAGTAAACAAGAAGGAAAGAGGCAAAAGATGTAGATTCTTGGAAGTTTTTGATCACACTGTTAAAATTTCCCAAAAATTAGGTAAACATTCCATAACACAAAACCTAAGCATTATCAAAAACTTTATCATGCATTTTGCATTTTAAGATTATTTAGAAGAGTATTTAACTTGGTCTAAACCTCACTGAAAGTTTCATCCTTGTTGTATACAAATAGTTCGTATTGTCTGATGAGACTCATCTTTTTTGCTTTGCTCAACTTCAGACATCCCTTAATTCAAAGCAGTAAGGGGCTGTTTACCAAATTTCTATTAAGTCTGTATGGATAAATTTGTATGTCTACATAAATTTATGTTGTTGTTTACTTTTCTATCTGAATCAACAGTCTGAATAACAGAAATAACCAATTTACCCCTGAGGATAAACTACGCACTGTTTAATAAATTGTTGTTTTTAAGGCAAATGATATTTCTGAAAAATAAAATATCATTAATAAATATATAAATTCATTGATATCATCTAAAGATCAAGACATAAATTCATTGATATCATCCAAAAATTAAACATAAATTCATAAAATACTTAAAAAATCCAAGTTCAAAAATAAAGTAGCCAAGTTCAAATCCAAGTTCAAACACAAAAATCCAAGTTCAAACATTATTGGCCAAACTATTTGCAATTCCATCTCTCAAAGTAGCCATATATTGAGTGCTATTAGCACCCCATTGGAAAATGTTCAGTTCTTCTTCTCCATTTCCTTCGACTTCTTCTTCGTTGTTAAATATATTATCCTTATTGCACTCTATAAATAACTGGTCTTGAATATTATATTTTCTGATGAAATTATGTATCGCAAAGCAAGAAATTACCACTTTTTTTGTGTTGTAAATGGAAAGGGAGACATCTGCTTTAAAATCGGAACTCTCACTTTCAAGACACCGTAAGCACGTTCAATAACATTCCTGAGTTGGGCATGTGCATGATTAAACCTTTCTTCTTTAGTCAAAGCACGTGGACGTCGAAAATCTGCCAACCAATATCTTCTGTTACTATATGGAGCCAAAAATCCACAAGCATTGGCGTACGCAACATCACAAAGATAATATTTATCTGAAAAACCACCCACATCAATCGTATAATATACAAATAAAAAAACAAATTACAAATTGAAAATGGTTTATACCTTGTGGTGGAAAGGGAAACCAGATCTTGGGTTAAAAGCAACTTCCCTAAGTATTCTAGAATCATGCGCTACACCTTCCCATCCAGCTCAAACAAAAGTGAATATCATGTGGAAATCACAAATTCATAGAACATTTTGATAGCATCGACCGCCTCCTCTTCCCCTGTAAGCAGTTTGATGACTAGCTGGCACAATTGCATGTATAAGGGTACCGTCTAGAGCACCTATTGCACCCTTCATTAACAGAAAAAAGATTAAATATATGTATATGTGTGTGTGTTTATATAAAACTTTAAAATGTCAATAATAAATTCTTACCGGAAATATTTCTCTCAAACGTCTTTGATGACTCGACGTATTTAAAGTTGTATCAGAAGTTGTTGGCACCACTCTTTCTCTTGCAAATTCCATCATACCCAGTAAAACTTCACGGAAACAAACATGAACAGTTCTTGTAGAGCATTGAAATCTACGTTTAATCACTCTGTAACGCTCGTTATGGCCGATCATCATCAAAAACATTGCCATCTTCTCTTCGACACTAACATGTCTATTGTCTTTCACCCAATTTCTTTGTCTGAAATGATTGCATAATAGTATAAATGCTTCACATGACAGGCGCATGACATTGCGTACTAGGTTCGGTTAATAGCTCTTGGTGTACGCATATCCGCTTAGTGCCGAAGTATTATCGGGCATTCTTTCTGAAGCATTTCTCCGCCATCTTACACACACACACACACACACATATATATATATATATATATAAATTAGGACTACGATCCTTGTTTTTTCCTCAAAATTCAACATATCTATTCAAATAAAAAGGCATATTGTAAATCCAAAAAAAATTATAAATCCAAAAAGCAATGTATAAAATAAGCATGCTTATCATAAATCAAAGCCACATACATATCATAAATTGTCACCAAAAACATCATATGTCCAAAAACAATGTGGCACCAAATTGTCATCCAAAAACCTCACAAGTTACTAACACAAAAGTTCTAAAAATGTTCTACTTCACAAAAGTTCTAAAAATGTGGCACCAATATTTTCTGATATCCTTGTTTTGCCCTAACAGTTCTCTCCCATTCTTTGGTAATTTCAAACGGTATTGTCATCCAAGCTTCTCTATTACGATTGTTCGTAAGAAGAGAAAAGACAATACGGTATAAGGGATCATCTTTTGCCCACCCAAGCTTGTTCAATTTTTTTAGGCATGAGTCATAACTAACAATCTCAGGGTTCCCATATTTCGACGCCATAGTATCTAAAAACTTTGTAAGTTTTTTGTCAAGCTCTGAAGTGGCTTTCGTAGTCTTTTTACGCTTTTGTTTCTCAACCGGATCACGAGATGAACAAGGTGTTGAAGACACGGGAGCTTGATCACTTGATACATTGATCTCTTCCTCAATGACAAAAAAAGGCTCGGTGGTTGGCAAAAGGTCTTTTGATGACGGTCCATGGCCTCCAATACCCATGGACATACCACCCTCAAATAGTCGTGCACACAAGTCGAGATATGGAAGACTTTTAGTCCTCAATGATTCAACAATATCTATTAGTCTGTGTTAAAGAAGCATTTATAAATATACAAACAAAATAAAAAGAATCAAAATAAAAAAAGATCTAAAGTTAGAAAACGACCTGTGTTAACCCGGATTTAAGGCAGCATTGGTTGAGGTAACCTTTATGTGGTTATTATGTGAATACGTGATAACATGCATGTTTATTTAAGTAAATGCATGGATCGTATATAAATGTGGATGTGATACTATGCATACATGAGAAGATGTTATTTATGTGTGTGCGCACGTAGGATGACATGCATACATGAGAATTAATTAATATAAGTGTATGCAATCTTCATGGTTAAGAAAGGAGAGACTTTAAAATAATAAAACCCACCACCTTAAGAATTTTATATTGATAAAACCACACACCGCTTTTGTTAAGATATATATAAAGAAGATAAGGATAAACCCTAACTTATCTTTTGGAAAATCTCTGTGAAAAGGAAAAAGAGCGTGTATGGCGGTGAAGGTTTTTCTTGAGAAGAAATCTTTCCTAAAAGTGATTTGGAGATTCTGTGAATATTTGAAGAAGTTGCTATGTGATTTAAATCTTCAAATCTATGCATATTAAGGTGAGTTTTTGTTATTAAAATCCTTAAATGATATTATTTGAAGTATATGATTTCGAGGTGGACTTTGATGAAGAAAGATGATTGTTTCAAGTTGATTTAAGCTTTATAAATCTGAGTTTTGAAATTGTTTTGAAATATAAAGGAGATTTTGTTTCTTTAAAACAGGTATGGATGATTTATGGATTAAAAGAGATTTTGAGTTTGGAAAATGATATTAAAAGAACTGTTGGTGTACCTTCGGATATAAGGGTGGCATATCAAGGAGAGGTGTACCTTCGGATATAAGGGTGGCATATCAAGGAGAGGT
>NC_037530.1:18662036-18692690 GCF_001531365.2 Cynara cardunculus var. scolymus
TCAAGGAGAGGTGTACCTTCGGATATAAGGGTGGCATATCAAGGAGAGGTGTACCTTCGGATATAAGGGTGGCATATCAAGGAGAGGTGTACCTTTGAATATAAGGGTGGTATTTGTATGTGTGATTATTATTATAGCTCTTGCTATTATGTCTCTTAAGATTGCAATAGTTTTGAGTTCTTACTTCTTTGTGATTTGAGCCAGAGGCTTTGGTTGGTCTTCATGTTGAACCAGAGGGGCTCTGGTTCGTCATGGTTTTTGAGCCAGAGGCTCTGGTTAGTAAGACCAAAGGCTCTGGTCATACTTAAGCTTTTTATTTCATACATTTCATACTTGGGAAACTATTTCATCCATCCTCTGTATTTGACTTTGTCATTATATGAATATTGAACTTGAGAGGAGCTCTGGTTGGTATAACCAGAAGCTCTGGTTAGAGGAACGAGAGGGGCTCTGGTCCTACTAATCGATGAAAATCTTTCTAAGATTGGTCTTTGCAACCAGAGGGCTGATGGACTAAATGAATTATGGATTTATGCTTCCATTATGTAAAAATTTGTTTTTTAATAATGTTTTGGTGATTTTCAAACTGCAACTACATGGAAAAATGGATCTCACTAGACCTTCAGGTCTAACCCTCATTTTGTCTTTCAAATATGTATTGCAGGAACAGCAGAGTATAATGATATTAAAGGAAAAAAAGGAAAATATGACTTGTTTCCCTATATGCATACCTATGTGAAGATCAATTTGTGAATGTGTTTTGAAGTTGAATGTTATGTAATACAAGAACATGTATTTTGTATTATAGTTTCTTCTACTATGGACCTTAGTGGGATAATACATGTATTTCTCTGAATGAATTATATGTTATATGCAATGTGAGATGTGGGGTGTTACACGACCTCTATCTCCAACTCTCATTCCTCAGGAGTCAAGTTAAAAGTGTTTATTGAAGGATCATAAACATTGCCGGTTTTGTTTTTTAACTTTAACCAAGCACCATATTTTCCTTTCAAGTAATCGAAATGGTTTTGCATTTGTTTTCGATCGACAACAAAGTTATGTGTGCTTTTCAAAGTGTCTGCAAATTCTTCCATGAAAGTGCCTTCAAGCTAGCACCCTTGTTTCCATTCAACCCAACTTCTAGAATACAACTTTCTAAGAAAGTTTTGACAATATTGGGATCTTTCCAACTATTTTTAACCCTTTTTTGTTGTAGTATTTCACCCGTTTGTTTCATACCTATGACGAACATTTGAGCTATTAAACAAGGAAAATACATGATAACATTCTAATATGAATAACTAAAGACATGTTCCATATAGATTCTGCTAATAATAGATACCAACAATAGATACAAATAACAATAGACTAGTAGATTAGCAATTAAAAAACACCAAAGAACAATACTATCCTTTAATGTAGCGGTTATTAAGAAATTTACATACTTCAAGGTTTGTGCTCATGTTGTGAAAAATGAAAAGCAAGGGTTTGTGCTCATGCTGTGAAAAATGAAAAGTTTCCATTGAGAATGGTTGTGCAAGTCCTCTTCTTTGATCAAGAGAGAAGTGGCAGCAAGACAACAACAGGCCATGACTTTGCAAAAGGTATTATATATAATATATATCCCTTTAAAAGTTGATTTTTACTAATTACCAAGTGGCAATGAACAAAGAGCCCTGCAAAAGGGGAACTACCACTTCAATGGAGCTAGTTTATGATCAAAAATGTATTTCATCCGCTAACCCCACAAAGTTATCGATGAATCATAATGTATTTCATCAGCTAACGGTATATGAAGCAAACAGATACTTGATGTCCGTATCAACCATAATAAAAATTAAGCTTTAGCCTAGCCATACCTGGTAAAACAGAAGGAATGGAGAAGAAATGGAGAAGCAAACAAAAACTTGATGTCAATATCAACCATAATAAAAATAAACCTTTGGCCTAGCCGTACCTAGTAAAACAGAAGCAATGGAGAAGCAAACAGAAGCAATGCTTACCCAATTAAAAATCTATGATGCAAGTCAGAAATGGGAAGCATGTAACTTACCCAATTAAAAAAAGAATATTGGCCGTGAACTTTTAGCCGGATGTAAGATTATCATGAAGCAGTGCTTTAGTTTCACTCAAGTTCTAGTCTTGGTATGTCCTCATGTGGGTGGGTATGGTGATTGGCATTACCCAATTCCATACTAAATGCTTCTGGACAGACTTGTAAAACCAATACCTAATAAAAACTAAAAATGAACCATAGAAATGGATACAGTGGAGAAGCAAACATAAACTTGATGTTCGTATCAACCATAATAAAAATTAACCTTTGGCCTAGCTATACCTAGTAAAATAGAAGCAATGGAGAAGCAAACAGAAGCAAAACATATACAGTGGAGAAGCAAACATTAACAATGGAGAAGCAAACTGAAACTTCATGTCCATATCAACCATAATAAAAATTAACCTTGTTAGAGTTCAAGTGATCAAACAAAAGCAATGGAGAAGCAAAACAGATACAGTGGAGAAGCAATGGATATATATAATCGATTGCTACAATGGAGAAGCAAAACAAAAACAATATGGAAGCAAAACCAAAGGCAAACAAAAAAAATAAGGCGTGTCGATAGATACAGTGAGATATCAGCTAGGGTTCTTTTCTCAAATTCAAAATTGATAGATATAGTGGAGAAGTAGTTACCTTTGGAGAAGAGAGCAATCGATTTGAATAGAGCAATCAATTTGAAAAGAGCAATCGACTGATGAAGAAGAGACGTTAGGGTTCTATGGAGAACAGATGGTTCATAGATAGGTACTGTTGAGAGAGATGAGGTCTGTGCTTTAAGGGTAGGAGTGTCTTTTTTTGGCTTAATGTGGACAATGGGTGTTTTTGATCTATGCAAATAAACCCATTTTCTGTGCAAATAAGCCTCAAGTAAACACGCCATTTTGGCTGTGTGAATAAGCCCATTTATTACTTATGCTCATTAAGCCCCAAGTAAACACACCCTAAGAGTGTTCCACATATCTCTTGTTGTGGTAACATTCATGATAGAGTGGTAGTAAAGACATTACAAGGATAGTCATGGAAATCAATCCCTAATTTTTGGATTTCAAATTTCGGATTACTTCGGGTTCGGGTTGGTCGGGTTTCAAGTTTCGGTAGGTTGGGTTCGGCTTTAGTTATAATGAAAAAAATATGTATATCCAGTCGATTTTGACGATGAGTTCAATCGATTTAGAGGATTGATAAATCGATAGTATGCTTAGAAATTAGAAAAAAAAAAACACGACCGACTAAGATTATTAGAATTTTCAAAAGATAATTAGATAAATAAGTATATTTATATAGTATTTAAAATATATATGTCTATATATTTCTGGTTTTTGGACGGATCAGGTAGCCAAAAACCAAACCCAACCCGAACCCGAATTTTCCCCGAAAAGTCAGTTTTCGGATTTTGGAGCATTCGAGTTTTACATAAATATCTTATTTTCGATATGGATTTGGGTTTGGATTTCGAATAATTCGGGTTTTGCACACCCCTAGTTGATGTAGACATTTGTTAACCCAACCCATCCTTCTGTATGCAGAGGAAACAATAAAGGAAACATGGTTATATTAAAATAGTATTTTAAAACTTATTTTTTCTTATATGCTAAGCAATTCCCATACTAGAATGAATGTTGGTAGTGTCGATTTTCACAAAGAAGGTTATCCAAATGTTAAACGTTTTCCATGTTGACAAACTAGTTCCTCTAGTTTTATACCAAAATTAGATCAACACATTTATTTCTATAATATTATCACATAAATTATGGGATATTACAATGGATTATGAGAACCCACATTGGTTGGGGGATATTACAAAGGTTTCCTTATAAGGGACTTGATACATCCTCTATCAAAAGTTGTGTCGACAAAGTGGACAATATCTGATACGGTTGGCCTGAGAAGTTACAGATGGTATTAGAGTTAGGAACCTGATTGGTGTGCCAGCGAGGATGCTGGGCTCCCAAGAAGGGTGGATTATAAGATCCCACATTGGTTAGGGAAGGGAACAGGTATTGCCTTATAAGGGACTTGATACCTTCTCTATCAGACGCGTTTTAAAATCATAAGTCCAAGTATATGGACAAAGCGGACAATATCTGATACGGTTGGCCTGGGATGTTACATCTTATATCTTTTTTCAACTTTACTTTTTCTGACAGAGTATTTTTGTTTGTTGAAAAAAAAATCATTCGTTGAACAAAATTTAGTACTTGACACTGTTAGGAGGGGTTGTTAGTTGTTTGTAGCTCTGTCAATTGGTTGAGGCCCACTAATGCCTTTAGATGATATCGGTTAATCATGTACTTAAATTTCCCACTAATAGCTTTATCACTGATTCAACATACACACATAAACAAAAACAATGATGGTCGTAAAACACTTTGGTAGTAACAAAAACATCGATTATAGAAGTAGAAGTAGAGCAGGATGAAAAAAGAAGAAATGGCGATGGAGATGCAAGTGGTGGTGTTGGTTTAGGAGGAGAAACATGCAAGAAAAAAAAGGGATCCAGTGAAAGAAGGGCATTGAGGAAGAAGGGGAGTTGCAGCAATGGGTTTGACTTTATGGGGGGGTATTTTCGGGCTTAGTTTTGTTTTTTTTTCCTTTTTTTGAAATACCTCATCACATGCCTTCTATTGATTATACATATACTTTATACACTTGTACAATAAGAACTATTTTATAATAAAGAAATGAACAAAATGTACATAAGAAGTACTACCGTTGTACTTGTTAAAAAAGAGGAAGAAATTGAAACCAAAATACAAATAACAAAAACATTTTAGAAGTGGGGTCCCTTTCTCAGAGTCTTTCAAGAAAAGGGTGGTGACGACGATAATACTCAGTTTTGTCTGAGAAATGTAATTTTAGACTTAATGGGAGTTTCCTTGCTTACTTAGACTAGATAGAGAATCAGAGGTCTTGGTGAAGGATCAAGTGTCATGGTGTAATAGTGCTTGGAATGGGTCGTGGGGTTAGTCTAGGACGCTTAGAGAGAGACTTAATGAGGGGGAGTTCGAGAGATTAAGTCTCTTCTTTCTAATACCTCCCTATGTTGTATTAAGAAAAATAGTTGGCTTGGTGGCTTAGCAAGGATGATGCATTTTCAGTAAAGGACTTCAGTCCTTGATCGAAGTTAATCTTTTGAAGGTTTCGGCTCTTTTGATCTCAACTCAATGGAGTGCGTTAGTACCAAAAATCATGTGCATCTTCATGTGGCGACTTAATTAGGGAAGGATTTGGGTAAGGACTACTTTGAGCGACAAAGATCTGGATATTCCTTCCTTACTTTGCCCATGTTATGGCCTTGACATTAAGGCCATGGACCATCATTTTGTCAAGTGCTTGTTAGTTCTTCAGGTATGGAAGGATATTTTTCATTGGTAGGGATATACCTATTCGGCTTCCTTTTCGCTCAAGGAATTGTTTCCGGGTGTGGATTCTCAATCTATTGCAATAAAGCAAATATCTATTTGGAAGAGGATTATTTGGATTGCTTTATACTTAATTTGGCGCTTCCATAACTCTTTGGTTTTCTACCGAAAGACAACATTTCTATCGATCATTTTTGACATTCAACTCTTATAGTATAAGTGAATCTCGATGCATTGTGAGGACTTCTCTTTCTCTTGGCTGAAGCGGTGTGGAAGGCAAGCGTTTGATGGGTAAGCATGTTCGAGGCTGTATCTTTTTGTTTTCTCGACAGACTTGTTTCAATTTTATGATATTTTTCGGGGTTGTATGTGTTGATGCTTTCCGAGGCTCGCCTCAAGTCTCTATCAGTAGTGTAGGCGTTGGGATTTTGTTGGTTGTTTTCTTGTTGCCTTTTAATTTTGCTTGTTTCTTCGGTTTTGTTATCTGTTTACCTTCGGATGATACTATTTTTTGCGAACATTGTGCATTATTTTCTTTTCTGTACTTGTTTTTTTTCTTTCAACGAAAATAAAAATAGATTTGCAATAAATAAGATAAAAGAAAGATTTTAACAAAGATAGCTAAAATTATACGGACTCTTTACATTTAGGGATCTTGACTAAATTAATCCTCCAAAAAGTTCAAATTACAAAAATAACCTATAAAAATCATATTTCAAAAAATGCCCTCACCCCCATTTAGCACTACATACATATTGCATGGTGCGTGGGGGTTTTTTTTGCAAAAAAATTTCAAATTTGATGATGTGACCCCTTCCATGTAACGACGGTAGGTGGTTTAGCATTGTTGGTGCTTATTGCATAAGGGGTCCACCCTTAACATATTTTAATATAAATAAACATTTTATTATTATATTTATTACAACTTAATGATTATAATATAATACCCTGTATTTAGAAAATCTAATCTTATAGCCGAAAACTCAATTATGTTCAATTTTTAAAATCGTGCTTTGTTGAATTATATCTTAGTATTCAAAAGTTGTTCATTAAGGCAACTTCATTTTATATTTTTTTAAGTTCCATTGTTGGTTGAAACAATCTTGGTTAGGACCAAATTGTAAAGGAATTACTAAAGTAGGGTTAATTTGAGAATAAGTTTGAGATCAAGGGTTAGATGGTAAATATTGTAAATATAAATATGAAATTATTATTTTTTTAACCCAAAATCAGATTTTCTCTTAAGATTCATATGGTTTTCTCCTCCTCTCTAGAAACCCTAAAATTCATCTATAAACCTCAAATCTCTTGTGGAATTCCAAGATCTTTAAGATTGTAAGTTATATTTGGAATTTGGACTCAAAATAAGGTATGTTTATGGTTTGACCTTTTTTGTGATTTCTTCTTCTTTGGGGAAAATGGGTTAAACCCTAAGTGTATTCATGAATATAGGTGAAAGATTGATGATTTGAGATGGAATTTTTTCAAGATCAGTGTTGTTGGAAGTGACAGATTCAATTTAGTAAGTTTGAAAATTCGTATAAAATCAACCATTTGTCCAAATGAGATATTATTTATATGAACAAAAAGATATATGAGTGTACTACAAGTTTACAACAAAACCTAGTTTTGAGTTTAAGCAACTCGAAAACATTGGTTTTCCCAGCCCTGTTCTGTAGCTTCGAAATTTCACTCTGTTAGTGTAAATTATGTATTAATTATACCAGAGCTCCAAATTATGTGAATCCAGTTTTTTTTAAATCCTAAGAGCTATATCTACAACTTTCATTTTACATGAAAGTTTGGTTTATCTTCTAAGTATGAGAAAAAAGGCTTAAACTTTAGGTGTTAAGAATCTATTAGCTACTGTTTTGATATGTAGAGATTGGATTTTTACAAATTTTGGTTAGGGTTCTATTAATTGTACTGAGTGTTTATTAAGTGTCCTAAGGGTATTTTAAGCATATTTGAAGGTCTGTAGGTTCTTTTTAACTATAAGGGCTTGTAGGAATTTCAAATTGATAAGAATTGTTACCGAATGTCGTCTAAAGGTATTTTTTTCTAATAGTAGGTAACCCAGAAAGAGAGAACCGTTCATAAGCCTCAAGTCTCTTGTGACAATTTCTAACACTTCCAATATACGAATATCTGCATTCTTTCGATACATGGGTAATCAAATGTAGTGATTATCCATTCCGTAGAATCTTGATCATGGTATTCATCCACAAAAGTGGAGGTTATCAAGATGTTATCCGAAATCTTTTGTGTTTATGGGATGTCTTGTTTTAAAGACTTTGTATGCTTGAGACTTCGATCCATTAACGGTGAATTCTATGATTCTTGCCGATAAATTAATTTGAAAGCTTCATGGTTTATTATTATAGTTATCCCATGTTAAATTATTGATACGATTAAGGAGTTTGAGTTTACGGTTATTGAATTTAGTTTTGACTAGGCTTAGTACTCGGGGAACAGATATTGAGACGCCTCCATGATGGCTAAAATAGTTATGGCATTCTCATAAGGGTTATGGCCAAGCCAAATAGAGAATGTTGGATGCATCCTTGAACTGAATACCATGTACCTTGGTTATCGAATAGAGCCAATTACATTGGTTACCAGATAGAATCGAATACCATATATCTGGTTACCGGGGAATGAGATGGTGTGGTGCCCAACACTTCCATTCCATTACGAAGCCTGATTGGACTGATCATCCATCGGGAACAACGTATACTAATGATACGGATGACCTTCTTACCTTGATTTTTTTTATTTAATATATAAGCTTCAATTTTAGATATTTACACTTACATCCATTTCAACTTTTATCGTAACGAACCACAAGGGTGGTGCCTAATTGGTTTGAGCTTGGCTCCAAAAGTCAAATATACCTGGAGGTCCCAGGTTCAAATCTAAAGAGGAATAAAAATCAATTGTGGCCACGGAGGTTCAAATGCGGTGACTCCCGGCTATCTGCAAAGTAGGTGGTTGCACTGGGATTAGTCGGCTCGCATAGCGGGTTGGATATCTAGGTTAATAAAAAAAAACTTTTATCGTAACGTCTTCTTGTATTACTATTTTATCTTGTATTTATAATGTTATTATTCGTTCACTGGGCAAATTTTGCTCAGCCGAGGTTTGTTTTGTTTTACCTCGTCATGTTCAAGATCTAACCCGGGGTCAGCATGAACGGTCGAGATGGCTTAGGATGCAGAAAGAATAGTTTTATATCAGTACTTTTGTTATGTAAATATGTTAAACATATGAATATTATTTGGTTGTAATGTAATCTTTTGGGAGTTATGTTAAAGCTCTATACTTTGATCTATATATTTTTGATCCGTTTTTTGTTGTGTCACGCCTCATCTTAGGTCTAGTAGGATGGGGGTGTTACAAATTATGGTATCAGAGCTATAGGTCTTGATCTGGTAGTACTCTAGGTTGACCAGTGAGACTAGGTAGAATCAGACGGATAGTACTAGAATCTTATTGCTTTCGCTTATTTGTATATATGTACCTAATTATTAAGATCCGTAAACTTACTCTATTGCCTTTTATAATTAGAACTTTTTTTTATCTGATCAAATCTTCCTTGTATCAGTATTCATGTTGCCTAGTAACCAACCGAGACAAAGGGTAGGCCCCAGAGAAATCAAACAGAACAACATGATGAAACTTTTCCTCCTCCTCCTCCCTCCCCTCCACATCTAGCTGATCCAAATTTATCGGCGACTATCCAACAAGTTGTTCTGAATATGATCCCTTCTATAGTAGCTCAAACAGTAGAGGCTCTTCGTCAGACAAATGTAGTACCTCCTATAAATACTGAATCTGGAGTTCAAGGTCAAGAAATTAATCAGTCTGAAATTCATGTTTGGCTCGAGCGTTTTAATAAACTAAAACCCCGAATATTTTCTTCTGTCACTAATCCTATAGATGCAGAGAATTGGATCCGATATTTGGAGAAAATTTTCAAGGTTCTAGGTTGTCAAGAGCAGTATAAAGTAAAGTTGGCTTCATATAAAATCGAGGACGATGCCCATATCTGGTGGGAGTCTTGGACTCAAAGCAATCCAATAGCTGAAACTCTCACTTGGAATCAGTTTAAAGAAATTTTCTTCCAATATTGCTTCACAACAGCCGACAAGGATGTGTATATCCGGGAGTACACTACTATTCAACAACAGAAGAATGAATCCATTGTCGATTATCATATTCGATTTCTACGATTAGCACGGTTTGCCGGAATCACGACAGTAACTACACAACACCAGGTTGACAAGTTCAAGTGGACTCTTAGCCATCGATACAAAACTCAAATTTTGAACCATCAATTCACTTCAGTTAGTCAGGTTGCAGACGCAGCGAGAAACATTGATCGGGCTCGACAAAAAAGTTATACTTTGAAATCAGATTCTAGAAAGAAACGTGGTCGTGATGTGCGATTCAGTAGTACAGATATCAGATCTCCGGGTCGCTTAGTCTCAGGAAAATCTTCTAATTTTAGAGCACCAGTATCTTCTCAAGAAGCATCTAGTAAAGACTCCTTTAATACCAAACCTCCCCAGAAGTGCAAAGAATGCGGTATTACACTTCGACCAGGTTCGTATCAACGAATGACCGCGGCATGTTACCGTTGCGGACAGAAAGGACATTTGGCCCGAGACTGTAAACAGGGTCAGAAAGACAAGGTGACTGAGAAAGGAAAGCAGTCTACAACTGGTGGATGGGTTTTTGCTTTGCATGCTGACAAATCTTCTGCAGGTATGGTATCTGGTACGCTTAGTTTATGTGTAATATCTGTGTATGTACTATTTGATACGGGTGCAACTCACTCAATTGTGTCCAATACTTTAGAGGACCATTTGAGACCTTTTGAGAATTTAACCGAGACTCCACTGCATATTACTACTCCAATGGGTAATTCGGTTTGCATTTTGTCTGAATTTGTAAATTTTCCTCTTCTAATAGCCGATTGTGTCCGGGAAGTGAATCTACTTCCTATGTATATGAAATATTTTGATCTCATTATTGGCATGGATTGGTTGTCCAAACATCGATCAACCATTGAATGCGATACGAAGAGAGTCATCTTCAGAGATTTGAGCCAACCTGATAGCATCTATCAGGAAGTTGAACCAAAGCAGGGAACCAGAGTCGTATCTTCTTTTTCAATTGGATATTTTGCATGGCAAGGATCTGAAGGCTTCTTTGCAGCACTACAAGACCCCGATGAGGTACCGCTTGAACTTAGATCTATTCTTGTAGTGAATGAATTTTCCAACGTGTTTCCGGATGAAATTCCTGGACTACCTCCTCTAGAGAATTGGATTTCACCATTGACTTAATTCTGGGAGCAGCTCCAATATCGAAACAACTGCATCGAATGGCTCCATCAGAAATGAAAGAGCTAAAGGAGCAGATTCATGATTTGATGAATAAGCGATACATACGTTCCAGTGTATCACCATGGGGAGCACCGGTTCTTTTTGTGAAAAAGAAAGACGGGTCAATGAGGCTATGTATCGATTACCGTGAGTTAAACAAGGTGACAATACGTTAAAACAGCTTTTAGACCTGGTATGGCCATTTTGAATTCGTTGTCATGCCATTTAGGTTAACTAATGACCCTACTGTTTTCATGGACTTAATGAATCGAGTCTTTAATGATTATTTAGACGAGTTCATTATAGTCTTCATAGATGATATTTTGATTTATTCTAAGTCTAAAGTTGATCATGCTGAGCATCTTCGTATTGCCTTGGGTATTCTTCGAGAGAAGCAGTTATATGCTAAAGTCTCTAAATGTTGATTTTGGTTAGATCAAGTCTCTTTTTTGGTCATATTATATCTGCTGATGGCATTAAGGTCGACTCTGCCAAAGTCGAGGTTGTGGCTAATTGGCCGAGACCAACCAATATATCTGAAATTCAGAGTTTTCTAGGCTTGGTAGGATATTATCAATGCTTTGTAGAAAACTTCTCTCAGATTGCATTGTCTTTAACTAAACTCCTTCGAAAAGGAGTTAAATTTGAATGGGGTCCGGATCAACAGCAGAGTTTTGAAATTCTGAAGCAACGATTGATCATAGCTTCAGTCTTATCTTTACCATCTGGGTCAGGTGGTTTTCAGATTTATAGTGATGCCTCCCGAATCGGCCTTGGATGTGTACTTATGCAAAATGGAAAGGTTATAGCGTATGCAACACGACAGCTAAAGTCGTACGAGGTAAATTATCCTACTCATGACTTGGAGTTGGCTGCAGTTATCTTTGCACTTAAAATATGGCACCATTACTTGTATGGATAATCTTGTGACATTTTACTGATCACAAGATTTTGAAGTACATCTTCTCTCAAAAAAGAGATCAATATGCATCAAAGGCGTTGGTTGGAACTTTTGAAGGACTACGATGTTCAAATCCACTATCATCTGGGCAAAGCGAATGCAGTGGTAGATGCATTAAGTCGAAAAAATGTAGGGTCTGTTTCTTGTTATTTGGTTTAGCCACACTTGATTTCCGATTTTGAGAAGTTGAGTACTGATATCTATCCAAATTCTAATAACTTGACTTTGGCTAGCCTTTCGGTAGAGCCATATTTGATTTCAAGAATTAAAAAGGCCCAACAAAATGATGGTGTCATATGGTCTCTTGTATAGAAAATTGAAAATGATCTGAGTTTTGAATTTCGAGTTGATGACCAAGGAATAGTTTGGTTCCAGGATCGTTTGTGTGTACCTGATGATCCCGACCTAAAAGAAGCTGTATTGAATGAAGCGCGTAATTCTTTTTTTTCAATTCATCCAAGTTCTACCAAAATGTACCGTGATTTGAAACAATATTTCTGGTTGGACGTGATGAAGAGAAACATTGTTGATTATGTTGTAAAGTGTTTGACCTATCAGAAGGTCAAAAATGAGCATCAAAGAGTCAGCGGTCTTTTACAACCTTTAGAGATACCTATCTAGAAATGGGAGCACATCTCTATGGACTTTGTTACAGGTCTACCAAAGACTCAGAAACGTCATGATGCAATTTGGGTAATTGTGGACCGTTTGTCTAAGTCTGCACATTTCTTAGCTATTCGTGAAACTTTTCAAGTCAACCAGTTGTCTGAATTATTTCAGAAATAGATCATCAGACTTCATGGCACTCCTGTCTCAATTACATCTGTTAGAGATCCACGATTTACCTCACGGTTTTGAAAGGGTCTTCACCAAGCCTGGGGAACACGATTTAATATGAGTTTAGTTTTTCAACCTCAAACGGACAGACAAATTGAACGAACGATACAAACCCTCGAAGATATGCTTCGTGCTTGCGTTTTAGAATGGTCTGGAAGTTGGGATGAATATCTTTATCGGGTCGAATTTTCATACAATAACAGTTATCAATCCAATATTGGTATGACTCCATATGAAGCTCTCTATGGTCATAAATGTCGAACACCTACATGCTGGAATGAAGTAGACGAACGGGCAATTGAAGGACCTGAATTAGTTCAAATCACAACTGAAAAAGTTGAGGTCGCCCGTAAGAAAATGAAAGAGGCTCAATCACGCCAAAAGAGTTATGCAGACCGACATCGTATAGCATTGGAATTTCATCCAAGTGATTATGTTTTCCTTAAAGTTTCTCCATTACGGGGTACACGTCATTTTGGAGTTAAAGGAAAGCTCAGTCCACGTTATATTGGACCCTTTGAAGTTCTAGAGCGAGTGGTGAAGGAGCATATCGTCTCGCGTTACCTCCCCAGTTGACTCATATTCATAATGTTTTTCATGTGTCGACAATCCGCTGTTACCGATATCATCCATTGCATGTCATTGATTATCCGCTTGACAAGATTGAACCAGATTTTATCTTATGTTGAGGAACCCAAAGCTATTATCGGACGTGAAGAAAGAAAACTGCATCATCGATCAATTCCATTCGTTAAAGTCTTATGGAAAAATCATTCTGAAAGTGAAGCGACATGGGAGACAGAGGAATCAATGAAAAAGCAGTTCCCACAACTTTTTGAAGGTATATAAATTCATAACTCTAACTCGATTTCAGGGACGAAATCTTTTTAAGGGAGGAAGAATAATAATACCTGTATTTAGAAAATCTAATCTTATAGCCGAAAGCCCAATTATGTTTAATTTTTGAAATGGTGCTTTGTTGACTTGTATCTTAGTATTCAAGAGTTGTTCATTAAGGCAAGTTCATTTTATAATTTTTAAAGTTCCATTGTTGGTTGAAACAATCTTGGTTAGGACCAAATTGTAAAGGAATTGCTAAAGTAGGGTTAATTTGAGAATAAGTTTAAGATCAAGGGTTAGATGGTAAATATTGTAAATATAAATATGAAATTATTTTTTTTTAAACCCAAAATCAAATTTTCTCTTAAAATTCATATGGTTTTCTCCTCCTTCTTTCTAGAAACCCTAAAGTTCATCTATAAACCATAAATCTTTTGTGGAATTCCAAGATCTTTGAAGACTGTAGATTATATTTGGAATTAGGACTCAAAATAAGGTATGTTTATGGTTTGATTTTTTTTGTGATTTATTCTTCTTTGGAGAAAATAGGTTGAACCCTAAATGTATTCATGAATATAGGTGAAAGATTGATGATTTGAGGTGGAATTTCTTCAAGATTGGTGCTATTGAAAGTGACAGATTTAATTCAATAAGTTTCAAAATTCGTATAAAATCAATCATTTGGCCAAATGAGATATTATTTATATAAACAGAAAGATATATGAATGTACTACAACTTTATAGTTTACACCAAAATCTAGTTTTGAATTTAAAGCAACTCGAAAACATTGGTTTTCCCAGCCCTGTTCTACAGCTTCAAAATTTCACTCTGTTAGTGTAAATTCTGTAATAATTATACCATAGCTCCAAGTTATGTGAATCTAGTTTCTTTGAAATCCTAAGAGCTATATCTACAACTTTCATTTTTACATGATAGTTTGGTTTATCTTCTAAGTATGAGAAAAAGGCTTAAACTTTAGGTGTTAAGAATCTGTTAGCTACTGTTTTGATATGTAGAGATTGGATTTTTACAAATTTTGTTTAGGGTTCTATTAATTGTATTGAGTGTTTATTAAGTGTCATAAGGGTATTTTTAGCATATTTGAAGGTCCGTAGGATCTTTTTAACTATAAGGGCTTGTAGGAACTTGAAATTGATAAGAATTGTTACCGAAAGTCGTTTAAAGATATTTTTTTTTCTAATAATAGGTAACCCGGAATGAGAGAACCGTTCATAAGCCTCAAGTCTCTTGTGACAATTTCTAACACGTCCAATGTACGAATATCTACATTCTTTCAATACGTGGGTAATCAAATGTAGTGATTATCCATTCCACGGAATCTTGATCATGGTATTCATCCACAAAAGTGCAGGTTATCAAGATGTTATCCGGAATCTTTTGTGTTTATGGGATGTCTTGTTTTAAAGACTTTGTATGCTTGAGACTTCGATCCATTAACTGTGTATTCTATGATTCTTGTCGATAAATTAATTTGAAAGCTTCATGGTTTTATTATTCTAGTTATCCCATGTTAAATTATTGATACGATTAAGGAGTTTGAGTTTAAGGTTATTGAATTATTATTGACTTGGCTCAGTATTCGGGGCACAAGTATTGAGACGCCTCCATGATGGCTAAAATAGTCATGACATTCTTATAAGGGTTATGGCCAAGCCAAACAGAGAATGTTGGATGCATCCTTGAATCGAATACCATGTATCATGGTTACCGGATAGAGCCGAATACCAATTACATTGGTTACCAGATAGAACCGCATACCATATATCTTTGGCTACCGGGGAATGAGATGGTGTGGTGCCCAACACTTCCATTCCATTACGACGTTTGATTGGACTGATCATCGACCGGGAACAACGTATCCTAATGATACGGATGACCTTCTTACCTTGATTTTTTTTATATAAGCTTCAATTTTAGATATTTACACTTAAATTCATTTCAACTTTTATCGTAACGTCTTCTTGCATTTACTAATTTATCTTGTATTTATAATGTTATATTCGTTCACTGGGCAAATTTTGCTCAACCGAGGTTTGTTTTGTTTTACCTCGGCATGTTCAAGATCTAACCCGGGGGCAGTATGAACGGTCGAGATGGCTTAAGATGCAAAATGAAATAGTATTAGATCAGTACTTTTGCTATGTAAATATGTTAAACATATGAATGTTATTTGGTTGTAATGTAATCTTTTGGGAGTTATTTAAAGCTCTATACTTTGATCTATTTGTTTTTGGTTGTGTCAAGTCTCATCTTAGGTCTAGTAGGATGAGGGTGTTACAATAATCTATAATTATTTTTTATAATTAACCACAAGGATGAGACCTGATTGGTTTGAGTTTGGCTCCAAAGTTTAAAAGTTCCTGGAGGTCCCATGTTCAAATTTAAGAAAGAACAAAAATCCTCTTATGACCACGGAGGTTCAGATGCTGTAACTCCGGGCTGTTACTGGACTACCTACAAAGCAGGTGGTCACCTTGGAATTAGTCGGCTCGCATAGCGGGTTAGATATCTGGGTTAATAAAAAATATTATTTTCTATAATTAATAAATATTATTACATGATTTTTCATATAATTTAATTAAAAAAGTATTTTTTTTAATTAGAAGTATTACATTAAAAAGCTAATAATGTGTATTTTTTATTACAAAATTATAGCTTGTTAAATATTTCATTATTATACAAATGTTTTATATAAGTATATTTAAATTTCGTTAATCAACATTATAAGAAAAAAACAAAACCACAAGGATGGTGACTGATTGATTTGAGCTTGGCTCCAAAGGTCAAAAGTATAAGGAGTTCCCAGATTCAAATCCAAAAAGGAATAAAAATTCTCTTTTGGACACGGAGGTTCAAATACGATAACTCCGGGCTATCTGCATAGCAGGTGGTCGTTCTGAGATTAATCGGCTCGCATAACGGGTTGTATATTCAAGTTAATTAAAAAAAAACCCACGTTTTTGTTTATGTTATTTTTTAATTTTTATAATAAAAATTTAAAGTATTACAATGTATATAATTTACAAACAAAAAAAATAAGTAAACTACTAAACTTAATACAAAATATTAAACAATATCTATAATAATTATACAAAATTAATGTAATATTTATAATTAAATTAGTCACTCTAATTTAAAAATACCTTTTTAAATAAATTATGCGAAAGATCATATAATAACATTTATTAATTATAGAAAATAATTATGTATTACAATCATTAAGTTTTAATAAAATATAATAATAATAATAAATAAATATGATTATTTATATTAAAATATTTACTTACTAAGTATCAACCAATGTTAAACCATCAATCATCGTCACATTAAAGAGGTTACGTCATCACATTTGAAAATAATTTTTTTACAAAAAAATCCTCGAATGCATCAAGTAGCGTCTAGTGTTAAATTAAAGGCCATTTTTTAAAGGGGAGTGCTAATGGCACCCTTTTTCATGTTAGAATCGGGTCATTCAAGCATTAAGAATATAAAAAGCATGTATTGATGTTGATGTATGTAAGAGAGAAATTCATGGATAGGGATGCATTTAACCCACCTCTTTTTAAAATATAAATTTTATGAGATCTTTTTGGTAATTTAAATTTTTTGAATATTTAAGTGAAAAATAAGTGGTTGATTAAGGAGGCGTGACCGTGAGATCAGTGCTCAGTTGGGAGCTGTGAACAATAAAGAAATGCATCACTGACAAAAATGGACAACAGTAGCAGCGTCGCTAACGTTGCAGTTCAGTAGACTGTTGCTCTATCGCCTCTCCGTTTTTTCTCCTCGTTTGTAAGTAAATTCAAATCTTTTGCTTTCTTAAGCACATCCTTCTTCGATTATTTGTTATCTGTGCCACTGATTTTGCCCTAATTAGGGCACATTTTGTGTGTCTGAGGAATGTGTTTATGCAGAATTTCATTAATCTTTTTAGAACAATATGCGTGTGATTATTAAGCATTCTAGTGATTATATGAGAACATTTTATATGAGAGCATGGTCTTGTTTATCGAACCATTTGTTTTACCTTTCTGTTTTTGTGGCTGAAAGGAAATTTTAGATTAATATCCTCAGGATTCATCAAAAAATAACATAAACAAGTTAGAAATACAGGGTAAATTCTATAGAATGGTGTAATACAATTTGATTTTGCAATATGATGGTGATTCCGACAGGATTCTGACTCGCTGATGGCATTTGCATTTTTTGCTTTCTGAATGGAATCTTACAATCGAGATGCCTATCATTTTAGGTGTATATGTTTGCTTTTAGAATATATTTACCTGTAATCGACTAATTGTGTCGGGACAATGTGTACTCAAAAAGAAGAGAGGGAAAGTTATGTTTTTGTAGCTAAGGTGGAACCTTTATATGATAGTTGAGTCTGAAGTTGCTCCATACGCCGGCCATTCCTCAATCTGAATCCACTGTCAAATTCTTTCTACAGATAGAATCACTTCGGTGTAAATTGGCAAAAGGCATTCAAGTTCTAGACTTGAATCATATATATGTCTGATCCTGACATGAAGGGTCATGGGCTTGTTAGAAAAGAGGATGGAGAATTATACAAATAATATGCAAAATATAGGCAGTAACATCCACAAACTTTTCTTTTCTTTCTTTTTTTGCAAAGCAAATGTACTCCTGTATTTTTTATTTATATCTTAGTGGAACATTTTATTCAGTTCATTCATTATGTGTTAATTATGACGTTATCTAAATGTGAAAATATTGTTAATGAGTTTATCCAAAGTCAACCTACTTGGAATTTTGACTCATCTTCTGACATGCTTTATTGTCAAATTGAAATCATTCAAAGTCGAGAGATAAGTTATGGAAGGTGTAACAGGCGAAACCAATGGAAGTCTGGTTCCGAGCAAAGCTGGGAAGGAAACTGTGAATGGTCAACCAACCAAGGAGGTTATCTTTGCGGACCTAATATGGGTTAAGCTCCATGAAGCTTCATGGTGGCCTGCACAGGTTTGTGACAAGCTGCAGACAGGGGCTTCATTGTTAGGCAATTTATAGCACTTCCTCTGTTCCAGGAAAAGAGGCAGACTTTGATTTTTTTGGTCAAACTTGTCACTTTCTAAAGAGTAATTGAAATAGGATTTGTTGCAAATTAGCATCAATGCTTTGTTCCATGGACTATGTTATAAGTGTATCTACTTATCAAAAAATTACCCTCTAAAACTCAAAGAAGAAGCTTGAAGTTGAACATAGTCCGTTTGACTTTAAAGTCAAAATATACTTGTTTCCTTGGTATGGTGGGAGTATTGTAGTACACAGTTTCGAACTTTTGATGGTGTAAATATATGTGTATGATAAGCTTGCTAGTTTCATTTACTAATTTTTGTTGCAGGTTGTTGATGAGAATTCTGTAAGTTCAGCCAATAAACCCAGCACTAGCAGTAAAGGATCAAGCAGTGATGTTCTTGTTCGGTTGTATGGAAGTTATGTATAGTGAGTATATCTGACTTATTTCTTTTCCTCCTTTTTCACTTATTTTTGCAATTTGGCTTGGTGTGACTCGTCCTTTTGTATCTGCAGCAAATATGTAGACATTAATAGATCTCGTGCTGAGTTTAAGAATGTAAGTCAACATCTGGTGGACTTTTGACTTCTAGTTCAAGCGTTGTTTGTGGTATACTAATTGAATTTTGTTCAACTGACAGATCCTAGTAGAAAACAATTTCAATCATGATGATATTTTGAAGAAATCTCTGGAGCAGGTATTAGTTTACACTAGTAATTTGAAGACATTGGGTTACTTGGGTTTCTCACTCATAATTGGATGTGCTATAGGATCTTGCTAGCTTAAATTCCAGCAGATCAAGGAGGCGTCAACAGTCAAAATCCAAGGGTTAGATTGTGCCTTCCACTTCATATACTTGAATATACTTATAACATGGAATTATAGCCGCTAATTACGTGACATCTGCATGATTGATCATGAGTCAAAGAAACTTCACATCTGGATATGACGAAGAGGTGATATAAAATACTTGCATCTAATCAAAAAAATGTGTAATTTCCACTTGGTCCAACCAATTATAAACCTTAATATATGTACAAATATAAAAGACAAAGTAGTCATTGCTGTGATATAAACCAAACTATACCTGTATCAGTCATGCGAACTTTAGCTTGTCCCATAATTTGCTCTCTTCCACTTTGCAAAATACCAACAAAAGGATTTTTATTCATCACTACTAGTATGTTTAGATCAGTAAAATCTACACAGAAAATTTATAATAATAATAATATGTTTTAAAATGATTTGGTGAAAGTTGAAACATGTGTATAATATTGTATGCCAACATTACGGAGATTCACTAATATGATGGCAATTATTCGGACGAGATTCCAATTTGTTTATTGGATTCATTCCCTTTGCTGCATGAATTGGTTTGAACCACAAAACTTACGATTTTGGCAAGTACACCATTGGAAATAAACATCAATTATGAATTTTAAATGCTTACATGTTATTATAGTTGATGATTTGATAGCTAAAATGTTAATCCCCCTACTTACTACAACCGCCATCAACACTACTCTCAGTCGGGTACAAAGTGTTTTAGATAATCCCTTCATTTTATCTTGTGTTATTGGCCATGCAGTTAATTGCATGCTATAACGGTGCTATAGCGGTTAGCGGTGGTACATAAAATAGCGGTGCATTATATCGGTACCACAAATAGCGGCCGCAATTACTGCTAATCACAGCAATTTTGAACCCCAAATAGGGGCCGCAATTACTATATTTTCTTTTGGGGTTATTTTGGACTTCTTTCATAAAATTTAACGTGGTTCTATTTTGGGTGGCTTCTGTTTTGTGTGGGGTACTTAGACTCTTAGTTGGCCTATCAACAAAAGCAACGATTATCGATCCCACAGTCCGAAACTGTGGTCATCGGTTCCAAAGTCCAAAACGATTCCATATCTTGTTTGATTCCTGCTCGATTCCACAGTCCTGTTCGATTGTGATTTTATCGGTTCCTTCTACTATTCCTTCCACTGTTCCTTCTACTTTTGAACACTAACACTTACTATCAGGTAACGGTTTCTGACTTTCTGTTTCAGTCCCTAATTGGTGGAATTTTGGACTTTGGAATTGGACGCCTTTTCTGGATGGTTTCTGTTTCAGTACCTAATGGTTTCTGACTTTGTTGTTTAACCATTTAAGTTGAGCTTGGTTATCATTTTTGCGTGGGTATTTATTTTTATAGGGATACAATATATTAAGTTAAACACACACACACACACACATATATATATATATATATATTCATATTTATTTTATGAACCTAATCTTTTACCACTATACCACTGCTTTACCACCGCGACAACCATAATTGCATATCCCGGTCCCGACTGCGATTTCCGCAATCGACTGCGTTAACTGCTTAGGTCATTGATCATGAGTCAGGAGTTCTTTGAAACAAGTTAATGTGACTATACTTTGATAATCAATCCACCATTCATATAGTATTAATTCTGGATTTCCAGGAGCATAATAAACGCATAAATTACCATTTTGTGTATGTTGTAGGAGCTACTTTGTTACAAAGTTCATTGTTTATCCAAAACTTTTATCAATTTTGAATTTAATTCTTAACCCACGCAAATCTCATGTTTGGGAAATAAAACTTATGATTCATAGTCGATTGATCTTCAGTTGGAATGCAAACATTTGCTATGGGACTAGACCAATACTCTCACATGCATATTTATATGCCCTTACACTGTCAGCTACCAAATGTCTTTTAATGTGTTAGCCTTGCTGAGTGTAACGTCTCATAGTCCAAAGCAACAAACTGACCCAATAACCTTCGAATCAACTTAAAAACATGGTGGAAGTTGTTAATCTACACATTTTAACTTATAAGGAACTCACAAATCTACTTCCTATTGTTGTCCATCGACTACGCCTTTCGACCTGATCTTAGGCCCCGAGTCACCCTCTGTGGATGAACCTTGCGGAAGAACTCTTAGGCTTTCAGGGCATTGGATTCTCACCAATGTTTGCGTTACTCAAGCTTGCGACGGGTTGTTACATACTCCCTTACTTAAATTTCTTGACGTCCTTGTTAGGCCTTCTTAGAATCCTCCTTGTAGTCGGTGATGTGAAATTTGCCTAAGATGTTACAAACACCCCCCTCGAGGACTCATCATGCTTGAGGTTTGCCTCAACATCCCAAAGCAGCAAGCTGACCCAATAACCTCTAAATTAACATACAACCATGATAGAAGTTATTGGTAGCCTACAACTTTGAACTTGTAAGGAGCTCACAAATATGCTTTTCTATCAATGTGGCAGGAGTTCTTACAAGGAGCTACACGTGGAAGGGGAGGGGTGTTAAAAACTAGTAATTTGACATCATAGAAATACAACTCATACGTTGAGTGTATGAACCAACACATATCAACGCTTTTGAGTTGGACATATATTTTTAGCCTTAAGTTTTAATAGGCAAGATATGCGTCTTATTTCTGGAATGGATGGACTACTCCTAAAGTAATATAGTTTATATTCCATGTAGTAATTGATGCAAAAGTTGAAAACAAATATATTGATATCAACAAGAGATTGTACACTTCAGGTATAGGACATTCTGAATACCCAAATAATGCAAACATGCCCACGAGTAGGTCCATTGTTTTTTGGCCATTGATGCGAGGATAATGAAAATATGATCAGAAAGTGTAGAACATAATAAATAACGTCCAGGGTGTAGAAATTAAATGCAAATTCTTTTTGTTACCAAAATCAACACCTTCGACCTCTATTTATATTACCCAAAAAATAAGGAGCAGGTACCATGATCATTCATCAGTTGTAGGTCATGCGGTTGACAACCTCTAGGTCAAAAGCATGGCTTCTTTTTATAAGGGAAAGTCTCCTTTCTCTGATTTTCACAGGGTTGACTTTCAAAAAGCACAACCTACTATCTGATTTGTACACAAGTTGGTTCTCTTTACTTCAATCATCGTTTTTATCATTGGGTTAGGAGTTAGGACTAAACACTTCAACTTTGCTTGAGGTTTTTGTTCTCCAACTCACATTATCAGTAGACAGATAAGTTGGAGGCCACAATTTTGTGATTGTGGTTACCTTCTTGCTCCATAGACTTTACCCAGAATACTACTCATTTCCAGAGAAATAAAGAATAAAAGAAAGATAAACCACAGTAAAGTAGGCACAACATGATAAATCTATTTCTGAGAGTTATCAATACCATTATGCTCTTAATTGATGCCGGATATTATCAACTCATTGCTAGACTATGGTAGTACATCATTATTTTTTTTTTGTTTAAGAAATGGGGTCTCCCATCAAGACTCTAATTCCTACCAAGGGTCTGTCAGTTAACTAAGGGAAAACTATAATATTGGTATACGACTATATGCTTCATTGAATAGACAAATGTAGAAATTATGAATGCACTTAATAGGAAAATCCATTGGTTTCAATGTTAGGGGGTGTTTGATTTTGGCTTAATTAGCTTAGAACTTAATTCATTACAGAGTTGTTTGATTACAAATTAATGGTAAGCTCAGGGCTGGGCTTAATTCAATCAGTCAACTCATGGTGCCTTTGCCTATTTAGCTAATTTTCCCCCAAAATACTCTCTCCTTTTCCCCCTTTCTTGGTCCAACTATTTTTGCCCCTATTTCAAAAGGAAAGCAGAAACAAAAACACACTTACACACTCTCTCTCTCTCTCTCTGGGCCCTGAATATGCTCCATCTTTGCTCTGCCTTTTTTCTCCCTCCGCTGCTGCTGCTTTTCCCGTCAGGCGACAGACAAAGAAGTTCCCTTTTATTGTTAATTTTAATAGTTTATCCAGATTTATTAAATTTGATCAATGTTGTCAAGTTCATAAATTTTGTTTTACAAAAATAAAAATTGATAATATGTTGTTGCGGGTTAAAATCGTAATTTGTGTCATTCACACTGTATATTTAGGACAAACTCTATTTTATTAATGCAAACAACTTAATCATGAATGCCAACTTAATTCTGTACTGGGATTCATGGAAAAAGAATCTGATAGAGAACGGAATATGAAGAAGAAGATAGAGAAGGTTTAAGGGAAAGGAAGCTGATGGAATTATGATCAAACAGAAAATACAGAACGATTTCCAGGGAGAATCCCTCTCTCAATGCAACATGCAAAGAGCCAATATAACAAAAAGCAGAAAATGACATGCATAGAAACGTATCCCCCCTTCCCTTTAAAAAGAGACAAATAACAACTTTCTAGCCACTTTCCAAAGTTACCCCTTTAGCCCTTCTAGAATAGACTTTCCACTCTACTGGCTTATTCACAATAGACTGCACTGCATAACTTCTGATTTCGTAACACTACTCCCGCCATCGAATAAAGTCTTGTCCTCAAGACTTGTATCAGGAAATTGACTCTGAATCGATGTGACATCCTCCCATGTAGCCTCTTCTATTGGCAAACCCTTCCACTGAATGAGCCATTGGTCAACAGAGTCATGGAAAACCTTTACTGTACGAGAAAGCCAAAATTGCCACTGGAATAAGTTGATCATCACTGCCGATTTCCAATTCTTGGGGTAACACTTGCTCGCTTTCCGCCCGGACAGCTTTCTTAAGTAGCGAGACATGGAAGACGGAATGGACCTTCGAAGTGGGGGGCAAATCCAAACGATATGCCACCGGTCCCATTCCTTCCAAAACTTTAAAAGGCCCAAAAAAACGAGCAGCAAGTTTTTGGTGAATACGCGATGTGATCGACATTTGGCGATATGGCTTTAGCTTAACATATACCCATTCTCCTTCCATAAAAGTCACCTCCCTGCGTTTGTTGTCTGCCTGTGCTTTCGTTGCTGCTTGGGCCAGGGCTAGGTGGAGTTTAAGTTGTTTCAAAGCCTTATCACGATCATGAAGTTCTTGACTGACGGCTTGCACACGTATCTCTCCGGGAATAAATTGAATGACAGAAGGTGGTTTGCGACCGTAGACCACTTCAAAGGGGGATTTACCCGTTGAACTATGAAAGGTTGAATTATACCAAAACTCCGCCCAAGGGAGCCACATGGACCAATTACGGGGATGATCAGTAGCAAAGCAACGTAAATAAGCCTCAAGACATCGATTAATTACTTCCGTTTGACCGTCCGTCTCGGGATGATACGCGGAACTCATGAGCAACTTCGTACCTTGGGAACGAAAGATTTCTTGCCAAAAACGGCTAAGAAATAGTGGATCTCGATCACTGATGATAGATTTGGGAATGCCGTGGTGTCTCACAACTTCACGCACAAAGATTTCCGCAACACTCTTGGCCGTATACGGATGTTTAAGAAGAATGAAATGGCTGTACTTTGACAGCCGATCAACCACTACTAAGACAGCATCGAACCCTTTTGATTTGGGCAGCCCCACGATAAAATCCATCGAAAGATGTTCCCAAATAGCTTCTGGAATGTCTAACGGCTGTAATAAACCCCCAGGTAAAGTAGCACTAGCCTTGCAACGTTGGCAAATATCACATTCACGAATAAACCGTTTAACGCTCTCCACCATGCCCGGCCAATAAAGATTAGCCGCCAACCTCCGGTAAGTACGATAATAACCGGAATGCCCACCAGACGTAGATTGGTGGAACTCCTGTAATAAGGATGGAATCATCGTGGAAGTACGAGGGATAACCAAACGATTCTTATAAAACAGAACCCCTTGTCGAACAGCATACCCCGAATGTGACTGTGGATTGACCAACCATCTTGACATAATCCGCTGTATTTATGGGTCATTGGATGCTTCCTTCAGTAAATCAGCCCCTTGAAGCCATAGCGGAGAAGAGGCTAAATGGAGAAAGTAACCAGAATCAACACGTCGAGAAAGCGCATCAGCAGCTCGGTTTTCTCGACCCGGTTTGTAATGAATATCAAAATTATAGCCAAGGAGTTTAGCCACCCAATTCTGTTGGTCAGGAGTAGTAATGCGCTGCTGTAACAAAAACTTGAGGCTCTTTTGGTCAGTGTTGACGATGAATGTAGTACCCAACAAATAAGAACGCCAATGTTGAATGGATAAGACTAAGGCCATGATTTCCCTTTCATACGCCGATTTTTGCCAGATTACGATCACTCAGAGCTTTGCTGAAGTAAGCGATGGGCTGTCCTTGTTGCATGAGAATAGCCCCGATGCCCCGCCCCGACGCATCACATTCAACAACGAGGGGTAGGCTGAAATTAGGAAGGGCCAAAACAAGAGCGTGTACCAAAGCATATTTCAAAGCCTCAAAAGCTTTTTGAGCAACAGAAGACCAGAGGAAAGCGTCTTTCTTAGTGAGATCGGTTAGAGGTCTAGCGATGCTGCCATAATGTTTAACGAATTTCCGATAATAGCCGGTATGCCCCGAAAATCCCCGTAAGCCTTTAATACTTTTGGGAACTGGCCAATCGACGACCGCTTCCACCTTTTTAGGGTCCATGGCTACACCGGTGCGAGAAATGATGTGTCCCAAGTACTCCATCGAGGATTGTCCAAAGGAACACTTATTCCGATTTACTACAAAATGGTTATGTAGTAACAGAGCCAAGACAACCTTCAAATCACTTAAATGGGCTTCCCAACTTGGACTATAGATTAATATATCATCAAAAAATACGACGACCGATTTACGCAGTAAGGATTGAAAAGCATCATTCATTACTGCCTGAAACGTCGAAGGGGCATTCATTAAGCCAAACGGCATGACTAAGTACTTGTAGTGGCCGTCATGAGTCCGAAACGCTGTTTTTTCAATACTATCAGGCCTCATACGAATCTGATTGTAGCCGGACTTTAAGTCCAACTTAGAAAAATAATGAGAACCGTATAACTCATCCATAAGTTTCTCGACCATGGGAATCGGAAACTTATCCGGAATGGTAGCCTTATTGAGAGCGCAATAATCCACACACATACGCCATGTATTATCCTTCTTACGAACTAGGATTACCGGTCTTGAAAAAGCGCTTTTGCATGGGCGGATCATTCCCAATGATAGCAACTCACGGACTTGACGTTCAATTTCGGCTTTCTGAATGTGGGGATAACGATAAGGACGTACACTAATGGGTTGTGGGGACAACAACACGATAGCATGATCATGATCTCGGGACGGAGGAAGACCTGTTGGGGCTTGAAAAACAGCCGAAAATGTGTCTAAAAGCTGCTGTAATTCAGTAGTTTGAACAGAAGACAAACCTGACGTGTCAGTCGAGATGGCGAACAAGGAAAACCCGAGAGGAGAATGTATTGCTGATGGAGCCGTTAAGCAAGTCTGAAGTGACTCCGCAGGTGAGAGATCCGAAGTTAGTCCCTGAAGTTGAACGGGACTGCCCTAATGCGTAAAACACATCCAAGCCTTGTCCCAATTATGGGTGACCTCTCCCAAGGACCGTAGCCACTCCATTCCCAATACCATATCCAAGTTTCCAGTATCGAAAACTAAAGCATCCACCAAGAAAGAACAAGTGCCCAACACAATTGACAGTTGACAACACCTTTGATTTATGAAGACTCTATGACCATCACCCAGCTGAATATTGAGACCATCAAACGGCTTTGAAGATAGACCCAGAGATGTTACCAACCGTTGAGAAATGAAATTATGCATTGCGCCACTGTCTACCAAAATAAGTAAAGGTATATCCGAAATAGTACCTTCTAATTTTAGCGTTTTACCTCCTGAATCCTGATAGTGCAGAACAGGCTCCAAATAGTTGCAAGGAAGCACATAAACCCTGTTCTGGTACGTCAATTGGAGAACAACGTGATGGCGGCTCTTCCTCATCGTTACATAATTCCCCTTCATTAACTTCGTATTCATCATCGCCTAACAACAGTACACGCAACTTCCCTTCTGGACATTTGTGTGCGGGGCCGAATTGAGGTCGATGGAGACGGACCCAACGTTTGACGTCCTCACGTAAGCCGGCGATAAAGTAGCCTAATGCTTGAGACTCGGGCAATTTTGGAACCAACGATAAAAGATATTCGAAATCATCAATGTAATCGTGAATTGAAGTGGTCTGTTTCATTGTAGCTAATTGCTCAAAAGGGTTTTGGATTTCAAGGCCGCTAAATCGCTGTAATAGTTCAATTTGTAATTGCTCCCAAGAGGATCATGAACCTGTGTAACTATGGTAAACCAATGTTGAGCTACTCCCACCATACTCAACTGAGCTAAACGAATTCAAAGAGGAGGTGCGATATTATTAATATCGAAATACAGCGACGCCTTCTGGATCCAACCTTGAGGGTCAAAGCCATAAAACTCCGGGAGTTTGATTTTCTTTACTGCCCATGGAAGGCCTCCCATAGGAGACAAAGAAGCCGGTCCTGAATTAGAAAACAACCCCGAAGATGTACCCCCTTTTGGTGACGGAGGAGAATCACCAGAAAACGTACATGGATCACCCTGCGGAACGTGGGTTTGCTGTTTCATCCAGCCCAACATCATTTGACGAAACTCACTGGCCTCAGCACGATCCAAATCTAACACCGAAATCGCTGATTTGATCTCCAGCAAATCAGTTGCAATCGCTGAATTTGCTCGTTCTGTTGTTCAAAATGGCTTTGAACAGAACGCGTCTCCATGAGTCCTGCAGGTCACAGGGCAGGTTGGACCAATGATAGAGAACGGAAAATGAAGAAGAAGATAGAGAAGGTTTAAGGGAAAGGAAGCTGATGGAATTATGATCAAACAGAAAATACAGAACGATTTCCAGGGAGAATCCCTCTCTCAATGCAACATGCAAAGAGCCAATATAACARAAAGCAGAAAATGACATGCATAGAAACGTATCCCCCCTTCCCCTTAAAAAGAGACAAATAACAACTTTCTAGCCACTTTTCAAAGTTACCCCTTTAGCCCTTCTAGAATAGACTTTCCACTCTACTGGCTTATTCACAATAGACTGCATAACTTCTGAATTCGTAACAGAATCACACCCTTAACAAGTACTTGTGTGCTGAAGTTAGAGATACATGTTGATTTATGTGGCCAGTTGGGTCTTGTTACATCTTTTTTAAACGTGATTTTATCTTTATGTCATTCACACTGTTTATTTAGAGGTTTACATGATTTTCATGGTATACTGTTTGCGTAACTTAACAATGATAGGCAAAAACAATTTTTTCCCATCAATTAATTATATAACAATTTTAGATTTTGGTTACTGGTTTGACTATAACAGTTATATACGTCTGTCCTGTTGGAAAAACAAGTGTATATAGTATACAAGTTTAGTGTATATAGCAAGCACTGTAATGGTCTATGTGAATGTGATCATATGGATACACCCATGGCATAACCATCTTTAAGATTTTCATCGAGGATTTTGTGTAGGAATTAATTTAGGTGTTTCGATCTTGCAATGCGACTCTCATTTGAATGTGGATCGTTGTAATGCAAATTAGGGGAGTCTCTTATTACTGCCAAAGATGGAAAACCTCTTTATGATCCAAATAAACTTGACAATTGTAATCCTCTTTGTATTGCATAGTCTGCAATTGTTGTCATTCATTTATGTTTGCTTCATATAGTTGCTACTGGTATGTTGTATGTATTATGTGGTATCTAAGGGGAGATGTATTCAACCACAAGGGTGGTGTCTGATTGGTTTGAGCTTGGCTCCAAAGGTCAAAAGTACCAGGAGGTCTCAGGTTCAAATCCAAAGAAGAATAAAAATCACCTTGTGGTCATGGAGGTTCAAATGCGGTGACTTCGGGCTATCTGCAAAGCAGGTGGTCGCCATGGGATTAGTTGGCTCGCATAGCGGGTTGGATATCCAGATTAATTAAAAAAAAAAGGGGGAGATGTATTCTATAAAGAAGTTTAAATCTTCTTTATGGTTGACGAAAACATTTTGTTCCATTCCATCAAGTGATATACACCAATTTTGTATTCAAAGAATGACTCACAAAAGTCATCATGTTTATAACATGTTTTGTTCATCTCAACCCGCAGGAACAGTTTTAACTGAGGCTTCACAAAACAGATCATCTGAAAAAGATAAATCCCAGGTAATAAATATGATCTGATCATGATGCTAAAATACAGATCCCTGACCATACTCAAATTATAGTCTATTTTGCTAGAGAATTTAAAGAATGTATGTGATCTCCATAATTCTTGCTTTATTTTCTTTACACTTTCTTACCCTTGTTCTCATCCTTACCATGTTTCCAGATAAAGGTTTCGAGCAAAAAGCGAAAGCAAGAAAAATCCAAAACTGCTGTCGAAACCAAAAACAAAATACCGAGTCCCGACAGGGTGCATAACATCTCTGAGCCATCTACTCCAAGCATTGTGAGTGACCTGACCTCTCTTGGGTATTCCAACACATTCTTCAAAGAGACTCTGAATTCAAAATGGTTCGCATGCATATAAACGTTTAGAAGCATACAGGGTTGGGTTCCAGTGAGGAGAGTTAAGATTAGAAGCGTAAGAAGGGGTCTCCACCCTTTGATACACATTAGGACCGAGATGTACCGGATCAATCCCTATATCAAGCGCAGTTCATGGGTGGGTTTGAGATTAAAGGTGATCAAGAGTCCATATCCCTTCTTACGCTTCTCACCTTAACTCTCCTTCTCAAACGATCATTCGCCAACCATTGCATATATGGACATCCTATGTTCGATCCTTTTTTGGCCAACTTTTCTATCTATCATTTTACATGTGAAAGGTGGTGGTGTGAATTTGTGCAGATAAGTTTGAAAGCGCAAGAAATGAGTGGGCGTCGAATGAAGGTGATGCAAAGTCTTGGTTTAGTTGCTCCTTCGGGGTCACCCTTCCCTCGGAACCGAGTCATTTCACCTAATCCAACTTAACAACCGATCTGTTTCATTGGGTTTAAACTTGTTTTGATAACCTCAACTCAATCAACATGATGATGAATGTCTTTTGGGCACACATTTTGTTGACTCAATTCGTGTTTGGAGTGCTGCATCCATGCATTTTACAACAAAACATACATATCATACGTTTAAGTATTTGTTTTAGTCAGCATATAGAATCAGAATCAGTATCGTTTAGGAATCACTTTGCTAAATCACACAAATTAACATTTTTACATGCCTTAACGTGGAAATGTTCATGTTAACATTTGGGATCATGTGAGACCAGCCTGTTTTCGTGAGAC
>NC_037530.1:18694030-18698698 GCF_001531365.2 Cynara cardunculus var. scolymus
ATGATGAAACCGGTTTCATACATGGTGAAATTGGTGCATGGAGTAAGTGAAAATGATTATGAAATGGGTGCATGAAGAAATGAGTGCAGCATGAAATGAGTGGATGATAATATGGGTGGGTGAAGAAAGTGAAACCATTTCAAAAAAGATAAGAAAAGTCTGTGTAATTAGCTAAAAATGAAGCAATTTCATTATCAATAGCGTGAAATGACAAATGACTCATCAAACCATGCTGGCCAATGAGATGAGTGATTGAAGAAAGTGAAACCATTTCATGGTTTTTAAGAAATTTTTTGTGTAATTAGTAAACAATGAAACAATTTCATTATCAAAATGAAACATATCCATCTACCAATAACATGAAAATGACAAATGTCTCATCTAGCATTACATTGATTTGTGTATTTATGAAATTGTGAAACCATTTCGTTAATTAAATGTAGTGATAATTTTTTTTAATAATTATTCAAAATGTTTCATTATGTTAAATTGATTATAGTGTGTTTTATTTTTATTGTTGATCTATTTTAATGATGGATGTAATTTTATTTATAATATTTGAACATAAAATTAATATATTATTTTCCAAATGATTTTGTTTCATTAATGTTACGATATACATGATATGGTTGACATTAATAAAACCACTACCAAAGTTACCATTTTGCCCTTATAAGGATTATAAAATAAATTTTTATTTATTTATTTTTTAAATTTTCTAATATAACCTAAACCAATCTTGATCATTGATCAAGAAAATGGATGGATGAGATTGGTTTACACAAATGATGGCGGTTTTCATTTGATTGTTCCTCTCTCTCTCTCTCTCTCTCTATATATATATATATATATATTTATATATATATATATATAATATATATATATATATATATATATATTTATATATATATATAATATATATATATATATATACATATATAGACTTGGGATCATGTGAGACCAAAGGTTTTTCGTGAGACCCGTAAGACCAATTCTCAACCATTGGATTAGATTATATATATAGGTTAAAGAAAGAAAAAATATATAGGTCAAAAATACCCCTTCAAGCTTAAAGTTTAATGATAAATTTTAGCCATTAGATCAATAGCTTATAAAGTTGATCAATGAACATAAATTGGTCTTACGGGTCTCACGAAAAACTCTTGGTCTCACGTAAACCCAACCCTATATATATATATATATATATATATATAGATAAATAGATAGAGAGAGAGAATGTTTTAAATGCAACCCATCATATTTGTACAACCAGTAACCCAATCAATTGAGATATCTATGRAAATTATGAAAGTTCATTTATTATTCTTTGAATATTTATGGAAGATGACTAGGGTTAATTAATTATGATCAATATTTTATAATAAGAAACAATCAAAACTTTTATGAAATCACATATTCATCAAATTAAATGGATGGTTGAGATTGAGTTGTATTGGTTGTATAAATGTAAAGGGCTGCATAATAACTCACCTATACATGTATATATACATTATATTATAAAATATTTGACAAAAACTTTTAAAAACCATTTTTTATACATGAAATATTGTTTATTGATGCATATTACTTAAAATTCAAGATTACAAGTAAATTGTGCATAAGTACAACTTATTAAAACTTCATGCTTGAATTTGTGTAACTAACTGCAGATAAACATAATCAAATACAGGATAAACATTTCATTTTAAATATAAAAAATCTAAAATATAATTAGGATAACTATTGAGTTCTAACAAAATACTTAATTATTATTCTTATAAAAAATATATTATTAAATCAAAAATAAATTACTTCGGCATTAAATATAAATTAAATTATAATTAAAAAATTGAATTAAAGGAATTACACACAAAAAAAACAAGAACATTTAAATAGTTAATTTGATACTAATATTGATATATTTATTTTTGAAATTTTATGATATCTTCCAATTTATATCTTATTTAAAAATAAAAATATTATCCCTTTTTCAAAACCACATAAACATCGTATTAAAACATCTACAGAGACGGAATAAAACGAAACATTAAAATCGAGATATATTTCGTTGCATTGCGCGAGTACCTTTCTAGTATATATATAAAGGCTGATTCAAATGTTAACCAAGTTTATTGTGTTAACTTTGTTAACCAATCTTGGCAATTGATTCTTACAATAAACGGTTGTGATTTATTATATTAAAATTTTAATTTTTTAAATTTATAATTTCACAAACATATGTGAATTAAGTGGAAAATGGTATTTATGTAATTTTTTTATGTAGCTCCCATATCATTAATTGAGAGTTATAAAATCAAAAAATCTCATGATTTTTGTTAATTTATTTTTGTTAATATAAGAACCATATGAACACACACACACACACACATATATATATATATATATGAACAATTGTGTCAAATACGAACAAAAATTGACATATATATGAACTTGAACTGCATAGCATTCATGAACACAATATGAACATAATAAGAATAGCTGCTACACGAAAGGAAATAAATAAAAAAAACAGATATGAACACAATATGAACAACTTATAAACAATAGTTCATTCATTATGAGCACATTCAAGAGTGAGTCAATGTTGAGATATACAACTATTGTACATATGAGCACTTGTGAACAATAGTTCATTCATTATAAACAATGAGTTTGTTCATAATAGCTTGAACGATACCGAAAACTTTACTATCGGGTCTCCTTTACCAATCACAAATTCAAAAACATTATAGATACAAAAATCAATATTATACAAAAAAACAAGATCAATTATAAATTAATAAAAATCATAATAACTATTGATTTTGTAACCCCCAATTAATGATATGAGAGTCACATAAAAAAGAAAATTACATATTTATCCTTGTCATTAAATTATAAGATGGATTGACATTGACTGAAAATGGTTAACAAAGTTAACACAATAAACTTGGTTAACATTTGAATCATACATTCTCTCTCTATATATCAAGGATGCTTAATTCATGTAAACCAATGCTAACAAAGTGGTTCTTAAGAATTTTAAATTTCAAATCTTGTTAGCTAATGATAAGTTGCACATTAATTTTTTGATTTACCATAAAACTTCACATCTTACTATACTCTACAAGATAGCATGTCTGTGTATGTGTATATATTTGGGATCACAAGGATTTTTTTTTTTTTTTTTTGAAACTACCCTTATATTGTGTAAATGATGTGTTATATTTTATGAAGATGGTGAATCTTACAAGGCTGAATGTGCATCTTCACTTGTTTTTGTGATGGCGGTCACCACCACACGTCTTCATATAAAATAAATGTACATTCACATATATTATGTCACGAAAATGACATTTCTCATGAGAATCCAACCCTTATATTGCATCTGTAGGACTCCGTATTTACTTTGTATTTGGATGTAGGTGAACGAGAGTTAAGGTTAGAAACGTAAGAAAAGATCTGAACCCACGAATTCCATTTTTAATCTCTTGTCCACCCATGAATTGCGTTTCTCGCAGGATTTGATGTGGTGCATTTCCGTGCATCACATTCTAATGTGTATCCAAAGGTAGACATCTTATTTTAATAAATTATAGATTTAATTTTGAAAGATTTTTAGAAAATAAAGACTAGTATTTTATATCATAGTAATATAGAGGAGCGATCAATTGCAAACCACTCTAATTTGTGAAAACCCTACAAACCAATCTCATTCATCCATTTTTTTGATCAATGGTCAAGATTAATTAGTGTTATATTAGAAAATTAAAAAAAATTAATTTTTAATTAAAAAAAGGGCAAAATCGGCAAATCACCCATATGAATTTGTTTCACTGTATGAAACTATATTTCATCACTGTCCTCTTCACTGTATGCAACTATTTCACTGAATGAAACTATATTTCATCATTGTATGCAACTATTGCACTGTATGAAAAACATTATTTCATCACTGTATGAATCTGGTTCACTTATTCATCTGTATTTCTTAACTAGATGAACATGTACTTCTTCATTGTATGAATCTGTTTTACAATATTTATTCACATGTGTGAATCTGGTTCACTGTATTAATCTGTCATCTTCATTGTATGCAACTATTTCACTGTTTTACCGTTTTATATTTAAAAATGATTGATTTACACTTTCCATATAAACGGTTTCTATATTTACATTTCCATATTTTAAAATAATTAAATCATTTCCAATATTAACCATTATACAGTAAAATGACAATTATACCCTTATTTATTAAAATTAAAGAATAAAAAACAGAAATTTCCTATTGGTCGAGAGTGATGTGCATAGTTTTCACGAATCAGCCGGTTTGTAATCTAACCTGCCTCTAGTAATATATATATATATATATATATATATATATATATATAGAGAGAGAGAGAGAGAGAGAGAGGAGCGATCAAATGAAAACCACTCTAATTTGTAAAAACCGTAAAACTACTCTCATCCGTCGTAATCTTATGAAATTATTTCATGAAATTGTTTAATCTTGTGAAATTGTTTCATATACTACTTTTTTTTTGATTAAGTTATTTCATATATGGTTATGAAATTATTTCATATACTACTTAATGAAATTTTAATGAAACTGTTTCATGTATTTCTCTAAAATTAAAATAATGAAGATGATAATCTATACTATCTTAT
>NC_037530.1:18699240-18706095 GCF_001531365.2 Cynara cardunculus var. scolymus
TATATATTTTGGGGTTAGGCTGTCCAAATTGCACTATATAATATGTTCTGAATTAATATGTTCTTGGGTTTTTTTTAAAATATATATATATATATATATATATATATACATGCATTAATTCAACCTCAATCTAAGTTTCTGGACAAGAAAGAGGGTAAACAGTTGAAATTTCATTCTAAAACTCATCTTTTTTGGTCTTTTCATGGCTTATGATCTGTTAAATTTATAGTTTTCTTTATTGGTTTTGAGTGYTTATCTTAAAACTCAAGTTTCTTGATTCTTTGCTCTTGGTGTAAATCGAACACATTTGTGGAGTCGTTTAAATATRTTGGATTTTAAATATATTGGATTTTAAACTGTCATATATTTTTTTTCATCGATAGTCTGTAATTGGAACCATAACTCTTATTTATTCAAATTGTATTAATATGTAAAGACCAAGTGTAACCTATATCATCGTTAAATCTTATCTTATAAAACCAGTGGAACTTCAAAATCGTTAAAATTCATGGCTCCCGCCGCATTGCGCAGGTACACAACTAGTATCCATGATTAACATCATCCACAATAAAAATGATTAATCAACCTCTTATAATTACAAAAAAATGAACAAAATGAAAAATTATGATTGGTGGAATGATGTTTTTTACGGTTTTTACAAATTGAGTGGTTTTCATTTGATCGCTCTCATATATATATATATATATACACACACACACACACACACACTAAAAGCTAAGAAGATCGGATAATTAAGACTAGGGGTGCTCAAGAACCCGATCAAGTCGATCAACCCAACCCAACCCAACCCAACACGAAATAACTCAACCCGAAACAACCCAATGTCTAATCGAGTTGTAAAATTTTCAAACTGTATGTATTGGATTGATATTGAGTTACTATTATTTGAACTCAACCCAACACAATGAACCCGATATCCTTTTATTTATTGGATTTAATATGATTGTTGAATTTATATTAATATATGCATTAGACAATCACACTATCATGTACGCTCTTCATATACATATATTTTCAATTTATTCACATATCTATATAACTCATTTGTATATATGTTCAGTAACTGTGAACATATATATGTAAATTGAGAAAATTAATTGAATATGATATACATAAGAAGGATGAATAAGTTGTATTAAATGGTTGATGATAAATATTTTAATGTTCCAAAGTATCAACCCGACCAACCCGTATGGTTTGGGTTGGATTGCACTTTGGTTTGGGTTGAATTGAGTTAAGATTTTTCAAACTGCAAACATTGGGTTGAGTTGTTCAAATGTCTTCAACCTTTTCAATCCAACCCATGAACACCCCTAATTAAAATTATTAAAAATAAAAATGAAAATGAAACTAAAAAAATAACATAAAAGGTAAACAAATTAAAATAAATTAATAAAAATTGGAGAGAAAAAGTAAAGAATTATTTTAATACAAGAAAGGGGTGGTACCAGGTTACCAGAAAAGGAAAGTGTCAATTACCAACGGGTGTACCTATTTTTAGTGTGAGTTGCCAAATAATGCTAACATTACAAATCTACCCTTTTTCCCTTTATCGATCTTTCAACTTCAAGTGCTCTTTTTTTTTTTTAAATTTATTTGAATAATCATCTCAATTTATTATATTTAAATATTTATGGTTAAACAATATTTATTTGATATTTATAGTTTAAAAAAAATATTTTTTTTGAAAAATACTTTAAAAATGTCAAGTTTTAGCTGAATAATGTCATGACCAAATCACTATCGGATGTTAAAATTGGTATTTCATATATTATATATGTCTTTTAAAGTATTTTTATGAGAGAATGAGTTAAATTTATGTTTGCCCAATCATATTTGTCACAAATTAACCATCAATTATTGAAAACCTAGTTGTATTTTATTTATTTTTTTCTTTTTTAATCATGATACACTGGCCAACGTATATATATAAGCCTTCCGATAGCGATGAGCAAGGTCTAATAACGACGTTTTTCAAGACGTGACATAAGACGACAAATTTATATCATATATAAAATATTATATATATATATATATATATGTTTTTTTATATATTGTCTAATCAGATAATGATATTACAAAAATGTACATTCATATTATAAGAAGAAAAATCATATAGATTATTATTATAAAATTATTTTTTTTATTAAATATTTGAAATAGAATTTAGAAAGTTAATTTTACAACTTCATTTTAACCGTAAGTCTATAGCTTTTATGAATTTGTGAAACGGTGAATGATGTGATTAGTTAGATCTATAAAAATATAAAATTTAAAGTTAAAAGTGTAAAAACACAAAAGATAAAGAATAAAAGAAAATATTTTTTTGGAAAAAATCATGTCTAACAAAAAACGCGTGCCGCGGCGCGCCATGATGCGCCTTAAGACGCCATGGCATGAGTCATGCCTTACAGAAACGTTATGGATCATTTCACTACTTTTTTCAATTTTCAAGAAATCCGTATTCGAATTTTCATGTACAAGACTGTGAGTAAATATTTACCTATTTAAGGTTTTACTTTTTTAGTTTCCTTTTCTAGTTCTCATACATAATTATCATTATCGCTCAAATTATATATGAAAGTAACCCCACACCTTACAAAATAAGGTGATGTAACGTGCCGTAACATCCCATAACACGTTACAGTACAAGCCAAGCCTTTAGAGTGGAACCACGAGGAACCGGTGGCGGACTCAAGCCTTGATGCCATAACTTGCCAAATTTCATTATTAATTATTTATTATTTTTACAAAAGTACATAGTATAATATTATATTTTATAAAAAGAACAATGATATAGTTTTTTTCTCTTTATTTTAAATGAATTTTTATCATGGTTATAGATAACTTGTTATACGAATTCCTAGCCCCTATGAATTTAGTTCCAAGAAAGCGACCCTTAAAGTGGTGGATCAGAGGATAGAGGAACAGGGGGCCTGGTGAGAAATAGCTCTTTCTACTGTTAAGGAGATGTACTCTAAGATCCTCTTTCCACCTTACTGGCTTTAGGTAAGGGTCTCAGATCGTAAAACACCGTATACATATAACTGCTTGCCCGTTACTCTTTGGGATCCTGTACAGAAATGGGTGCTTTTTCTAGGTCCAACTACGTGACTTTTTTCTTTTTAATTACTTCCATGGTCATGCCACGAACAAGTCATTTATAACCATGATAAAAATTCATTTAAAATAAAGGAAAAAACTATATCATTATTATTTTTATATAATATTAACTAATAATGAAATTGAAATACATGTAATTTAGAAAGGCAAATGGATAAAGATTTTGAGATATGTTTTGGGTCCACAAACCCGAAAAATTGACAAAAAATAAACATTTGGCCCCTCAATAGATACACCTTTCAACCCTATCCTATCCTTTCCCCCATCCCTTGCAATTTTGCATACGACAAACATAAAGCTTTTCTCCCAAAAATCACATGCTTCCTACTCCATCCTCACAAATTTGACCCATCAAAGTCAAAACCGACAAAAAACATTTATTATTTCTTTACTTATACGTTTTAAGACAAAATGTATGAAAACGTAACGTATGTTGTAGGAAAAACGAAATAAAATAACAATAAACTGAAAGAATGAATTTTTAGTTATTATTAACCACAAACCCTTTTAATAGGGATAAGTTTACGATTATTATGGTAAATTCTAGTACTTGGAAAGTATTCTTTCAATCACTTTCTGTTGACGATGACACATAATCTTTCAAGACTCTTTTGTGCCGAGTCAAAAGAGTGGCGGTGCATAATTCTTGCCTTATTAAAACCTTGTGTTAAAGAAACAAAATCCAGTGAGAAAAATAAAAACTGTGGACGAAGGAAAGAGTAGAAGGCACCATTAGACAATTTCTTTAGTTTACTATCCTTCTTGATTCGTACATTAATCAAAAGATTTAGAAAACAAGATGGCGTATAAAATGTAACCTTGCACCAAGGAACAAAACCTCGTGGGAAAAATAAAACATTGGGCAAATGAAAGAGTACAACCCACCAATAGTATATGTTTAGTAGACACCTCCTTTTGTCTATTACTACCCATGATTCGTACATCAATCAAGAGAGCATAGAAAGTCTTCTCGTTTCATTGCTTTCCATATGTTTCTCAAATGTAGCCTTAGACAATGATTTGGAAAACGAATCTGCTACATTCTCCTAATACCTTACTTGATGCACTTGAATTTTGAGAAGAGTTTGTTATTGTCAGTTGTAGAAAACTTTGGCGGAATATGATTTGTGTTATCACCTTTTTATATATCGTGCTTTCATTTCTTTGATGCTAGTTGCATTATCTTCATACATGCATGTAGGGTTTTTAATGTTGGAACTTAAACCGCTCACTCCTCTAACATGTGTAATGATAGTTTTTAACTATATACACTCTTGAAATTGTCTCACATAGATCAATAAATCTCATAATGGTTCGAGGAGATAGCTACAAGGGTATGCTTGGTTGAACCCAAAATAATCGTCGTGTTACCCATGACAAATCCTTATCTAGTTTGGGAACGACAACCCCATCCCTCTCTTTCCTTTTTTTCGAGGAGATAGCTACAAGTACATTACATCCACTCTGGATTGCTTTAACCCATATAGTGAGTGTTCCAATTTATTTGCAAACGTACTCCATGGTTAATGTAAGGCCATCATATACTTTTATATATGTATCTCTAAATCTTGATCCCCATAGAGATATGTAGTAACTACATTCATGAGTTGTATATCCAGTCCTTCAAAAGCTATTATGCAAATTATATAGCGGGACATCATAACGTACATCATAGGAGAGTAAGTCTCCCCTTGGTTAATCCAGGGCGTTTATGAGAAACCTTGCACCAATGGAAGGCCTTATATATTCAGACTTCATTATTCTCATTACGCTTTCTGACAAAGACTCATCTATGTCCTCCGGGCTTTACACTTGGTGGGGGTAGAACTACTGGTACCTATTCCTTTGTCAAAGGATATAATTCTTATTGGATTTTTTTTCCCATTTACGTTAATATTTTCTTTGTTGACATTATTCAACTGAGTGTGGTTATATGTCATCGTGCTCTATCATCTTATAAGCAATCATGTATGTGAATATATCATTAATGAGTATTTATGATCTGTCCATCGACTCATATGTACTTTGATAATTCGTTTGATATTTCTTTTTTTCTTTGAAATCAATATTAACTTCGGAGCGTCATCCAATAATGATTCATGGAAATAGTTATTTTTAGAGATAATTTTATGAGAGGTTTTATGTATTGATAATAAATGATTGTGCCTTTTATTCACTTTCTTTAAAGGAGTATCTATTAAACCAAATAGCCTCTACCATTTCTGTTTGGTAGCTACGACCTCAAACACACCTCTATTATGTGTGATTGCAACATACTTTCCAACGTCGTTGTGCCTGTGTTGGGGACATTAACCTTATGGGTATATTTGCAGCTTGTATGTGTGATCTTGTCTCTTCTGGAATTATATTAAAACTATCAAGTATCGAGTATAATTCTGTTCGGACTGAAAGTCAGTGTAAAATTATATTCGTCTTGAAAGATAAAATTGTCTATAATTGTTTAAAAGTCATCGTGTTTGACTTTTCTTTAGAGAAGTTTGACTTTGACCATGTGTAGTTTGACCCTATAAATAGGGTTTTAGTCTTGTAATCTTAGGTGGATGCTCATTGTAAATTCATAATACGTAATAGAAGAGTGGACCAGACTTTGAATGTTGACTATTTCTCTCTTCTCCATCTCTATGATATTTCTATAGATATTATCAGATCAGCCATTGTTATTGAAACTTTATTGAAGATTGATTGATTGTGGACTCACAATTGGTATCAAAGCCGGAGTGCAAGAAATCAATAGAAGAAATCAGAGAGGGAGGGTTGATTGAATTGTAAAGGTCTATCTACATCAAGTGGACTTTTGGATAGAAGTTGCAATTCGAAAGCTGAAAGAACAATTTTTTTTTCAACTGTGTTGTTTTGTTTTTAAACTGTTTGAGGGTTTTTTTTTGAACTATTTTACGTCGTATAAACTGTTTCTTATCAGTTTTAATTGTTTTTGACTGTTTTTGACTTTTTTTAACAGTTTTTAACTATTTTTACTGATTTTAGACAGTTTTTCGTCGATTATTTTATTTGTCATCAGTTTTTTAGTTTTTTTAGCTTAATTGTTTTTGATTTCTTTTGATTAATTTCATTGCATTAGATCATATATCTGATCAATCTTATTTTTTGTCTAAAATGGTAGATATTCTTGAGGAGGAGAATAAAGTGTTGAGAACTCATATTTCCATATTGGAAAAGAGTATAGTGGACTATAAAGACAAATACATAAACATGTTTTCTGAGAATTATGCTAATGTAGAACTTTTTGCAAGTTTACAAAAAGATCATAAAGCAGCATTGAAAAGAATTGAGAATGATTTGAATTATAAGATTAATAAACTTGAGAAAATTTTGGATTCTGAAAGAAGTGAGTTAGATGATGAAATTAGAAGTTCAAACAAGATAAAACAAGATTTAGTCAATAAACTTCATAAAACAGAGTCTGAATTGAATGTTGTAAGGAATTTTCCAGAAAAGAAAATTAAAGAGACTGAAGAGTTTACAGAGAAACTTTTAGAAGCAAAAAAAGATATGAATGTTGAGAGGAAGAAACTTGAGAAAGAAAAGAAGAGAGTGATTGAACTAGAAAGATAATTTGGAACTGAACGTGTATCTTACGTGTTAGGATCAAGCGCTTACCCACTACACCAAAAGCAATTGCCTTGGTGAAGGCGCAACCTTATTTCCTTTATAGCGTAGCAGCCAGCGCCA
>NC_037530.1:18706430-18715513 GCF_001531365.2 Cynara cardunculus var. scolymus
AAGAACACACAGTATATGAGAATGATGAACACGAGAGAATAGCTTCAAAGGTTTTTCAATTGAATTGACAATAAGACGATTACAATACGAGAAGCACTATGAATTACAAAGGCCTAGCTGCTATTTATACTAGTTCCTAACGGCTTTTCTGACATGACCTAGACGTGTGAAACGATCCAAGCCGTCCAAATAAAGTCGATTACAAACATAGTCACATGAGAAGCACATGCAGCTAACTACCTAGTTAAAACAGTAAGAAGAGGTTCTCCACAGAAGATGAACCGCATACCCTCTGTGAGCCATCCCAGAGGCTCTGTTGTATATGACTTGTAAGCTCTTGATAACAGAGGACCATTTTCCAGAACCTCTGTGAGAGACAACAGAGGTTCTGTCAATCTTGACTTGTACGATCAAACAGCTTCTGTTGCTGGTCCTCTGTTGTCTTCTGTGGAAGAAACCCTTCTGTCAACACTTGCAGAAATMTTTTTCATACTTTTACATTAAGCAAATATTGGAGCTAACATTACGAGAAAAGGATTAACTCTCTAGAGCTAAATGCAAAAATGCTTTTAAAGCAAATCTCGAATTTTGAGCAGCTAATCATCTTGGAACGAACCAAGAATAATAAAGAAAAGAAAGACATCTCCGAAGACTGTTAGAGTCAATTACAGAAATTATCTGAAAGCATTGATCTAAAGCAGAAGGCTTTAGACGAAGAGAAAAAGCAATTTGTCCTTGAGAAAAAAATACTTCAAAGAAGTATACAACAATTGCTAAAGAGCTTGCAAATAAGAAAAAGTGGCTTGACATCACTTTAGAGAATGAAAAGAGTAGCTCAGATGAAGAGAAACGAGAGTTAATAAATCAGAAGAGAAAGTTTGAAATGCTTCAGAAGGAGCTAGAAGGCAAACTCCTGGACACTACAAGCAAATTGTCTGTTCTAAAGATAGACCTTGAAACTGAGATGAAGATGAGAACTGAACTTAAAATTAAATTTGATTTAGTTATTGCTGAAAGAGATTAGCTTTTACAGAAAGTTAAAGACATTTTGTGTGCACAAAGCTCAACTGGTTCTCCTTCTCAGTGTAAAACCAGCTTCTATGACTGTTCCAAATCGAACAGTTATTCTAGTAGCCCTAAATCTACTGTTTCTAAAAACTATTCTCGTTCTTCTAATCAGTATTATCAAGGGTACATCATTGGATCACCCAATTATTCTTATGAGATTAAAAGCATTTGGGTTAGTAAATCTGAATCTGTTTTAACTCGTACTCCTGTTTCTACTAATAATCTTCCTTGTTTTGTGAGATCCAATTCTGACTTGATAAATCTTAGCAAGAAAAGGATCATGTGATCCACATGTAAATCAACAGATTTTGTGAACAAGAAGATCTATAATAGATGGAGTACATACAACAGATATCAGAACAATTTGAATGGTAAGAACAGGTATGATCACAATTACTAGTACGGTTCATATTTTATTCCTGATCATCCTGTTCACAGTGCTGAAAAAAAAATATCTTATAGAAATAAGAATAGATGGTTTGGAAGTTACAATGTATCCCAACCCGATACTAACAAAATAGGACCCAAATTCATTTGGGTACCAAAATCTACTTAATCTGGTTTTGCAGGTGTGTCAATTTTTTGCTGATCAGAATATCATTTCAGTGATACACCAATGAAGGGGGAGTTGTAATCTATTCCAAAAAAGGCTTCTGAACATTTCAGTTCAGGACTCGTGCTTTACCGAGTGTGGTTTCTAAACACTCAGTTTAGAACCCGTACTTAAAATGTTTTTTCTTATTCTTTTTAACTTTTTTGAGCTTAACTAAATCATTACAATAATCTACTTTCTAGGGGGAGTCTCTAGAAAGTTTAATAAATGTTTTTTTTTTGGAAATAATTTTTTTTGGGAAACGAGTACATTCTCTGAACAGGTATTTCCTGAGATTTTATTTGCGTAATTTCTCATCGTACATAACTCCAATACCTGTTTCAGCTATTCTTCAAACTGTTATTATCACGTCTTTTATAAGAAAATCATTTTCAATGATAATACACTCGTTTGTATTCAAAGTTTGTTTTCTGATATTTTTTTATGTTGATTGATATACATTCATTTTTTTTATCAGAATCTGTAAACTCGTTCTTACAGATCTTCATTCACTTCTCTCATATATCGAATAATCTGATCGTTGTCGCATCATTCCTTATTGATTGTGCTTAAAGCCAAATATCCTGATCAATTTTTATCTGATCATTGTGCTTATTTGCAATAATATTTTTGATCAACTGTTTGTGATCAACTGTACTTAATGCTAAACTTTAGGAGGGACTGAGTGCTTATCAGAAATACCTCTATGGAATGTCAGAACCGACAGACCTACCTATGAGGACAACCATTTCTGAGTGAGCTTTATATACAAAAGGGTTTGTGTGTTGAGACTAAAATGAAAATGAGAGGGGTAGCTGTTGTGAGCTAAAAGAATTGACGAGAGTTGTGTCAGGATTAAAAGAATATAAGAATCCTGTTCCAAACTTCTAAAATCCGGGCATACCACACAATCTATTAATTCTCAATTTTTTCGAGACTAATATTGAAAAAGGCAAAGCTCAGGCCAATTCTTGTCACAACCCCACCATCTACTCATTTATCTCTCAACAAATAAATGTTTCAATAACACTTGGGACACGCAGCTCATCATCTATCAATTTTTCATTCGGAGAAAGTTGATATTGAATCAAAAGGATATATGTCCCCCCTTCAAGTCTTTTTGATCACATATTGAGTCTAATAAATTTGTGTAGTCCACACGGTTTATCTTTTTGAGCCTAAATAGAAGCATATGTTGCTTTATCTTTCTACACTACACAGATTTAACATTTTATATGTTATTTTGCCAAAACATTCATAGATATGCTTTTGTTAAGCTATCGATGATTGAATGGAAGACCTGGTGAGATGAACCTCATAAAGGGGAATCTGATGTAAAGATCAAGGGGGAGTAACTTCAATAATGGCAAGAGACTTAAAAGAAGTGCGACTGGAGATGATTACATAAAATTATTCTGATGCTAAAATATCTGAGAGTTGTTGAATGTGAAGATCATCATTTCAACAGTTTACTGATAGAGATTTCGCGTCGTAAAAGAATGTTTGTGATCTTATCTGAAGAAATTCATTATTGGGGAGAATATTTAAAATTTGTTTGTTATCGTTTCTATTCTACATTGTCAAAAAGAGAAAATCATCGCGGTTCTACATTCAAGGGGAAGAATGTTAGAAGATCTTTCTCAACATACGATTGCCTGAAGATCTCAAGTTGAAGTTGGTTTTTGAAGAAGACATAGAGTGCTTAAAGCTTCAAAGTTCAAACAAGACTTAAAGCGCGCAAAATCTTTCAAATCTGAATATAAAGGGGGTGAATGTTAGGACTGAAAGTCAGTGTAAAATTGTATTCGTCTTGAAAGATAAAATTGTCTATAATTGTTTAAAAGTCATCGTGTTTGACTTTTCTTTAGAGAAGTTTGACTTTGACCATGTGTATTGTTTGACCCTATAAATAGGGTGTTAGTCTTGTAATCTTAGGTGGATGCTCATTGTAAATTCATAATACGTAATAGAAGAGTGGACCAGACTTTGAATGTTGACTATTTCTCTCTTCTCCATCTCTATGATATTTCTATAGATATTATCAGATCTGCCATTATTATTGAAGCTTTATTGAAGATTGATTGATTGTGGACTCACAAAGTCATTTAACTTCAACTTTACATTGTGAAGTTTAGGGATCAAAATGAAACGAAGTGAGAACATTCCATGACAGTTAATGTCATCCCTTGGAAAATATTTTCTTCCTATCTCCCCCTAATGACGGGAAGACTGTCATCAAAGTGACAATTTACAAATCATGATATATAAAGATCATCCATCAAAGGTTTTAAATAACGGGTAATTGTTGGAGATTCATATCCAACACAATACTTAATCGTTTCTAAGACCCATTTTGGTGCATTATGGGGGTTCAATGAGCACATATACTACACAATCAAATATGTGTAAATGTAAAATATCAAGTTTATATCAGTTACCAACTGGTACGCATGAGACTGATAATCTAGTAGTGGGTCTAAAAACGAATAAGTAAAGCTATATGTAGTATTGCATAATCCCATACAAATGTGGGTAACTAGAGCACATAACCAATGCCCCAGCTCCCATCTATATACTTTTGATGATAGCTTATGCTAGACCATTTTTATGCATACATATAAGGGGTATATGATGCTCTATATAGATACTAATGCACATGCAATAATCATCAAATCTTCATGATTTAAGTGCTTAGCATTACCAATTCATTTAGACTTGATTAGATGTATAGCTGGTGCTATGAGTGTAGCGTTTCATGTGGATATAATACAACGTGCGTTCATTACGTCGAAATTTCAATCATAACCATAAAATACTTGAATGACCCACATTCTATATGTATAGGTCTACAAATATCACATTGTATTCATTATAAGAATGAAATATTTTGTATTATGCCCTTAGCTTAGGATGGTCTCATACCTATTTTCACTAAGGAGTAGGGTTTGCAAAAATTCTAGGTATTCGACAACGCATAGTATGATGGTAGTGTTGTTTCCTATGCCACAGAAGTCAACAATTGCAATTTAGATCATTTTTGCATTTGCCTTTTACTCGAAAAAAATGTGTCTGTGTATTTTCAACAAACGGGTCATAATGTCATGACCATGGTGCGCCACGTGGTCATACTGACATATATGTGTCATTATCTCAAAGTTCTTTATCAGTGTCGAAACATGATTCAATGATATAGTTGATCCACTAGTTTGACACATTAGCTTCTCTAATATATGTTTCATTACATATTCATTATAGCTTATGTACATATACTCATTTCCATTTTCGTAATATGATTTCCAAGTGAAACGAATGTCTTAACAATGTTTTATTAATATATTGCTTTAGTGACTATTGATCTTGTGTCATTAGGCAACAAGGAAGTGATAGTTCATCGTCTATGAATTTGGTTGGAGGAATTATAGATAATTAGTTCAATAAATATTAGTCTATCTTTTAAGACTGTGTAGAAGGTACCATAAAAAAACATTCAAGTTATCCTCGATGCATTCCTACGTAGAACGGGGAATATTGAGAGTTTCATATTTGTTTTTGATGTATTCTTTACATTTATGACAATTCTATATTCAATTTTACATAAGCAAATGAAATTAATTTAATAGTTCAAATTAAATTTCAAATAAATCTATGGTCAATCAATCTTAAATATGACATTGTTCAATTTCAACTTGTTCACCTTTTCATAACAGTCTCTAGTGCATTTCTTCTTTGATTGTCCATTATATTCTAGGGTAGTAGTTGCATCTTTGTTCCAGGCACTGAAAAATCTCTTTCGACTCTTGCAATGACCCTGACCCTTTCCATGGTCTCTTTAGCATGGCACATTGATGCCACATGTGTGAAATTGCCTTAACTCATTGTTATTTGGAGTTGTTTTTTCACCTCTAACGCTTACATTACCGTCCTCTGGATGTCTCTTTATTCGATTATATTTAGTGTTCTTATTTGAAAGAACTTTGTTATGTCTCTTAATCACTTGCAGTAGATTGATGAGTTTGTTCTTAAGGTTAATTATATTCAAGCTTATGCTCATTCATTAATATGATTGTTGATATATGAAAGATAAATAAGATAGTATGAATCACACCATCTTTTGTGAGTTGTTTTCCACATAGATTGAGATGAAACATTTTTTTTGTTGAAACTAATACCTTCTTGTAACCGAGTGGGTTTCATTCCACTATATGATTAGTTTGTGAAACACATGGTAATGAATATTCCCGAGTTTCCTTTTCAAGGTTTCCCTCAGTTCTTTGGGGTTTCTAGTTAACAGCATTCTCTCCGAAGATTGTGAGTAATGTGTCGTCCCAAAAAGTTCAAACTGTTTACTTGTACCTTTAAGAGTTGGTGTTTAGGGTCAAGATGATTTGATGGTTTTCACATATTTGCTTGTGTTTTTCCGAACCTATCTCATGGTACTCAAGTTCTTCTGAGTCTAGGATGTCGTAAATAATGGAGAATATATGATTTTTTAAAACAAATAATTATGGTTTATAATTATTATTTTATGCATGAAATTTCATCATCATAATAATATTGGATTTTTACATTTTTTAATTTTATTAATAATACTTCATCAATATTTCAATTTTCAAAATAAAATCACACAATATATTAGATTTCCATGTAGTATGATAATCAAATGGATTTACTCAAATCTCCACAAATCTCAGAACTATTTACACACATTCTAAAAGTGGTAAATATTACAAATGCCTCAATGAACATATATATTATTAGTGAATTTATGATACATAATGAGTGCATACAAAATTTGGTCTAGTAAAAAAACAACAACATCATAACGTTTTATGCAAAATATCACAATTAAACAAGAAATTTGCATATAAAAATCTACAAGTGAAACATACACATGCACTATACTCATAGATATAACAATCATCATGATGACTAAAATATATAAATAATTATATACACATACTTTAACAATTAATATTGAACTTTAAAGTAATAATTAATAATTAATAATTAATAATTAATAATTAATAACTAATAACTAATAATTATAACTGATAATCTCTTTAATTTTTTATGTTCACAAATTTAATTGGTGTAGCATTAAAATTAGATAACAATTAGGTGATCCAATTCAATATACATACCAAAAACCAATTGAAAATAATCATGCTAGAAAACAAAAGCTCATAATATAAATTGATTTTTTTTTTGTATTTAATTACCCTTTTATGGCTAAAAAATCAAAACAAAACCATATAATTATTTAATTTAATTATAGTTACACCAAAATCACATATGAATTTAAATAATCATCTTTTAGTGTAATTCCATTTTTCTTTTAACATAATCTTAGAATACTCACATATGAAAGAGTTAGAATCTATGACGAAGCGTGACAACGAATGATTAAGAACACAAGCAACATGCAATGTACCATGTCTATAAATATAAATATGCTTACTTGAATTGACGTTATGGGTATCAAGCCATTCAATAATATCAGACAATGGATTGACAATGACAGTGAATTCTGAGTTTACGTGTTATAGAAAAAAACAAAATAGAACAATAGCTAATAGAAAGAATGAATTTGTAATTCTCATTTATCACAAGCCCTTTAAATAAAGATCATTTTACAATGAAAAAGAAACATTCATTATGATAAATTCTAATACTTGGAACATAATTTTCAATCACTTTCTTCTGATGATGACACGTAATCCTTCAACAACACAGCTTTATTTTAGACAACACATTTTTAGAAGATACATTCATAGTTTAAAAAATATTTATTATGTAAAATGTACTTCAAAGTGACTCAAAACTTTAATGTCAACATCATGTTAAACTTGTGTACTAATAAATGTTTTCAAACTAAACATTTTTAATGGGTTTTTTGAAAAAGATGATTTTGTAAAATAGAAATTAGAACAAAATGTGTTTTGTTTTTATATGTTTTGTCCTTTACGAATGAAACTAAAATACAAAGCATAACAGGTTAAATGTATATAAAATAAAAGATAAATTTTGGTTTGGCCTACAAAAGGATACTTAAACCTAATTATAATGTTTTAAACTTTATTGATTTAACCATTTTAGTTTTCGGCTTTTAAAAAATATTAGATGAATGATTTTTTTGAGTGATTTTCATACGGTTGTTTGTCATTTTAGAAAACTTTCTTTGTTGTAAAACATAATATGGTGTATAACCTTTTATTTTATTCAATACTTGTCACGTTGATTAACAGTCTTAGTACATGTGTAATATGATCTTTAAAAAATATTGGAACGCCTCTGACAATTAATACAAAAAACAATAGCGAATAAGATGAACTTGTAGCAACGGTATAGAGCATAGGAAGAGGTACAAGGATAATCTTGTAAAACTTTTACTGTTAAGTGGAGTTGTGAAACCTTATCAAATGAGCGATTCGAGGGCTTCTTATGTGAATCATATGAAATTTCGAATTACTTAACAACTCTAGAATCAAAGTAAATATTTGAATGATGTCATAGAGCGGGTACCAGACAACCCCTAATTAAGTTATGTAAGAATGACTGGAGTCTTTGGATACTAAAAAAATGCTATAAGGTGTCTCATAAACCCAGGTGACACCAAGTTTGTAGCTAGGAATGACCTTACTATTGGAGGTGATGAAATTATCCTATAAACAACACTTGAAATGCCTTTAGCGTATTATTCAGTTGGTAAAGGGGCAAGCGACTTTGTTCAAATACAAGATAGGTCCCGGGTTCGATCCCAAGCCCCTCCGCTAGTGTCAGCCACTGAGTGTGTCAAAAAAGTGCCATCATATCGGTGTCTTCGGAGGCAGGTTATGTGTGGGGCATGTTGGAGTTATGGTAATCAACTTTTTACTCAAACAACACTTAAAATGTTAATTATGGGCTTTCTCAATTGGTACATATTTGACAAATATACCTTCATTTAAACTCCTTAAATACTACCACTGCTATAAAAATATGGGGGCATTAAAGTAACTTTAAGTTTATGATTTTGCAATTCTTTTTACAAATATAACTTTTATCAAGCCTACTGCTTTTAGAGCATCTTCAATGAAGGTTCTTATAAGAACCTGCTTTTTGTACTTTTTTTTACCACATCACTTCCGATTCACCAAATTAAGAAGCTAAATAAAAATTATAACGCCCCAACCTACACATTGCATGTAACACATATTTCATACTAAAGAAATACATATTCATATACATCTGGGTCCCTTAGTACAAGAATACTATCATGACCAAATACAAGGTCCAAAAATTCGAAATRCATAACTTGTACTAATCAACAAAACTACTCATCAAAAGCAACTTCTTATCCAAAATGCATGTAAGAAAAGCATTACATCTTTTCTTTTCCCTTACCTTCTGTACCTCCTGCAATACATATTTAAAATCACAAAAA
>NC_037530.1:18716328-18718468 GCF_001531365.2 Cynara cardunculus var. scolymus
TTTTTAACGTAGTCCGGTCAACAACCGGTCAACAATCTGGTCAAACATTATCCGGATTAAACACTTAGAATTTAAGTCCAATTTGTCCGGACATCTAATCCGGTCAACACATCACATACTCTTTGAACGGTTTACACTTAGAACAATTTCACATTTTGAACGGATAACAAATCCGGACAACAGTCCGTTCAAGACTCGTCCGGTTTAAGACTAAACCGCTCACCACATGGTCGTATTCCTACTTCTCAGTTTAAAATCATAAATAATACTATCATTTATAAACCGCTCAACACTCAACCGGTTTACCAACTCCAGACAACAAACCACTCATGGCTTGTCCGGTTTAAACTAGTCCGGTCACTAAACCGTTTAAAGCTTGTCCGGTTTTAAAACAATCCGGACAATAAACTTTCAAGGCTTGTCCGGTTTAAACTAGTCCAGTCACTAAACCGTTTAAAGCTTATCCAGTTTTAAAACAATCCGGACAATAAACCTTTCAAGGCTTGTCCGGTTTAAACTCTAATCCGGTTACTCTTTGTCCGGATAACACTTAGACAACATAAACAAGGTTTCCTTTCAAAAGATTACAATACGAGACATGCAAATAAAACCAAAAGAATTTTATACAAAAAGGYTTAGAAACCACTCACCTTATAAWGCTTTTGACACMAAAATGCTAGAAATCGATCCCTTTTGAAACTGGACTCTTGAAACCAACTTGAAATCACCTCCTTTTTGCTAAMCGGACAATACTTCTTTTAARAACTCTCAAACTTTCTCAAAATGGCAGGAAAAGGTAAATGAGGGGGATGAAGCCCCTTTTATACCTTCCAAACAAGGAAGGTCGGCTACTTTACCAAGCCACGTGTATGCATATTAAAACTTCATATACACCTATGCATACTCACATGCACCCATGCATACCCACATGCGTACACATACATACATCCATAATAATCATATATATATATATATATACTCAGACAAAAATATATATATATATATATATATATATATGTATATATATTCAATTAATTCATAAATTCTCATACCGGCATGTATCAATTATCATGCTATCACGTAATTATTAAATCAGATAATCACGTATTAAATACCTTGGGTAATAACCAGGATCTGGTTATCACATTATCCACCCCTCAAGAGAATTTCGTCCAGGAATTCCTTTAATCAAAAAGCCACAGGTATTCTAATCTCATCTTTGACTCCAACTCCCAGGTCGCCTCCGGTCCATTGTGAAACTTCCACTGTACTTTAACTAGACTTATCTCTTTGTTTCTCAACACCCTGATCTTTCTGTCAATTACAGCTTCTGGTGTTTCCACAAAGTTTAGTTTACTGTCTAATTGAATTTCTAGCAAAGGTATAGCTAGATTCGGATCAGCCAAACATTTTCGCAGGTTCGACACATGAAAAGTGTTATGAATCCGATTTAATTCTTCTGGTAGCTCTAACTGATATGCTACTGGCCCAATTCGTTTACAAATTCTGAACGACCCCACATATCTTGGACTGAGCTTTCCTTTCTTCCCGAATCTGATAACACCTTTCCATGGCGAAACTTTTAACATTACAAAATCGCCTACATCAAATTCAATGGATTTTCAACGATTATCAGCATAGCTTTTCTGGCGATCCTGTGCTGTTTTGATTCTTTCGCGGATCTGTTCAATCTTTTCAGAAGTTTCTTGAACAATTTCAGGACCAGTTAGCTGTTTTTCACCCACTTCATTCCAGCACAACGGCGTTCGACATTTACGTCCGTACAATACTTCATATGGTGCCGCTTGAATACTGGAATGATAACTGTTGTTATATGCAAACTCTATTAATGGTAAGTGATCTTCCCATGATCCTCCGAAGTCAATAATACAACTTCTCAACATATCTTCTAGAGTTTGAATAGTCCTTTCACTCTGTCCATCAGTCTGTGGATGATAAGCTGTACTTAGTCGAATTTCGGACCTCAGAGCTTTCTGTAATCCTCCCCAGAATTTTGAAGTAAACCGACTATCTCTATAAGAGATAATAGATAAAGGAACACCGTGTCTAGTAACGATTTCTTTAATGTTAATCTGCGCTAGCTTTTCCAAAGAGTATTTCTCTCTTATCGGTAGAAAAT
>NC_037530.1:18719779-18722802 GCF_001531365.2 Cynara cardunculus var. scolymus
CCCAAGGCGAAGTGCTAGGCCTTATAAATCCTTTATCAGTTAAATCTTTCAACTGTGTCGCCAATTCCTCTAGTTCAGATGGAGCTAGACGATACGGAGCCTTAGCTACTGGTGCAGCTCCTGGTATAAGATCGATTCGGAATTCAATAACTCTATCTGGTGGTAATCCAGATAAGTCTTCCGAAAAAACTTCTGGATATTCACAAACTATYGGAATTAATTCTTCCTTTCTTTTCTCTTTCTTTAAATCAATGACATATGCCAAACATCATTGGCACTTCTTTCGGATACTCTTTCGAGCTTTCATTACTGACAGAATACTATTGCGATGATCCTGACGGTCACCATAAATAATTACTGTTCTCTGGTCTGGCAAAATAATTCTGATCATCTTCTTATTACAATCAATGCTAGCCTGATACTTTGCCAACCAGTCCATACCCACCACTATGTCAAATTCTTTCATTGGCATCAGAAATAATCGGATCGGGATTTCAAAGTTTTCAATTACAATTATACAGTCATTGAACACACTAGTAACAGTTTCTTGATTATTAGCAGTATCAACTACTAATTTATCATCAAGCAGCAAATAATTCAGACATGCAGTTTGAGCAAACATCGGTGATACAAACGAAAAGTTTGCACCAGAGTCAAATAACACTTTAGCACGTATTGAATTCAGGAGAAATGTACCTGTTACTACATCTGGCGATACTTCGGCCTCATTCTTAGTCATCTGGAAAGATCGTCCACGCGCCCCTCCTTGTCCTCCTTGATTCCCAGTAGTTCTTCCCCGATTACCCGATGCATTACTCCCCATTGTTAACTGCAGATTTCTTAGCAAGGGGCAATTCGGTCGAATATGATTTGGAGAATTGCAATTAAAACACCTTTTGTTGGTTGGACAATTTCTAGACAAATGGCATGCTTCACCACATTTATAACACTTCCTCGGATTCATCTTATCACTACCTTGATGAACTTTCGTACAGCTCTTTTGTTCAGTTCGGTTGTCATATCTCACAGTCTTGGGTCCTCGAAAGGATGAAGGCCCTTCCCATTTTCGTTTCTCAACAACTTTCCCTTCTGATTGTCTATTCTTGTTTCTTTCTGTCACCTCAGCTGCCTCTACCGTCAGTGGAAAGGTATTGAGGTTCATTGCAATAACAAATTCCCTGATTGAGGGCTTCAGACCCCAAATAAACATTTCTATCTTTCTTGATTCAGTCGACACATAATGTTCGGCAAAGCGAGAGTATTCAATAAATTTTTCAGTATACTCCCGTACAGTCCTATTTCCTTGTTCCAGCTTCAAGAAATCTTCTTCCATTTGTCTCACAGCCGTTTTAGGACAAAACTGATTTTTAAATCGATCCACAAATTCTATCCATGACATAGTCTGTAAAACATCCGTTCTGGTAGACGATTCCACTTCTCACCAGAATAAAGCATTTGACTTTAATTATCAAATCGTACTTTATCTGTTTCTGGGCACCGGATGGTGTTGAACACAGATTCCATCTCTTTGATCCAGCACATTGCTTTCACCGGATCTCTTTCTCCAGAGAAGGTTGGTGGTTTACACGCTAAAAATGTCTTAATATCTCCTTCTCTATTATGAGTGATTGGAGCAGATGGATAAACCTCTACTCTTTCTGTTTCTATTCTAGCAGGTATTCCCATAATAGATATCAGAGTTTCTCGTAATTTTCCCATTTCCTCTGCTAACACATCTCTGGTTATATATTCTGGGTGTGGTACCGTTCCTCCTTGATCATTCCCAAAGTGTGATTCTTCCTGCTCAAAATATATTTAAGCTCGACTCCTTCCCTGAGACTGACTTCTTCCTCTTCCTCGTCCTCTTGGTCTTCCTCGACCTCTATTTCCAGCTGTACTGACTGGAAAGTTAACCAAAGATTCCTCTCTTTCTTCAGATTCTGGACGAGCTATTCTTTCAGACCTTCTGGTTCGGTTAGACATCTGTAGAATTTAATATTAATATTCACGTATTCACATTCCCAAATATAATAAAGTATTCAAGTTCAGATATGTACCTGTAAATTTATAATTACACTGGCCAGATGTAATTAAAATTCACCTTACACACTATTCTTTCAACTTATCATATTTATATCCAATGGTGCTAACTATGTCCGGGACCCTTAACATRCAATAAAACAGTTTAAGTCTAGGTATCATGCTGTTAAAATACCTAAATCCCTTAAACTCAGGCTCTAATACCATTCTATAACGCCCCAACCCACACATTGCATGTAACACATATTTCATACTAAAGAAATACATATTCATATACATCTGGGTCCCTTAGTACAAGAATACCATCATGACCAAATACAAGGTCCAAAAATTCGAAATGCATAACTTGTACTAATCAACAAAACTACTCATCAAAAGCAACTTCTTATCCAAAATGCATGTAAGAAAAGCATTACATCTTTTCTTTTCCCTTACCTTCTGTACCTCCTGCAATACATATTTAAAATCACAAAAAYGAGGGTTAGACTGAARRGTCTAGTGAGTTACCCTAATCATGTAATTGCAGGGTGAAGGATCACCAAAATCTTTATAAAACAATTATTCACATATATAACAAATATATGAATACGCAAGAAGGTAATATCAAATCCTTTTCCACTTTCAAGCTTACCACGTAGCTATACAAATTCCATACCTTTGAACCAATTGGGTTCCATTTAATACCATTTTAAACCTTTTCTTTATCAATTAAGGTTTAAACAAAGATTCAGGCCAAACCTGACGTTTCCTTCTCAATAACATCCAGACTATGATTTCCAATAAGAACCTTGATCCTAAATCTTTAAATCACAAAGATATAAAGATTCCAGATCACGGTAATCTTAAAGAATATAATAGAAAGTGTTATATAATACCACACATAAACATGCCACCCTTATAACAAATGGACACCTCTCCTTAATATGCCACCCTTATATCAAATGGACACCTCTCCTTGATATGCCACCCTTATATCAAATGGA
>NC_037530.1:18723022-18729079 GCF_001531365.2 Cynara cardunculus var. scolymus
TCCTTGATATGCCACCCTTATCACTTCATCAAAACATTTATAAAATAATTCCGGATAGACCGCAGTCATAGGAATTATTATCAGTTCGAAAACATTTAAATCAAAACTTCATTTTTATGATAAAAGAATTCTCATCAAAACATTTTTTTAACGTAGTCCGGTCAACAACCGGTCAACAATCTGGTCAAACATTATCCGGATTAAACACTTAGAATTTAAGTCCAATTTGTCCGGACATCTAATCCGGTCAACACATCACATACTCTTTGAACGGTTTACACTTAGAACAATTTCACATTTTGAACGGATAACAAATCCGGACAACRGTHCGTTCAAGACTCGTCYGGTTTAAGACTAAACCGCTCACCACATGGTCGTATTCCTACTTCTCAGTTTAAAATCATAAATAATACTATCATTTATAAACCGCTCAACACTCAACCGGTTTACCAACTCCAGACAACAAACCACTCATGGCTTGTCCGGTTTAAACTAGTCCGGTCACTAAACCGTTTAAAGCTTGTCCGGTTTTAAAACAATCCGGACAATAAACTTTCAAGGCTTGTCCGGTTTAAACTAGTCCAGTCACTAAACCGTTTAAAGCTTATCCAGTTTTAAAACAATCCGGACAATAAACCTTTCAAGGCTTGTCCGGTTTAAACTCTAATCCGGTTACTCTTTGTCCGGATAACACTTAGACAACATAAACAAGGTTTCCTTTCAAAAGATTACAATACGAGACATGCAAATAAAACCAAAAGAATTTTATACAAAAAGGCTTAGAAACCACTCACCTTATAAAGCTTTTGACACAAAAATGCTAGAAATCGATCCCTTTTGAAACTGGACTCTTGAAACCAACTTGAAATCACCTCCTTTTTGCTAAACGGACAATACTTCTTTTAAAAACTCTCAAACTTTCTCAAAATGGCAGGAAAAGGTAAATGAGGGGGATGAAGCCCCTTTTATACCTTCCAAACAAGGAAGGTCGGCTACTTTACCAAGCCACGTGTATGCATATTAAAACTTCATATACACCTATGCATATCCACATGCACCCATGCATACCCACATGCATACACATACATACATCCATAATAAACATATATATATATATATATATATATATACTCACACAAAAAAAAAAATATATATATATATATATATATATTCAATTAATTCATAAATTCTCATACCGGCAAGTATCAATTATCATGCTTTCACGTAATTATTAAATCAGATAATCATGTATTAAATACCTTGGGTAATAACCAGGATCTGGTTATCACAAAAATCCACAATAAATAATTACAAAATCAATAAAATATATTAAAAAACTAACAAAAAGTCAATTCACACAAGTAAGAACCAAAGCTTTTGTACAAGAATTCAAAAGATGTGATGTTCTTATACAAACTCTCTCCAATGATGGTTTTTCTACAAACCTACACTTACTGCTTATTTGAGCATCTCCAACAAATTCTCAATTTCTTTGCAATAGAGAATCAAAAGTACAAATTCTAAATAAATTACATTTAACTCCAACGAATTCTCTATATTAGAGATTTCATCATTAATTATATTATTTAATTATTCTATAATTTTATGAGCTCCACACCCTTTTAAAAAAACATTATATAAAATCATATTAATCCAACCTCGTTTTGGTGGAACGAATAAAAAACACATTTATCTCTCATCTCCTTAGAGTTTTAGAGAATTCTCTGTATTAAGAGTTTTCTCTATGATTCTTTATTTTAGAGAATAAAAGAGGAAAATTGTTGGAGCATTATAGAAAACAAAATGTTGATTTTCTTTATTTTTAGAGAAACTGTTGGAGATGCTCTTAGGTGTCAAAATGAAAGTTCTGAAAATACGTTACTCAAAATAGGAATCAGAATTGTGCATGTTACATTTTTTTGGGTGTAATTTGTCCTAATTAATATTGGTATAGTATTTTAGTAATTAAATTTAAATCAAACATTATATTCGATTTTTTATAAATTTAACATTAATATATTGACAAATATTAAAGAAAATGAAAAAATATAATTTATATTACGATAAAATATATTACATAATAAAAATACAAATTTAACATAAATTAAATTACATCATTGTTCGTTTAAAATTTCTAAGTTGATATTTGTCAAATCTTCTTTGTGGTTTGGTACTCATTGTTGTATGATCCATTTACATTAATCTCATGAATTAAATATATGTAAATAGATTAATACTATACAAAACATCAAGAAATTTAATTATTTTCAGGCCTAATTTACAATTATTTGTTTATTGAATCAAATATATTTTATAAATTAAAATAAAATAATATATTTAATTAATTAATTTATAATAATTATTTAATTAAATTATTTGATATTAAGTTACAGTTAAATAATTTTAAATTATATTTTTATTGTTATTCCATAAACTAGTTTTTTTATGATAAAGTATTAAATTAAAAAAATTGGTTAGAAATTATTATAATAAAAAATAATTTCTAGATAATTTTCTAATCAAATTCTCTTGGAAATGCATGTATCAAGAATTTTGTAGTATGCGTTAACATAAGTAATCATAAATCAAACTATTTATTAAAATTTCATTTCTTAATAGTTTTAACTTTGTCATTATTAATACAGGATAAAGGGTTTTATATGTGATTATTTTGGGATTTTATATATGATTTTTCAACTATATATAAGTCAAGTGCATATGAAAGTAATGGTATTTATATACGGTTCAAAAAATATTTAAAACGACATTCATAACCGTGTATGAAAGTATCTAACTATCCATCTTACACGGTTTTTAGAGGAAACCGTATACAAATGTATATAATCTTAAACGGTTTTTTCATCATAATCGTGTACAAATGTCTATATTCATAAACGTTTTTTTTGATAGAACCGTGTACACATATATATATATAATTGTACATGGTATTTTGAGAACAGTGTACAAATGTGTATCATTTATAAAAAAAACTGCAAATTTTGTACATAGTTTTCTTCACTTGAAACGTGTATAATGATATATATATATATATATATATTATGTTTTTTTTGTCCATGTGGTTTGTTGAAAATTTCTTTTTTCATTCTTATGGTTTGAAATTAGAATTTTTATCGCTATGGCTTATAATTCATTATCCTTTTCAGCCTTATGATTTAAAATTTATTGCTTTATCCGTCCCTATGGTTTATAGTTTATTTCTATTTTAGGTCTTCATACCTAAAAGTAGTGTTTTGGCCTCAGAGACGAAAATAGAAATGAATTACAAACTATAAGAATGAAAACCAAAATTTTAAAACCACAATGATAAAATCTGATTCTTTTTAACAAACGAACAACATATTTTACTATTTTTGATTATTATTCTCCATTTTGCTACTATCTATTATTCCAAATCAATACCACTAAACTAATCAAGCTACACCAATGGGAAATTCTTAAAAAAATAGAAGTGATGTTATTTTAAGCTAAACGGCTCCTAAATCCTTATCGACAACATTTCATCTAAATTAACATGGCTATCATTGTCTGATTCATAGTTATCATTGGTGTCATTACAATCACGATCAATTGTGTAATTACAGTTATCAAAATACTCTCAATGTTAAATCAACAAGTATATCGTTCCATAAACTCACGTAAGATTAGATGGTCTTTATTTAAATTATGATAACAATATCTAGAAACAAATTATAATTCCGACAAGGACACTGAATTTCACTTTCTCTATTGTTCAACTGCTTAATCTCAATATCCTCCTTAAACTGATCAAGACTGACCAAGTATTCCTTTGTAGCTCATGGTATTTGGTGCATATAATCACTACAATCCATCTATAATGTGAAAATAACTTACTAATTATAAATGCATGCATGACATGAGTAGAGAAGAGAAGGCAATAGGTGGTCATCCTAACCCACTTTTTGAATACTTTTTCTCATATGTGAATGCATATAATAGATTGATTATTAAAAATCGACAACGTTTCCGGTTAACACCCTGAATATGCGTATAACTAATACACATTTTTGTAGGAGTAAAGGAATGCGTCTACCTAAATTTTCTTAAAATAATCAATTGGTTATATGCATTCACATCCTAAATGAAAAAAATATCCAAAAAACAATCTCAATTAGGGGAGTATCCAAAATTAATCTCTATTTGATCAAAATTCCGACAAGACATCCTAAAGGCAAATGCATGGATTTATATGCAATATTAGGACAACCTTAGGGGTGGTAAAAGTTGTAAATGACACTTTTTGAGTTTTCAACAAGGAGTCACGATAGAAAAACTTTTTTTTACACTATCAAACACAAGATTAATAATGCATAAAAGTAAAGTAGAGAAAGTGATACCAACACTGTTGTTTAGAGTGGTTCACCAACTTGGCTAATCCACTTTTCGAGACACTTTTCAAGACACTTTTCTAGACAAAGATTCATTATAAGGTGTTCATCGTGGTAGAATACAAATCTTGGTACAAATGATTGTAGTCTTCTTTTGCTTTTGCTAGAGGATAATGTAGATCACTCACACTAAACATAAATACTCATAAGATCAACACAATACTTGGATGATCAAAGAATGTTTGAGAGTTCTGAATGCTTGTTATTTTTGCTCCACAACCAAATTTTTTTTTGCTTTGAATGCTTCAAGACTTATCTTTAAAGGCTGAGATAAGACCTAGAAAATTTGAATTCATATCTAGTAGACATCCGAATTAAGGATTTTAGAAAGGACCAGTTAAAAATACTGTTGTGCCAAATTAGATTTCAATGTAGACGTCCAGATGGTTAAAAGGGACGTTCACATTGATCCTTCCAGCTATCACCATTTATTGACCCATCTTTGCATTTAATGCATCTTCGCTTAAGAAAGCAATATATCACAATCTTTGAAAATCTGATCATAGACAATCATGAATATTGAAGTTTTTTTAAGTTTTCAAGACTTATTATGTATGTACACACACACACACACATATTTGAGTTTCATTTTATAAAACTGTTTTTCCTCTGACTTAGACAAGGTGTGTTTGTAGAACAAGGAGTTGAATACAAACACAACAAATGTTCCACTTTTTGATTTTGTATGTTTACCGAAAACAAAGAATTACAGATTTGTTGCGGAAATTAGAAAGGAAAGACCTAATCTTAAACAATATGATTGGTGAAAAATTTGCTAACAACTAAAAGAGTGACATAAGAAGATACCCTTTCAGATCTGTACTACTAAGATGGTCCTTAAGATGGTTGACACCGATTTTTCCTTAAAAACTATCACTCAGAATATCTTTCAAAACGGATGAGTTGCAACACATGACAAGTGTAACACCCCATATCACACATTGTATGTAACATATACTTCATACGAAAGAAATACATGTTTATACATCACTTAGGTCCCACAGTACAAGAATCTACCAGTATAAAATACATGGCTCAAAAATTCAAAATACATTTCTTGTACTAACATCGTTCATCAATCAAAACTATACATCATAAACAATTCTTCATGTAGATAAGCATATAGGAAAATATCACATTTTCCCTTTCCCCTTACCGTCCGCACCTCTTGCAATACATAGTTAAAATCACAAAACGAGGGTTAGACCGAAAGGTCTAGTGAGTTACCCTATTTAAGTTATTGCAGGGTGATAATCACCAAAACTTTTTAAATAAAACAACTTTTCACATTATAATCAATATATGAACAAATGGGGCATATTACCAGTTCCTTCCCCTTTTCAAGCCAAGCATTCAGCTATTCAAACAACATACCTTTGAACCAAACAGGTTTCATATAATGCCACTTTTTAAACCTTTTCTATCAAACAAGGTTTATTTAAAGTTTCAGGCCAAACTTGTTATTTTCTCCTCAATAACATCCAGACTACGATTTTCAATAATAACCTTGATCCTAATCTTTAAATCACAAAGAAATAAAGATTCCAAACCATGATAATCTTAAGGGATATAATAGAAAGAGTTATATCATTCAACACACATACAAATGCCACCCTTATATCAAATGTAC
>NC_037530.1:18729129-18740241 GCF_001531365.2 Cynara cardunculus var. scolymus
ATGCCACCCTTATCCCATGGTACACCTCTCCTTGATATGCCACCCTTATCCCATGGTACACCTCTCCTTGATATGCCACCCTTATTCCTCATCAAAACATTTTACAAAAACAATTTCAAATAGACTGCAGTCAATGGAATTATTATCAATCCAAAATCATTTATATCAAATTTTTCCTTTTATGATAAAATAACAATTTTTATCAATCAAGCACAAGGCATAGTACAAATCCGGTCAACTTGGCTTGGCCGGACTTCATCTCCGGTCAATTCTTGGCCGGTTTACCAAATCCGGACAACACATCGCTCAAGGCTTGTCCGATTTAACACTTAGAATAAATTCTGACACTTTTGTCCGGATAACAAGTCCGGACAATACATCGCCTAAGGCTTGTCCGATTTAAAAAATATTCGGACACCATTTAGTCGTATTCCTACTTCTCCGTTCAAAATACTTGGTATAAACTCAATAATCATAAATCGCTCAACACTTGTTCGGTTTAAGACTAAATCACTTAAGCCCTAACCAGTTTAGGGTTTAAATCGCCCAACCCTTATCCGGTTTAAGACTAATCCGAACAACACTCCAGTGAATAACTTTTAAATCAAAAATAAAGTTCTATACTCAATTATACAATTATGAAGAGTTAAAAAGTAGTAAGAATCACTCACCTTAAGCAATTTATTTTGAAAACCAGATACTTGAAAGCAACTTGAATACCGATCAAAAAAATCCAGTCAACACTTCTTCACTTAAATCGCTCACTTGAGGTTCCAAAATGGCAAGAAGAATAAACTGGAGGCTAAGCCCTCCTTTTATACCCTTTCCTACTTAGGAAAGTCGGTTGCCTCATGCAGCCTTCACATGCATGCATACATAATTTAATACATACATTCACTTAAGCATACTCACATACATACATGCATATCATGCATATATATTTCTTATGCATAAAATTCACATATTTGTTGGATACTCATTTATGCACATAATTTCATCTACTAACATGATCAAAATAAAACAAATTTATCATGCTATCACGTAATCACTTATCAAATAATCACACACATTAATTACCTTGGGTGATAATCAGGATCTAGTTATCACAACAAGGATGACCTTTTATAGCCCCCATTGCATTGAATAATGCTATCCAACTTTAGTGAGTGTCTCTTTCTGATTTGCTAAATAGTGTATGCTTGTACTCCTCATTTCAGCCTTTAAAGTTGATGTAGATACTTGTTAAACTAACCCATCTTTTTGTATGTAGAGGGAACAGTAAAGGAAGTATGATACTAATAAAATAGTACTTTAGAACTTACTTTGTCTGACATACCAATCATGTTCTCATACTAGGATGAGAGTTGGTGACCCAAACTTGCTAGATAAGTTTGCACTCTAATTTCATCTTGCTAGAAGTAGTATTTGTCATTCTAATTTTGACTTATCTTGTATTGATATTCTTTCGGCTAGATGAGAATACAATCCGCTCTAGTGAAGATCTTGATCTCTCTTCAACTAGTCTTCGATTTTGTTGAAGGCTTTTTGTTCTTGGATCAATATAGATAGCTACAAGACTTTATAAAAAAAAACCTATCTATTTTTCCAAAATATAAGTTATAGATTGAATTCAAGCTCATACTATATATGGAGGATGAAGATTAAGATGAAACATATAAATTTAGAGTATTTATGGGCTTACAAGAATCAAGGTTGAATGATCATGTTAGTGGATCAATTGGATTCTTGCATTCATATGAAGAAATATCAAATATGAGATTTGATCCTAAAATACTATGTAAGATGTAAATCCGAAAAATGATTATTGACACATAAACACTAAGTCCATAAATAAAATCCAGTTGTGGAATCCAACTCTAAGAACTGATTTTGGATGTCAATACACTTTGATAGATCTGAGTGAATTTTCGTATGTCGAATCCAATATTTATGAGGCAAGAATATATTCTAAATGTTGAATAGGATGTTATTTGCATTATTGTCATGGTTGAGACCATCAATTTCACCATATTTGTTAAAAATACAAATACCCAAGATGAATAACACCTAGAAAATAAATCACACCGAAACTCATAAGTCATAAGAATCCAAACTCATAAATTTAGTGTTTGGTTCAAGAATGTGTTTTAAAGTTGTATTCAAGTTCTCACATTGTATTGTTTTTGTAATAGTTAGCATTTACTATTTCCTTAGTATAAATAGGATTTAGCTCTCTAATTGTCATTAGTTCAGTTTATTAATCTGATTAGTGTTGTAATCATTTCTGTAATTCTCTCTCAAGAAATCTATTAAAGATTTGGTGAAAAATCTCTCTCTACTCAATCTTGTTCTTGATCTTGAAGAATTATTCTGATTTTGTATGATTTGGGAGCTTCAATTGGTATCAGATCACAGTCTGCAGCAATTTGATTAGAGGATTAACCAATTTTTTGAGGAAATTTGCACAAATTTTAGAGGATTTAACCGACTGTTCTTGACTGTTCTTCATCTGTTTTTGAAGTTCATCGACAAAATTGCACATTTTTTGCTTGAATTGCATCGATTTTGAGTGTTAATTGATATAATTTGCACTACTGAATTCGCATTTTTAATCTGAACAACTTTGTTTCACATAGATTTTGATTTTAATCAAGTTTAGAACCGATTTTGATCGATTTTTGAGTTTACGTAATCTATTTCTGTTCTTCAAAAACTCATAATTTTGCATGTTTTGATCCATATTTTTGGTGAAAAAGTGTCAAAATTTTGTTTTTGCTTGAATCGTAATACGTATAACTCTTGATCGGTTTAGTGTAAAGCGCTTAATACTTGTACGATTTAAGACTTGTAATTCTGTGAATTGATTGTTTGTGCGATTTAGGATAAACAGGGTAAGACTTGATCGATTTAGAGGTAAATCGTTTGTTACTTGTTCGATTTAGTGAGGGATTTAGCTTAATCCGCCTGTCATATCGTTGATTCGTTGTGCCATTTGTTTGTAATTCGGTTGTTTCCTGAGCGATTTAGCTGTGCGATTTAAATTGATTAATTGTGTGATTAAATCTCAAGTGTTTGTGCGATTTGATCTTTGTGAGATCTTTGACTTTGACTTAGAGAACGGATTGTTGAGTGGATTTTGACTTTCTTTAGTGAGCGGATTTGACTAGTTGAGCGATTTGATTTTGTTGACTTTTAAGTGGGTTGAATTTGTTGACTTTGAATTTGAGCGAATTTGTTCGTATTTTGACTTGTTGACTAGGTTGACTTGACTTGTTGACTAGGTTGACTTGACTTGTTGACTTTTTACGTCCGTATTCAATTTTATTAACTGTGCGAATTTTTACTTAGTGTTTGAATCATCCGTATTGAGATTTATTAATTGTGTGATTTTTGGCTAAGTGTTTGAATTGACCGGATTTCTCATCCGGATTTCTTGTAAATTGAGCGAGTTAATTGTCTTTGTTGTCCGGATATCTAATCCGGATAACTTAGTTTGAATAGAAATTATTGACTATCTCTTTTGTCCGGATATCTAATCCGGATAAGCTTGTCCGGACTTCTAATCCGGATAAGTCTGTGTGCTTAATTTTTCTAAGTTTTGAATGAGTGCAAATCCTTGTATGCGATTTAATTGAAATATTTTTGAATCCTAATCCTTTAATTTAAATTTTGAATTGCAATTGATCCTATATCATACTAATGTGATAAAATGAGTTCAAGAGAGGCAATGGCTATAAGTACTGACACCAAACCACCAGTATTGTTTAGAGAAGACTATAACCCGTGGAGAGACAGATTATTGAACTTCATAGAAAGAATGAAAGAAGGTGATATGATCATGGAATATTTGATGGAAGGTCCTGCTGTATTTTACAGAGAGAAACCTGCCGTTCCTGAAGAAGGCAGACCAGCTGAAAGAATAATCAAAGAAAAGAATCGATATAATGTTCAAGAAAAGGAGAGAGCACATGTTGATGTGTTATGTGTGATAACCGGATCCTGGCTACCACCTAAGGTAACTGATACGTGATTATTTATTATGTATTTATGTGATAACATGATAAATTCATATATTTGATCATGTGAGTATGGGTGTTTTTATGCATATATATATATATATGTATGCATAATGTGAAAAGCATATAATTAAATATATATATATATATGTATGTGTGTGCATGATTATTTATATGCAAATGTATGTATGCATGAGTTTGTTTGTATGCATTAATGTATTGCATGCATGATAATATTCATAAAATCAGGAAAGCATGTGAGCATAACCGCCTTCCTATTTTGGGAAGGGGTATAAATATAGGTTGAGACTCTCAATTTAACCTCTTGACCATTTCAAAAAGTAAAAAGTAATTGAGAGAGAAAATTGTCCGGATTATTTTTGATTGAAATCAAGGAGTAGATTCAAGTTGGGTTCAATCTTGTTTCCAAAAGATTGTAAAGGTGAGTGGTTTAATTGCTTTGAAATTCTTGATAATTGCATAAATTGATTGTGTAACTTTTCATCTGGTTTGAAAATTAAATCGCATGAGTATTATCCGGATTTTTACCTAAACCGGATAAGAGTTGGGCAATTTAATATAAATCGAACAAGGATTAGTTGATTTATAATGAAACCGGACAAAGTATAAGCGATTTAAGTGTAAACCGCCCAAGTGTTAAGCGGTTTAGTTATAAACCGGACATGCTTTAACCGGTTTAAAAGTTGAGCAATTTATGAACTTTGATTTTTATAATCAAGTGTTTTGATCGGAGAAGCATGAATACGATCCTGAGATGGCCGATTTATCTTAAATTTGATAATGAGGAATAGAGTTGTCTGGATTTGATATCCGGACAATAGTGTTGGAAAAATTTATTTTACAAATATTAAATCGGACAAGTATATGGAGTGTTGTCCGGACTAGTTATCCGGACAAGGTTGACCGGATTGTATCACGGACTTATCATTTTATTGTTTGATTTACAAAATGTGGGAATTTCTGGTAAAATGAATTTGAACTAATAACAATTCCATTGACTGCGGTTTATTCTATATGGAATTGTTTTGTGAAATATTTTGATAAGGAAATAAGGGTGGCATATCAAGGAGAGGTGTACCATGGGATAAGGGTGTCATATCAAGGAGAGTTGTACCATGGGATAAGGGTGGCATATCAAGGAGATGTGTACATTTGGATATAACGGTGGCATTTGTATATGTGTGTGTTATATAATATAACTTCTACTATTATATCTCTTAAGATTACCATGGTCTGGAATCTTTATTTCTTTGTGATTTACACATTTAGGATCAGGGTTCTTATTTGAAATCATAGTTTGAATATTATTGAGGAGAAGATAACATGTTTGGCCTGGAACTTTGAATAAACCTTATTTGATTTAAAAGGTTTGAAAGTGGCATTATGAGAAATTGATTAGTATAAACCTGTTGGGATTTGATGAACTATTTACAAGAAAAAATTATTAGCTTGGAATGTGAAAGGTATTAATAATTGTGTTCTTACTAGTTCATATATTTCTTATATATATGACAAGTTGTTTTATATAAAAGTTTTGGTGATTTTCACCCTGCAATGACATTAAAAGGGTAACTCACTAGACCTTTCGGTCTAACCATCGTTTTGTATTTTAAATATCTATTGCATGAAGTGCTGAAAGTAAGGAGAAGGGAAAAATGTAATATTTTCCCTATATGATTATCTGCGTGAAGATTTATTGTCAGCTCATATAGTTTTGATAGATGCAATTGGATTAGTGCAAGAATTGTATATTGAATTTTTGGACCATGTATTTTATACTGGTAATTTCTTGTACTAAGGGACCTATGTGATGTATAAATATGTATTTCGATGTATGAAGTATATGTTACATGCAATGTGTGGTATGGAGTGTTACAGAAAGTGGTATCAGAGCCTGAGTTTAAGGGATTTAGGTATTCAACAACATGACACCTAGACTTAAACTGTTTTATTGCATGTTAAGGGTCCCGAACATAGTTAGCTCCATTGGAAATAAATATGATGAGTTGAAAGAATAGTGTGTAAGGTAAATTTTAATTACATCTGGCCTGTGTAATTATGAATTTACATGTACACATCTGAACTTAAATACTTCATTATATTTGGGAATGTAAATACGTGATTATTAACACTAAAATATGCAGATGTCAAGCCGAACTATGAGATCTGAAAGAACGGCTCGTCCAGAGTCTGAAGAAAGGGAAGAATCACCTGTTAATCTCCCGACTGGCACATCCGGATTTAAAGGCCGAGGAAGACCAAGGGGACAAGGCAGAAGAAGAAGTCAGTCTCAAGGAAGGGGTCGAACTGAAATTCATTCTGAACCTGAAGAATCCCATTCAGGGAAGGTTCAGGAGAGATTGGTGCCACACCCTGAATATGTAACCAGGGACATGTTGGCAGAAGAAATGGGGAAGTTGCGGGAAACTCTGACTTCTATCATGGGGGTACCAGCTAGGGTAAAAACAAAAAAGTAGAAGTTCATCCCTTGATACCGGTTACTCACAATAAGAAGGGAGATATCAAAATGTTTTTGGCATGCAAGCCACCAACATTCTCTAGAGAAAGAGATCCAGTAAAAGCAATGTGCTAGATCAAAAAAATGGAATCAGTGTTCAACACCATTCGGTGTCCGAAAACATATAAAGTTCGATTTGCTATTTCAGTCTTGAAATCAAATGCTTTGTTCTGGTGGGAAGTTGAATCATCGGCTAGAACAGATGTTTTACAAACATTGTCTTGGGCAGAATTTGTGGAATGATTCAAGAATCAGTTTTGTCCTCAAACTGCAGTAAGACAAATGGAAGAAGATTTCTTGAAGCTAGAACAGGGAAATGGAATAGTTCGGGAATATACTGAAAGATTTATTGAATACTCTCGATTTGCCGAACACTATGTTTCATCCTAACCTAGAAAGATAGAAAGGTACATCTGGGGTTTGAAACCCTCAATCAGAGAGTTTGTAATTGCCATGAACCCCAATACCTTTTCATTGACAGTAGATGCGGCCGAAGTGACCAAACGAAATAAGAATCGGCAGCCAGAAGGAAAAGTTGTAGAGAAAAGAAAGTGGAAGGGGACTTCATCTTTTCGAGGGCCTAAAACTGTAATATATGATAACAAACCCGAGCAGAAGGTCGGTGTGAAAGTTTGCAAGCAATGCCGACAGATACATCAGGGTGAGTGTAAGACAGACCCAAGAAAATGTTATAAGTGTGGTGAAGTAGGCCATCTGTCCAGAAATTGCCCAGCTAACAGAAGGTGTTTTAATTGCAATTCTCCGGATCATATTCAGCCGAATTGTCCATTATTAAGAACTCTGCAGTTAACAATGGGGACTAACGCATCGGGTACTCGGGGAAGGCCTACAGTAAACAGAGGAGGGCAAGGAGGGGCACGGGGACGGTCCTTCCAAATGACCAAGAACGAGGCAGAGGCGTTGCCAGATGTAGTAACATGTACCTTCCTTCTGAATTCAATACATGCTAAGGTGTTATTTGACTCTGGTGCAAACTTTTTGTTTGTGTTCCCATTATTTGCTCAAACTGCATGTTTGAATTATGTGTTACTTAATGACAAATTAGTAGTCGATACTGCTAATAGTCAGGAAACTGTTACTAGTGTGTTCAATAACTGTATTATTGTTATTGAGGGTTGTGAACTACCGATTCGGTTATTCCCTATGCCGATGAAAGAATTCGATGTAGTGGTGGGTATGGACTGGTTGGCAAAATATCAGGCTAGTATTATTTACAATCAGAAAATGATCAGAATTACTCCACCAGACCAATGAACAGTTGTTATTTATGGTGATCGTCAGAATCACCATACTAGTATTTTGACAGTAATGAAAGCCTAGAAAAGTATTAGAAAGAAGTGTCAGGGATGTTTAGCATACATAATTGATATGAAGAAAGAGAAAGGAAAAGAAAAATCGATTCCGATTGTTAATGAATATCCAGAAGTCTTTTCAGAGGACTTATCTGGATTACCACCAGACAGAGTCATTGAATTCCGAATTGATCTCGTACCAGGGCTGCGCCAGTAGCAAATGCACCATACCAGTTAGCTCCATCTGAGTTGAAGGAATTAGTTGCACAGTTAAAAGATCTGACTGATAAGGGATTTATTAGACCCAACACTTCACCTTGGGGTGCTCCGGTCTTATTTGTCAAAAAGAAAGATGGATCTATGGGAATGTGTATAGACTATCGTGAATTGAACAAATTAACGATCAAAAACAAATATCCTTTACCAAGGATTGATGATTTATTTGATCAGTTGGTAGGAGCAAGTTATTTCTCTAAGATTGATTTAAGATCAGGATATCATCAGCTCAAGGTCAGGGAAGAAGACGTTGCTGCAACAACATTCAGAACTAGATACGGGCATCATGAATTCTTAGTTATGCCATTTGGCTTAACTAATGCGCCCACAACCTTTTATGGATTTGATGAATAGGGTATGTAAGGAATATCTTGATAAATTCGTTATTGTATTTATCGATGATATTCTTATATACTCTAAAACCAAAGAAGAACATGCAAAACATCTTCGTCTGATATTAGAATTATTAAGGAGAGAAAAGTTGTACACAAAGTTATCTAAATGTGAGTTCTGGTTAAGAGAAGTCCAATTCCTGGGTCATGTCATCTCAGAAGTAGGGATAAAAGTAGATCTAGTAAAAATAGAAGCAGTTACAAAATGGGAAGCTCCGAAAACTCCTTCTGAGGTCCGAAGCTTTTTGGGACTGGCAGGCTATTATCGTAAGTTCATTCAGGACTTTTCTAAGATAGCCGTGCCATTGACTAAATTAACTCGGAAGAATATTAAATTTCAGTGGGAAGAAGAGCAACAAAAGGCTTTCCAATTATTAAAAGATCATCTTTGCAGTGCGCCAGTATTGACTCTACCAGATAGATCTGAAGACTTTGTGGTTTACAACAATGCTTCAAAGTTAGGGTTAGGATGTGTTCTGATGCAGAGAGGAAAAGTGATTTCTTATGCGTAAAGACAGTTGAAAGATCATGAGAAACAATATCCAACCCATGACATGAATTAGCTGCAGTGGTGTTTGCTTTGAAAATTTGGAGACATTATCTTCTGGGAACGAAATGTCAGATTTATACTGATCATAAAAATTTACAACATTTGTTTTGCTAGAAAGAATTAAATATGCGACAGCGTTGGTGGATTGAACTAGTTAATGACTATGATTGTGAAATCCTCTACCACCCGGGAAAAGCCAACGTGGTAGTTGACGCTTTGAGCAGGAAAGAAAAGAGCAGAACTGTTAAAGCTATGGCAATGAAAATGAATTTGGTTCCTGACATTTGTAAAGAAATTCAGAGATGTCAACAAGAAGCTATGAAAGAAGAAATCGTTAAAACAGAAAGCTTGGGTAAGATGATTTCAACCTTGGAACCAAATGATGAAGGACTAATGTGCTTTCAAGGGCGAATTTGGGTATCGTGTTTTGGAGATATCCGGAACACTGTATTAAATGAAAGCCATAAGTCCCGATACTCTGTTCATCCAGGCACCAATAAGATGTATAGAGATTTGAAACCTTTTTATTGGTGCCTCGGGTTTAAAAGGGACATAGCTAAATATGTGGAACAGTGTTTGACATGTCTACAGGTTAAGATTGAACATCAAAAGCTGTATGGAAGCCTTCAATCTTTGTGGATACCTGTATGGAAATGGGATCACATTACAATGGATTTCGTCATGAAGTTGCCTCGAACTCCAAAGGGGTATGACACGATTTGGGTAATTGTTAATCGTCTCACTAAATCTGCGTATTTTCTAGCCAATAAGAGAGAAGTACTCTCTAGAAAAGCTAGAACAGATTTATATCAAAGAAATAGTAACCAGACATGGTGTACCAGTATCTATTATTTCTGATAGAGGTAGTCGGTTTACTTCAAAGTTCTGGGAAGGGTTGCAGAAAGCTTTGGGGTCTGAAATCCGACTAAGTACAACTTATCATCCGCAAACTGATGGACAGAGTGAAAGAACTATCCAGACTCTCGAAGACATGTTAAGAAGTTGTATTATTGACTTCAGGGGATCATGGGAAGATCATTTGTCGTTGATAGAGTTTGCATATAACAATAGTTACCATTCCAACATCCAAGCGGCACCATATGAAGTGTTGTATGAACGTAAATGCCGAACCCCATTATGTTGGAACGAGGTGGGTGAAAGACAACTGATGGGTCCTGAAATTGTCCAAGAAACTTCTGAGAAGATCGGGCAAATTCGCGAAAGAATCAGAACAGCACAAGATCGCCAGAAAAGTTATACTAATAATTGTCGAAAACCAATTGAATTTTCTGTAGGTGATTTTGTGATGTTGAAAGTCTTGCCGTGGAAGGGTATCATCAGATTCGGAAAGAGGGGTAAGCTCAATCCGAGGTATGTTGGGCCGTTCAAAATATGTAAGCGAATTGGGCCAGTGGCATATCAGTTAGAGCTACCAGAAGAATTAAGTTTGATTCATGACACTTTCCACATATCAAATCTGTGGAAATGTTTAGCTGATCCAAGTCTTGCTGTACCATTACCGAAGGTTAAACTGGACAGTAAGCTGAACTTTGTGGAAACACCGGAAGCTGTAATTGACCGGAAGATCAGCATGTTGAGAAACAAAGAGATCAGTCTGGTTAAGGTTTAGTGGAAGTTTCACAAAGAACTAGAAGCAACTTGGGAATTGGAGACTAAAATGAGATCAGAATACCCGTGGCTTTTTGATTAAAGGGATTCCGGGACGGAATTCTTATGAGGGGTAGATAATGTGATAACCGGATCCTGGCTACCACCTAAGGTAACTTATACGTAATTATTTATTATGTATTTATGTGATAAGATGATAAACTGATATATTTGATCATGTGAGTATGGGTGTTTTTATGCATATATATGTATGCATAATGTGAAAAGCATATAATTAAAAATATATATGTATGTGTGTGCATGATTATTTATATGCAAAGGTATGTATACATGAGTTTATATGTATGCATTAATGTATTGCATGCATGATAATATTCATAAAATCAGGAAAGCATGT
>NC_037530.1:18740436-18746720 GCF_001531365.2 Cynara cardunculus var. scolymus
TTGTCCGGATTATTTTTGATTGAAATCAAGGAGTAGATTCAAGTTGGGTTCAATCTTGTTTCCAAAAGATTGTAAAGGTGAGTGGTTTAATTGCTTTGAAAATTTTGATAATTGCATAAATTGATTGTGTAACTTTTCATCTGGTTTGAAAATTAAATCGCATGAGTATTATTCGGATTTTTACCTAAACCAGATAAGAGTTGGGCAATTTAATATAAATCGGACAAGGCTTAGTTGATTTAGAATTAAACCGGACAAGGGGGTCGAGCGGTTTAATCTTAAACCGGACAAGGTATAAGCGATTTAAGTGTAAACCGCCTAAGTGTTAAGCTGTTTAGTTATAAACCGGACATGCTTTAACCGGTTTAAAAGTTGAGCGATTTATGAACTTTGATTTTTATAATCAAGTGTTTTGATCGGAGAAGCATGAATACGACCCTGAGATGGCCGATTTATCTTAAATCGGACAATGAGGAATAGAGTTGTCCGGATTTGATATCCGGACAATAGTGTTGGAAAAATTTATTTTACAAATGTTAAATCGGACAAGTATATGGAGTGTTGTCCGGACTTGTTATCCGAACAAGGTTGACCGGATTGTATCATGGACTTATCATTTTATTGTTTGATTTACAAAAAGTGGGAATTTCTGGTAAAATGAATTTGAACTGATAACAATTCCATTGACTGCGGTCTATTCTATATGGAATTGTTTTGTGAAATATTTTGATAAGGAATTAAGGGTGGCATATCAAGGAGAGGTGTACCATGGGATAAGGGTGGCATATCAAGGAGAGGTGTACCATAGGATAAGGGTGACATATCAAGGAGATATGTACATTTGGATATAGAGGTGGCATTTGTATATGTGTGTGTTATATAATATAATTCTACTATTATATCTCTTAAGATTACCATGGTCTGGAATCTTTATTTCCTTGTGATTTAAAGATTTAGGATCAGAGTTCTTATTGGAAATCATAGTTTGAATGTTATTGAGGAGAAGATAATAGGTTTGGACTGGAACTTTGAATAAACCTTATTTGATTTAAAAGGTTTGAAAGTGGATTATGATAAATTGATTAGTATAAACCTGTTGGGATTTGATGAACTATTTACAAGCAGAAATTATTAGCTTGGAATGTGAAAGATATTAATAATTGTGTTCTTATTTGTTCATATATTTCTTATATATATGACAAGTTGTTTTATATAAAAGTTTTGGTGATTTTCACCCTGCAATGACATTAAAAGGGTAACTCACTAGACCTTTCGGTCTAACCCTCGTTTTGTGATTTTAAATATGTATTGCAGGAAGTGCTGATGGTAAGGGGAAGCGAAAATGTAATATTTTCCTTATATAATTATCTGAGTGAAGATTTATTGTCAGCTCATATAGTTTTGATAGATGTAATTGGATTAGTGCAAGAATTGTATATTGAATTTTTGGACCATGTATTTTATACTGGTAATTTCTTGTACTAAGGGACCTATGTGATGTATAAATATATATTTCGATGTATGAAGTATATGTTACATGCAATGTGTGGTATGGGGTGTTACATTATGCAAGTCCTACATGATCCAAGCTCTGACCAATGATATCTACACGAGCATTGACAGCCATAAATCTTCTGTTCACAGCATGTGGGTATAAATAGAGAAAATGATGTTGGGTTCCAAAGTGGGAACTCAGTTAAAAATAACTAATTGTATCTCTGCTTATGAAGAGTTCAAGGCTAAAGACAGAGAGAGCCTTGACGATGTTTATGACACGCTTACCAGATTGCTTAATGAGCTGACCAAGAACGGAATCTCTAAAACTGTAATAGAGATAAATGTTAAATTCTTTAGCAACTTACAACCAGAGTGGAAACCTTATGCTAACCATATCAGATTCAACAAATCCTTATCTGATATCGACATACATAAGGTTTATGAAACTCTGAAGCAGAACGAGGAAGAAGTTTTAGAGGTCCGAGATTCTAAGAAGAAAAAGGAAAAGGAAGTTGCTGATCCTTTAGCCTTTGTGTCTAAAAAGAAAGGTAAAAGCAGATCTGGAAAGCAAGTGAAGGAGATCAGCCAATCAAGTGAATCAGCAAGTGAAGGAAGTGACAGTTCTGATTCTGACTCTGTGATGACTGAATTTAAACATGTCATGGCAATTCTAACAAAAGCATTCCAAAAGAAGTTTCAGAAAAGACCGAATTCGAACAATCAAAGATTTTCTTCAGGCTCAAAATACGAATTTAAAGATAAATTCGGTGAAAAGAAGAAATATGAAGAAAAGAGATTTGAGAAGAAATATGAAAAGAAGCCGGAAGAGAAAAAGAAATTTGTGAAAGGCGTAGCTGATGAGCATATAAAGTGCTACAACTGTGGCAAGCTAGGTCACTTCGCTGTCAATTGCAGAAAGCCGGTAACGAGAAATATCGACTATTACAAGAACAAATTTCTTCTCTCAAAACAACGAGATGCGGTCAAAGCATTAATGGCAGAGGATGATCATTGGTTAAACTTAACCCATGAGGAGGAAGAGTCAGAAGTTGTGGCTCATATAAGCTTGATGGCTAACACTGAAAGTGGTTCTTCAGATGAAACAGAAGAGGAGAATGCTGAGATGGAAGAAGAGGTATTGGAGAATTCTTGCATTAATCAGATGCAAAAGATGATGCTTAAACTCCAATCTTTTCAGCAACAATTAAAAACCGAAAAATTGCGTTCAAATAATTTTCAAAAAGAATTATGAACGCAAAAAGAAAAATACATCAAATTAATTGATGAAAATGCTGGAAATTTGGATTGGGAAAAATCTTTATTATCTGAATCCAAAACATTTAATAAAAATCCAATGTCTTAAAAACCGAGCAATTTGATTCAAAGGAACAATATAAGTCGTTAGAATTAGTAAATGAAGAATTGATTGTTAAAATTAGTAAGCTTGAATTACAAATTATTGAATTAAATGAAAAACTGAAAGCTAAGGAAGAAAAGTTATATAAGAGAGGGCAGACTGATCAAACAATTTTTCTAAACAAACCTTTTGAAACAAGATTCTTTAACCTTGGGGAAGGGTTGGGGTATGAAAATCCAAATTTTTTAGGAAAAACTTTATACTATACCCCGACTCTATATAAATTTGAATATCATGATTGCGGACCCGTGTTTCAAATTAAATTTACCAAATCTTCTGATGAGGTAGAACAACAAGAAGATTATAACCGACAAAGAAAAGACAAGATGCAAGTTCCGTTTGATTATCAAAACTTAAATGATAGCTACAAAACTCAAGACTCTGTACTTTCAAATGATTATTTTCACAGCTATTCTAAAGCAGAGCTTGAATCTAAACCCGCTGAACCAAAGCTTTATATTCCTGCTTTAATTTTAGAAAAACAAGTGGTTCAGTTGGAATATATTTTAAATGAAGAAAAACTTTCATGTAATCAACAAAAGCAAGAATTTTTAAATAAAATTGAGGATTTACAAAGTTATAAAGTTAAAACGGAACAAGTTGAGTCTGAGTATTTTTCGTGCACTAATTCTTCAAGTCACGCTTCTGATTCAGAAGAAATAAATATTTTAAATGAAGAAATTAATTTCTCAGATATCTTGAATTCAGAAACTTGTTTAGATAATGAGATTGATCAGTTCAACTTCTCTAAGAAACTTCTCAATCATGAAGATTTCCTTGTTAAAAATGAAATGACTGAGGATTCTGACTTAGCTTCAGATTTGGAAAAGAATTTTAATGAAAAACCTGTTTCCGAGAATTGGTATTATAAAAAGAATAAAACTAAAAAGAATTCGAGGAAACAGARGAAGCTTGCTAATAAGAAAAATAAACATAAAGTTCATCATTCAATTAAAGCTGATGATTTTATTTTTCTTATTTCAGATAACTCGTTGAAGTTTAAGAAGGTTTGGAGAGTAAAAGAAGAAGAAAAATCTTCAACTCGACAGAAGAAGAATAATTTTACTGAGTCTGTATTAAATAATTCGGCATTAAATAATTCTGTAAAAAGATATTCAGTAGATGAATTATTTGATATTAGAAATAGTAAAATTAATTGTTCTCCGTGTGGATTGAATGAGTTACTAAAGTCTTTTACTTCTTTTAAGCCTTATTATTTCATGCATTCTGCTTTATCTGCTATATCTAAGAAAATTCATTTTAAAGAACGTTGGTTTGGTGCATATAATATACCACCAACAAGATCTGATATCAAAGGACCCAATCTAAAATGGGTACCAAAACCCAATTGATTCACTTTTGCAGGTTAATCGGCATGTGTGGTTCTTAGACTCTGGATGTTCTAAGCATATGACTGGTAGAAAAGAATTATTATCTAACTATGTTGAATCATTTGGAGGTACGGTAAGATTCGAAAACGATCAATACGCGCCTATCCTTGGATATGGTGACGTAATTTCTGGGAATTTAATGATAAAGAAAGTGTCGTATGTCGAAGGACTTGGACATAATCTTTTTAGCATAGGTCAATTTTGTGTTAAGAATTTAGAAGTTTGTTTTAAAGCTAATCAGTGTAGCATCTATACTACTGATGGTAAGGAGCTTCTAGCTGGAATCTGAAGATCAAACCTCTACACAATTGATCTATCCAACACACAAGTAGATACTGACGTCTGCTTGATATCCAAGGCATCCTTGAAGCAGAATCTGCTATGGCATCGGCGTCTTTCTCACCTTAACTTCAAATATTTGAACAAGTTAGTTTGTGTCAACTTGGTTAAAGGCATCCCGGACTTAAAGTTTCATAAAGACCATGTGTGTAGCGCATGTGAGATGAGTAAGCTGAAGAAAACTTCAGATAAGCTGAAGACATAGTTCAATTCCGAACGTCCTCTACATTTACTCCATATGGATCTCTGTGGTCCTATGCGAGTCCAAAGCATAAATGGAAAGAAGTATGTGTTGGTCATAGTTGATGACTACTCGAGATATACCTGGGTTCATTTTCTGAGATCAAAGGATGAAGCGGTTGAGACAATCATCTCTTTCTTGAAGACAGTTCAAAATAATCTGCAATTGCCAGTTCAGAAAATCAGAACTGACAACGGAACTAAATTCAAGAACAATACTCTCGGCTAATTCCTCGAATCCATCGGTATCACACATACATTCTCGGCAGCCCGGACACCGCAACAGAATGGTGTCGTTGAGCGTAAAAACAGAACGTTGGTGGAAGCGGCTCGTACACTACTTACCTGCTCAAAGCTTCCATTATTCTTATGGGCTGAAGCAGTGGCGACTACTTGTTTTACCCAGAACCGATCTCTCGTTCACAAAAGGTTTGGTAAAACTCCATATGAAATAATAAACAAAAGAATACCTAATATCAAATTCTTTTGAGTATTTGGTTGCAGGTGTTTTATTTTAAATGACAAAGAGGACAGAGGGAAGTTCGCTGCAAAGGCTGATGAAGCTGTCTTCGTAGGCTATTGTTGATCCTCTTTCTCAGTTATTTGATGATAATCCTTTTCACTTATACGTTGTATTTATGTTTCTGTCTTTTCAGTTCCAGCGACCTTCACTGAGTATGTTTAGTGATCGCTGAAGAACTTGCATTGTAAATCTATCAGAGACAATAATACTTCTAGAAGACAATACTCACACCAAAGAACCTTCAGCAAACGTCGAAGACTGAAACTGAAGATTAGAGACTGACAATTACATGATCTGAAGCGGTATTCAGTGACTGCAAGTCTGTGTACATATGTGTGAAGACTGCTCAAGCTTCAGCGAATGATGAAGAGACCTTCAGGTCATTCCAACATTCAGCGATCAAAGGAAGCTTGCTTAGCACGACTGTTGTTGTCTTGTCCTTATACACACAAAGGACAAAACCCATACCCTTATGAAAGTTGGTACGGTACGGAGCCGACTAGTCGACTCTATTGTCCACCAACTTTAGGTAAGGATGTCTGTTCATGAATAGTGCTTTTTATACTATTTACTGTAGCAAAGGACAAGCCTTCTTCTTAAGGTTTGACAAGCACTCTAACCCTACCATATTGCATTAAATGTTCATTTAATGCAGAGTGCGCGCAACTCACTCTATCCCTAATTCTTACTTCAAGCATTTTCTAGCTTAAGTAAAGGATCTTCTCTACAACATTTCTTTTCTTGTATTTGCTAAGACTTAGTGTGTAACTAAAGATTGTTTAGATAGGTTTTTATCACCTTATCTTTCTGCAAACAATCTTATAAAATCTGTATTGATCTTCTCTATCAATATATATTTTAAATTTGAAAATATTGT
>NC_037530.1:18750745-18755451 GCF_001531365.2 Cynara cardunculus var. scolymus
AGATTATACCTTACTTTTTTTTTGTAAGGGTGTCCGGGCCAAAGCCCGACTAATCCCCGGCAAATTTGGAGGCTAAACATGGCCCCACTTAAATATCGTCAACACTCCCCTCCCAGGGCTCGAACTCGGGTTCATGACTATGCCATGCCCAAGCCTTTACCACTAGGCTGGAAGGTCTTTGACATATTATACCTTACTTGATGATCAAATCCTTCCAAGATCTTGTAGTTCCTCTTTGATTTGAGTTGTATCAAGCCTGTGTGTGTGAAAATCAAACCTCTAGTGTGTGTGTGAGTTCTGGACTTAAATGACAAGAAAAATGGGTCAAAACTCCAATTTATAATGCTAAAACTCGTGTTGGGCCGAGTTGGCCCGGCTAGGTACCCATTTTGACCATCAACACTTAAATTATTCATTACTTTTCGTTCGGACCTCCGTTTTCTATGAGGTTTTTGCCTACACGTTCCTAAAGAGATAATCTATAACATCCAACAAAATATTCTAGAAAAGATCTCCAAAAAAAATCCGTTTTACGTATCTTTTCGACGTAAAATTTTCCCAATCCTCTAATATATTCTTAAAAAATATAATTTTAAAATTTCAAACCTAAAATCCTACTAAATCATAAGTTTTCTTTAAACCTAATAATTAAATATATTTAGCAAATGATTGGGCATATAAAAAAAATTGGATGTTTTCACAAATACCTCCTCCTTTTGAGGATTTCGTCCTCGAAATCACTTTTGTGGAAATAAAGAAGGGTATTTCGCCTTCATCTCATCTTTACGCTCCCACGTCCAATTTGGTCCCCGATGGTATTTCCACTTGATCAATACCAAGTCTACTTCCTTATTACGTAGTTTCACTTTTCACTCGCTCAGAATTGATTCTGGTTCTTAATGTATCTTAATTTCTCATCTATTTTGACTTCGGCTAAGGGCACCGTCTCTTCATGTTTACCCAAGCATTTACGTAAGTACTCGACATGAAACACATCGTGTATCCCCGTAAGTTCCTCCGATAACTCTAGTCGATAAGTCTGTTTTCCGATACGCTCTAGTACTTTGAACGGGCCAATAAATCGTGGACTTAACTTACCTTGTTTTCGGAATCGAAGCACGCCTCGCCAAGGAGAAACTTTCACCATTACCATATCACCCACCGAGAACTCAATTGGCCTTTTGCGATGATCTGCATAAGACTTTTGACGATCTTGGGCGGCTCTCATTCTTTAACGAATAATCTGAATTTTGTCATGAGTGGTCTAAATGAGTTCGGGACCAACTAAAACTTTCTCTCCCGTTTCTCGCCAACACAAGGGTGTACGACACTTACGTCCGTATAAAGCCTCATAGGGAGCCATTCCAATTGTCGAGTGGTAACTATTGTTGTAAGAAAACTCAACCAAGGGTAGGTGAGTATCCCAGCTACCACCAAATTCTAAGACACATGCGCGTAGCATATCCTCGAGAGTCTGAATGGTTCATTTTGATTGACCATCGGTCTGAGAATAATAGGCCGTACTAAACGCATGACGTGCTCCCAACTCTCGTTGAAATCTAGTCCAAAACTTAGAAGTGATTCGAGAGTCGCGATTAGAGATAATCTTCACTGGTACATCATGTCGCGAGACAACTTCATCAATGTACAACCGCGCCCATCGATCCATAGAGTAAGACTCTCGGACAAGTAAGAACAATGCAGATTTGGTCAATCGATCAACTATAACCCAAATACTGTCGTGTTGTAGTTGGGTCTTCGGTAGTTTAGTAACCAGATCTGTCGTTAATTCCTGCCATTTCCACATCGGTACCTCAAGAGGCTATAAATTACCATGCGGTTTCTAGTGTTCAGCCTTTACTTGTAAGCATGTGGTACATTTCTCAACATAACATTCAATATCAGTCTTTATCTTAGGCCACCAATAATCTCAACGAAGATCTTGGTACATTTTGGTAGTTCCTGGGTGTATTGATAATCACGACTTATGTGCTTCTGCTAAAACAACATATCGCATGCCGCCAAGTTTGGGGACCCAGATTCGGGTCTTAAAGACCTTCAAGCCACGTCCATCTTCAGTGAGAGAATCAATGTATCCTACCATTCGTTCTACTTTGACATTCTCAGGCTTCAAAGCCTCAATCTGCCATTTCCGAATATCATCAAATAAATTATTTTTAACCGACGTGTGAGTGATAGAGTAGCATAGAAGTCCATAATGCGTCTTCCTACTAAGAGNCACCTTATCTTTCTGCAAACAATCTTATAAAATCTGTATTGATCTTCTCTATCAATATATATTTTAAATTTGAAAATATTGTGTTTGTATTCATCCCCCCTTTCTACAAACTGTTTTACTATTCTTGTAGACCCTCAAGGGACCAACAAGTGGTATCAGAGCAGTGTTTTCTTTCTCTTTCTGTGTTTAGCTATTTTCAGTATTAGTTTATCTCCTTTCTTAGATAACTTTACCGCTTACAAATGGCTTTACAAATTACAAACACACACACACACAAAAGATAATGGCTCTCTTGCCAAACCTTCCCGGTTTGTCCGTGACAACTTTAGTCTCTAGAAGAACCGGACGTCCCTCTTTCTGGAAGGTGTGGATCCTGAAATTCCACATTATATAGAAAATGGACCATATATTCCATTTGCTATTGCTCYGGCTGTTCCAGCAATAGCTACGACTACCGTGATTCCTAAACGACAGATTCCAAAGCTTTCACATCAATGGAGCGATGAGGATAAAAAGAAAATAGCTATAGATACACGTGCTCGGTCTATAATAGCTATGTCTCTTCCTGATGAGATTTATCACTCAGTGATGAAACTCAAAACTTCTAAATCCATGTGGGACACACTTTGTGTCTAATATGAAGGAACCACTCAGGTTCAAGAGACCAGAAAGATCAATCTAGTAAGACAGTATGAAAGCTTTCTCTGTGGAAAGTCTGAGACACTGTCTGAAGTTCATCAGAGATTTAACTGCCTTCATATTGATCTTAGGGCTGTCGACAAAGAATATTCTAATTCTGAAACTTTAACCAAGTTTCTAGAATGCCTTCCTGAGTCTTGGGACACCTTTTCCATGTGTCTCAAGATGTCAAATGACATGTCCACTCTTTCTCTTTCTACTTTGTACGGGATTCTGCTTAACCATGAGCAATCTCGTCAACTGAAGAGGAATCTTGTAAAAGAATCCAGGGAAATGAAAAGCTCTCCTTTGACTTTGATCTCTGAAGCTTCTTCAGTTGAAACTTCTTCTACCCCGTTTGTTTCTTCTCTTCCTCCCGTTGTTATCACGAAGATAGATTCTTCTGTCTTTGAGGACATTCCAGAATCTGATTTAACAGATTTTGATGAGTCCCTAGCACTCCTGACTAAGTCATTTAGAAGGTTCGCCAATAAAAGCAACTTTCGCAGATCTCCTCAACTGTCCCTCAGGGAAAAGCCAAAGTCTGAAAGAATAGACAAGGCTTCAGCTGTCTGCTACAACTGTCACCGGCCCGGACACTTTGCAGGTGAATACAGATAAAAAAAACTGCGACGCCATTTTCTAAAGCTCCTTCCTCCTTCAGGACCAAATATGAGAAGTACTCAAAACTGAAGGAGAAGTACAAGAAGATGAAGAACAACCAGCGAAAGGCTAAAGACCTTATTGCTGAAGAGCATGATTGGGCTGAGTCATCCGATGAATCATCTTCGGATGAGAAGGATAAAGCCTATGTATGTTTGATGGCCATAGATGCAGATAAAGGATCTTCAAAAGCGTCTACTTCCTCTGAGCCATCTTCTTCTTCTAGTCAGGCATGTTTCCTGAATGAACCCTCTTCTTCTTCTAGTCTTTCTGCACTGGATACGCTGACGGTTGACCTTTACAATCCCCTCAATGGCAAATCAAAAACTGAAATGCTTAACGTTGATCTTCAAGAGCAATTGAAGATTTTCCATTCTAAGATCAAAGAACTGACCTCTGTCGAGAAAAATCTTAAAGATCAGATTATTGTAAACCAAGCAATCACTATTGAACGTGAGAAGGCTATCGCTGAGCGTCAGCGAGCAATCGCTGAGCGTGAGCGAGCAATCGTTGAACTCAAGGCCAAGAAAGCTAGCATTGAAGGGTGGTGCAAAGCTTCTATCAAGGCATCTGAAATCATTAACGCTCAGATCCCCGCTGTAACATCTCGCTTGAGCAAACCCCAAATTACCAATTTCTATAAAATCTCTAATAAAATATAATTTATTGATTATTGGGACCAAAATTAATCCTAATTATTCTAAAAGTTTTGTCAAAGCAATCGGGGCCAAGGATGGAAAATCTAAAAAAAATGCTGATAAAACGACTAAGTTTGTAAGAAGACCAGAGGCGATGAAAATGGACCAGAGGCGATGCATTGGTCCAGAGGCGATGAAAATGGACCAGAGGCGAAGCATTGGTCCAGAGGTGATGCATCGGTCAAGAGGCGATGCATTGGTCCAGAGGCGATGCATTGGTTCAGAGGCGATGCATTGGTCCAGAGGTGATGCATCGATCCACATGCGATGTATTGGTCTATAGGCGATGCATTGGTTCAGAGGCGATGCATTGGTCCAGAGGTGATGCATCGGTCCAGAGGCGATGCATCGGTCCAGAGGCGATGAAGAAGTAGAGGCTAATACTTTGAAACACACAAATCTGGGCATAACATTAATTAACCTCAAAA
>NC_037530.1:18755495-18759960 GCF_001531365.2 Cynara cardunculus var. scolymus
ATTCATTAAGTCCATAAATGCTGCAGGTGCGTTTGTAAGTCCGAATGGCATTACGAGGAATTCATAATGCCCATAACGGGTCCGAAAAGCAGTCTTGGGTACATCGTCCTCCCGTACCTTGAGTTGGTGATAGCCAGGCCGTAAGTTGATTTTAGAAAAATATCTTGCTCCTTGCAACTGATCAAAAAGATCATCAATTCGTGGTAATGGATATTTGTTCTTTATAGTTACCTTGTTAAGCTCACGGTAATCTATACACATCCGGAAAGTTCCGTCTTTCTTCTTAACGAACATGACTGGAGCACCCCAAGGAGATGTGCTTGGTCGGATAAAACCCTTGTCCAATAATTCCTGCAGTTGTTTCATCATTTCTTTCATTTCCGAAGGTGCGAGACGATACGGTGTCTTTGCTATCGGTGCTGCACCCGGTATCAAGTCTATACGAAATTCTACTTGACGATCGGGTGGCAATCTAGGCAGATCGTCCAGAAATACATCCAGATATTCACAAACAATCAGAATGTCCTTCACCGTCTTCTTCAATTCCTTCACCGCATCCATAACATAGGCTAGACAAATTAAGCAACCCTTGTTTAGATAACGACGAGCTTTTAGCATATAGATTACCTTTATGTCGATCACACGCCGCTCCCCGTAAATGTATAGGTAATTCCCCTCGCTAATTGGTATTCGAATCATTYGTTGTGAACATATGATGTTGGCTTGATTCTTTGCCAACCAATCCATACCAATAACAACATCGAATCTATGTATATCCGTATGAATGAGATCAATAAAAAATTCATAGTCATCTAAAAGCAATGTACACTCTCTAAATACCTTATCADCAACTAATGGTACTCCGCTCGCAGTGTCAATAGTGAAAGGTTTTTCAAGCATAGTAGACACGGATTCAATATAGCGAACATAATCATTTGACACAAAAGAATTTGTTGCACCAGAATCAAATAAAATACGAGCAGGCCAAGATTTAACAAGAAATATACCCGTAACAACATCGGGATCATTCATGGCTTCCTTCGCGGTAATTTAAAATGCCCTGGCCTGAGGTTTCGGAACCTCCTCCTTTTTGGTCGAAGCCTCCATTGTATGTATCGGTCATTGTCTTGGTTGTTGTACTGACCCCTTACTTTTCTCCAGTCTATTCTTTGTACATTCTCGCATATGATGACCTAACACACCACAATTATAACATTCCTTTTCTCTTTGAGGGCACTGAGTTCGTATGTGCCCAGCTTCACCACAACAGAAGCATCGTACATAAGTTTGATCACCACTACATCGTCCCTGGTGATTCTTGCCACATCGGTTGTAGTTCCGTGGCGTATGTGACTGCATTGTATAAGCCTGTGAGGTAGTATGTGGTGTATTATGCGATTGAGCTTGTCTCGACTTGAAGAACCAAGATGATTTAGATGTCGGGATCGAGAAGGTTCTCTCAACTCTCGATCGTTTCTTCGGTACATCAGAACCATCAGGGAGACTCAGGTCATACTCCCGTTTCCTTGCATACTCAACTGCTTTGGTAAATGATGGTACGTCGCGATTGGTGACGAAATCGCGAATATTCCATCCTAGACCGTTGATGAAATGATTAATCTTGTCCTTTTCACTTGGTACGAACCGTTGGGCAAACTGAAGCTTCCGATTGAACTCTGTTTCATATTCAATCACCAACATGAATCCCTGTTTGAGCTCTAGGAATTCCTTCTCAAGCTTTTGTTTCCAATCATCCGGACAATATTGTTCGAAGAACAGCACTTGAAACTCTTCCCATGTCGTTCTATCCCTAGTATTAGGATCCATTGATCGATATGTGGTGTTCCACCAAGTGAGTGCATGATCGGTAAATGTTGCTATAGCATAACATACTTTATCCTCCTCCTGTACGTAAACAATCCTGAATACTTTTTCTGTGTTTTTGACCCATTACATTGCAAGTACTGGGTCTGTCTGTCCCGAGAACTCTGTAGCGCCACTGCTTCTAAATTTTTAAATGAAGGTCGGTTCGACTTTGGTTTAGGTACGTCTTCATTAACCAGCTTCGGTCCTTGGACAACCGGATTCTGAGCATTAACTGGATTTTGCACTTCAGATAACTTTCTTTCAAACTCTATTCTTTGTTGTCGTAGAGCAGCCCGTGTTCGATCATTCATTATTTTCAATAACCTCTCAGTATGAGGTGATAGTTGGGCTTCATCGTCATTGTCAACATTTTCTAGGACATTCCCATCAAAATTGAGGTTTTCATCCCCAATTTCTTGAGTAACCGGCGCGTTGCTAGATGCATCATGATCAGACATCGCACGGAAATTATAATACATATAGAAGTCAACTAATATTTTATCCCTTGTAGCCCAACAAATCCTAGGTCTCTCCTATTGGTCTATATCCCATATAATCATAATCTAGTCACTATACAAAGTCAATACCTAAGTTTGAGTCCGAATGTCATTAATGATATTCAGTTCACTCAAACCACAGCTCTGATACCATATCTGTAACATCTCGCTTGAGCAAACTCCAAATTACCAATTTCTATAAAATCTCCAATAAAATATAATTTATTGATTATTGGGACCAAAATTAATCTAATTATTCTAAAAGTTTTGTCAAAACAATCGGGGCCAAGGATGGAACATCTAAAAAAAATGATGATAAAACGACTTAGTTTGGAAGAAGACCAGATGCGATGAAAATGGACCAGAGGCGATGCATCGGTCCAGAGGGATGCATCAGTCCAGAGCCGATGCATCGGTCCAGAGGCGATGCATCGGTCTAGAGGCTATGAAGAACTAGAGGCCAACACTTTGAAACACACAAATCTGGGCATAACATTAATTAACCTCAAAATATGGGATATTAATTTCTGGAAAAACATCGAAATATCCGTTCTATTTTAGTGATAAAACCACCCAAAACACAATTCCAAACCGGATATAACAGATTTTTACTTACAACCCGAATTAAGTAGCAAAAGAATACGAGACAAGACTATATATAAGCTACTATTTACCCAAAAGCAAGATCGATATCTTCAAGATCCCCGATAAATCTTCAAGTCAAACGACGGGTTCTTTCTTTTTATCCGTCTTCTTTCTTGAGAGAGGTTGCCACTTAAATGGTAAGCCAACGCTTAGTGAGTTAAATAGTTAAGTATTACATATCAATATCGATCATGTTTATAAACATACATAATAAAATCTTATCAATAAAAGAGTTCAAGACATCGTCCTGATGCAAACCGAGACTTACAAGAAACCGAGTAAACAATTACGTACCGGATGCTAAGATCATAGGATTCCATATTCAAATCACCATAATACACCATACCATTGATGCTCAATACAACAAGGAGACAGGCTCAACGACCAAATATATTCAACAACGTTAGAATACCAATAAATATGAAGAACCAAGAGATCGATTCGGTAAACATAACGAGGACAGTGCATCACCCCGTCCTTCACCTCCCGGGCTCATGCCAAAGTTCGAGTCAGAATCATACATTACGGGAAACCTCGCACTACCCGCCTTCCTCTACCGGGTATGTGCCAAGTTTCCCTACTCATTGCTCTTCCTTCTCTTCGATCAATGAGTATTCACAACCGTAGAAAGTCTCACCCGTCCAGCCCGGGATCTTGACTTCACCATAAACTTCTGGTGTACCACACGAAGTAGTACCCGTACTATGGCATACAATTCAAGGAACAAAACAATGAATCCGGATTCAGAAAGCAAACCGATGTACCGAGATAGTAATAAGGAATCGACTCAAGAGACGGAATCAAAGACAACCGTATAATACCGAAAAGCTCCGAATTGAGCTCATAAAGCAAGTCCAATCTACCACACTTAGATTGCTTCCAAAGTATCAAATCATGTCCTAATTACCCCCTGAASTAAATGTACAAAATCTCATAAGCAACTAATATAAGAAACTCATGATATACACATATCCTATTTGAACACTTTACCTAAATTTCTATGTATAGTTGCTGCATGCAGAACTGTTTTGCTCGAATTCATGCCTTTATCATAAAATAAGAAATAAACTACACTCAAATATCTAACTAAGAAAATTGGCCTCACCTCATTTGGATTTTTCTACGATTTTATACAGATTTTCAAAGTATGCACACTTTCAATGCATTCTTAAGTCAACATTCTTATTTTCAAACATTTTTCTCAAACCATTTCGATTCCAAATTATTCCAACTTCTGAATCTTAACTTAATATAACATATTTGACATAAACAACCAAAATCCAACCTTTTTTTATCATTTATATTATCTTCCAAATCTTTGACTTAATCAAGTCAAAGTTCATATGATGAACTTGCATAAATCTTGATAATCTCTTGAATCTAATGATCATTTTAAGCCATAAACACTAAAAAGCACTCATTTTATACACTTAAGATCAAACCCATATGAAACCCTA
>NC_037530.1:18760170-18793818 GCF_001531365.2 Cynara cardunculus var. scolymus
TTTGATTTGAGTTGAATCAAGCCTATGTGTGTGAAAATCGCACCTCTAGTGTGTGTGTGAGTTCTGGACTTAAATGACAAGAAAAATGGGCCAAAACTCCAATTTATAATGCTAAAACTCGAGTTGGGCCGAGTTGGCCCGACTAGGTACCCATTTTGACCATCAACACTTAAATTATTCATACCTTTTCGCTCGGACCTCCGTTTTCTATGAGGTTTTTGCCTACACGTTTCTAAAGAGATAATCTATAACATCCAACAAAATATTCTAGAAAAGATCTCCAAAAAATCCGTTTTACGTAAAATTTTCCAAATCCTCTAATATATTCTTAAAATATAATTCTAAAATTTCAAACCTAAAATCCTACTAAATCATAAGTTCTCTTTAACCTAATAATTAAATATACTTAGCAAATAATTGGGCATATAAAAAAAATTGGATGTTACACCCGCCAAGATAAAGACTGGTCTAGGATTCTCCTATGATCAGAAAGAATGTGTTAAGGACAGGACCATGCTCAAATTTGGTACCTTCGTCTATTCTATTCCCAACACTTCTTCATCTCAGTCCTCCTTTTTTACTAAAAGTCATCTTGAAGGAACTCCTTCGAGTTCTGGGTGCAAAGACAAAGGTAAATCCGTTGTCACAGCATCCCTTCCAAAGAAGTCTAACAAGTCTAATAGATCTAGGTCTATTCCTTCAGCTTGTAAAGGTTCTTCCTCTTCAGGGACTAGGAAATCTGAAGCCCATAAGAAATCCAAGTCACAGCTCAAGGTGAACTTTTCACATAAGGAATCTATTTTTTCAAAGGTTCCTCCTAGAACCAATAAGAAGGGAATTCTTGGACATGGTCTCACTTCTAGTTGATATATCTATTCTCTCTCAGGTATGATTACTCTTCTCTTTTATCAACTTAAAACCTTCACTGAAGCTTTCTCTTTTTCAGTGATAAATATTTTAAAAGGTGGTCTCAGTGATTCTCAACACTCACCACATCTCTAAGTATATCTTTATACTTTTCTTAAAATTCAAAGCGATCCCTGAATCTTTTCTTATCAGTGATTAAAACGATTTTTTAAATGCCAGTTTCAGTGACTATTTTATCACTGAATTTGATGCCTTAAAACCCTCACTGAATCTTTCTTTTTAGTGATAAAATGTTTTAAATGGTCTTATCAGTGTTTTCTTAGACACTGTATGACTCTTCGTTTTCTTAAAAACTATTTATTTTTAAAAGAAAATAGTTAATGAACCGTCTTTATGACGACATTCTCTATTTACTATGCATGACGCTTTGAGACGCGCAAAAGATTATGTCATTACGCTACCTCATTTAATGCCATCCAATCATGGATGAGACCGTGATATATTTTTCATCATGACCACTTTCTCGAATCGTCGTCTTTTCTCTTTCTCATATTATTTCTCTCTCCTCCTACCTATAAATATGAGACTTCTTCTCCAATTTTCTCTTTACGCTTACAAAAATTCTTAGACGAAACTCTGCTAAGATCTCTCCAAAGCAAGAACTCTCTCAACTCTCCAAAAACTCTTTGACCTGTCTATTTAATCATCTATGGTCAATATCTTCTTCTTCTTTCTTTTGCTATAAGAAATGTTTAATCTGTTTAAGAACTTTGCTCTCTTAATACATTAAACTATAAAGATTATTTAATCATCTCATTCTTGGTTATAATTTTATTTCTTTATACACATTCTACTTGAAAAACCCTAAATCTTCGTTGAGGATTTTTCAAAAGAAGTTTTTACTTGTTCAAAAACTTTTTCTATAATCTTAACCAAAAACTCTTGGTTTAATTTTAACAAACCTATTTGACTTACTTCTTATTGATACAAACAGATGGCTGCCAAGAACGTCAACTTCTCTATTGACGAGATCTCCATCAAGGCTAACAATCACATTGCCTTGTTGGAGATTCCATCCTCCAAAGCACATTACCAAGATGCGGCTGATTTTCTCAAACAGTCGTCCTTGGGCTACGCAGTCAACCATGAGTCCGTCATGGTGAAAGAACTTCTTCAACAGTTCTGGCTCACTGCTGAAGTTGTCGAAGTCGAAGTCAAGCCTAGACGCAAGGCTGAACATATCAACTTCACTTTCTATCGCATGGAAGTGAGTTTTGGTGTTCCCACCCTCCGATTGGCTCTTCGTCTTCCCAAGGGCCCCTTCGACAACGAACCCTCTACCGTCGAGATCATCGAGCTTCTCGACGCCATTGGCTACCAGTGGCCAATGAAGAAGGACTCCAACGCCCCTCTGAAGTCCTTGACGAAGATTGAGAGGAACGCGATGTCAGCTATCTGGCAATACCTATTTTCTCATTTCATCTAGTGCATGGATGGAAAAACTGGAGGTCAGAACCAGGCCTCTAGAATCGCCTTGATCATAGGCGTATCTACAATTCAGCGTCGCAATATAAATTATGATGCGATCATTTTCGATGACCTGGTGGTCAAGCTGAACAAGCGCCAGCGAGAAAGGGTGGTGCCTTACACCAGGTTTCTTTCAATGGTGTTTACCAAGATCTTTAAAGATCTTTACCCCAAAGAAGGAAACCTTCAGGTTTTCAAGCTTGGATCTAGGATTCTGGATCATAAGCTGAGGGACAGTGATGTGGCACTAACTTCTGTTGTGTCCATCACTATCTCTTCTCCTCAGGTGAACACGATAAGGGTGAACCCCCCCCCCCCCGTCTAGCCAAGCCACCAAAACCCCTTCAAAATGACCCTCTCAACCAACTCTTGGTTCTCCTCAGAGAGCCAAGAAGTCCAAAAAGGGGACAACCATGTCTCTAGCTGGAGCCTCTCAATAGGCTTCAGCTATTGAAACTAGCCTTATCCTCGAGGCGTCTTCTGCTCACCCTCCCAGCTTTTTAGTGATTTCTCCCATCACTGTCATATCAGTGGTACCTACCCTCACCGCCTCAGTGACCCAAATCACTAAAGGTGTGAATATCAGCGTTGCCACCGTTGAACACCCACATCTCTTCTCGACCATTTTCTCTTCTCCTCCTTCCTTGGTCTTTACACATGTCGATGATGTATCAGCGACTGTCCTTCCTGATACTGAGAAGCGCACCATTGGACCTGAGGTTGCTCCTCTTGATGCTCCTCTGCATACAGATGTCCATCATCTCGAGGACATATTTTCTCATGCCAGTGACAATCCTTTAGATGTCACTGATGGCACCTCAGGTATTCCATATTCCTACCGTTTCTTTTCTTCTAACCTTGAGCCTTCAGCTCACACTTCTTCTTTTGCAGGTCCTTCTTCGATGCATCAGTCTGATGCTCAGGAAGTGGAAGAAAAAGAAAGAGAGAAAGATGATGGAGGAGATGAAGAGATCGATGATGCCTATGATATGGCATCAGACATCAAACTTCTCCTTCCAGCCGTTGATACTGTCCTCTGCAGGATCAACAAAGTTCACCAAGAGATGTCCCGCCAGGGTGATCTTGATGCGAACTTCCTTGCCATCCAGGTGGACGTTCAAGAAGTTCAGAGTCATCTTCAGACTCTCCAAGAAGTTGTTCAAACCAACACTGATGCCATTGCTGTTCTTCACAGCAGGGCTGACGATGCTCAGGCTATCGTTGATCAGCAGACTGGCCTTCTTTGACATATCTTGGATGATGTCTGTCAACCAGCTCCAGTGATCCCACCTTCTTTCTCTGCCAGTGATCATGCCCAGCTCCATGAGACGCGTGAGGCAATGAAAACTCTAGCTAGTGCTTTACAAAGGCTAGAGGCTATAATGGTTCTCCAGCATTAGCGCTTGGACGAACTCTCTAGCCAATTCTCTCAAGTCTTAGCCAGAGAGGGGGAGATGAGGTCCAACGCTGGTGAATCATCCGATGTTGTGCTTACCCCTTCTCAGGCTGTTGGTCCAGTATCAGCTTCAGTTACAGTTAAAGCTGATGCTCTCAGAGCTGAATCGGTTGCTGCTCCTGTAATCCCGACCACCAAAGCTGCTCCAGCTGAGGATGTCGATGCCATCCCTAAGGATGATGCCCCTTCCATCACTACTGTTGGTGATGATGATGATGAAGATGAAGATGATGATGAAGATGAAGATGATGATGATGAAGATGATGATGAACCTACCATTCCAGACCCCGAAAGTGATTTAGATGGCGACGACGACGATGATGATGAAGATGAAGATGACTTTACCATCAAGTACTAGAAGCCATCAACCATTACCATGGGAGTTGCTCTCAGGGATTCTGCATCCCAGGAGGAGCAAAGGCAAAGGTAAATCGACTCCATCAGGGAACCAGGACCCTAAGTTGAAAGGCAAGGCGGTTGCTGAAGAAGGAAACTTGAAGGTATTGTTCAATATCCCTCAACAACCTTTGTTTGAAGACTCTACCTCTCAGATAGTGATTACTTCAAAATATCAACTTCATATTTCATCAACAACCTGCGGTCGACTGGAGCGAGTACCTGATCAACACATCTCTTGTCCACCTACCGACTAGTAGATGTCTCAGCTGAAGGAGTCACTCGACCAAACTAGAGTAAAAATCCCTCTTCGTACCTTTAGTGGTGGTGAGTTTGAATTCTTGTCTGAAGCTAAAGGAATCGAGGCATTAAGGGCTGAAGAAGAGCTAGAGCTTCAAAAGAAACAGACTGAAGATAGCTTGAAGCTAGCCAAGTCACTAGCTGAAAAAGTCCTTCCCAAGAAGAAGTCCAAGAAAACGGTGAACATTGTCCAAGCCCAGGCTAAACTTCTTTCTATTGTAGAAGCTGAGCATGAGAAGAACCTGAAGCTAGCGGAAAAAGACAAGAGATGGAGCGAAGCAAAGCTGAAGAGAGTCAGTCCCCACCCGATTATCAGCGTCAGCATCAGCGGACGTTCTAAAGATGGTTGAATGCTGGTCTCAATGCTCATCACCAGGGACAATCTTGATGCTGTTACCGAGTACCCTTCCTACCTTGGCCATTATGGATACATCGAATAGATGGTGATCAGACAAGCCATTCAGCAATCCAAGTCGAGACCCAAGACATTTATCGAGGACACCATTAGCGAGCTCATCAAAAAGATGTCCAGATATGTCAAGGTCCCTGACAGACCATCTCTGAAGAAAGGTGGGAAGAAGAAACTCAAGCTCTCTGATCCTAATGATGGACCATTCCTAAGGAACGAACATGAAACAAGGTTCTCCTTAGATGAAGTCTTGAAGGGTCATCAGAGTACAGACATTTCTATGCTGAATCTTGACTTGCCAGATAAGGATCTCTATACACCCAACTCTGTCCATTTTAAGCCTGAGTTAGGAGTTATATTCCTTGACTATGAAGGTGAAGTCAGATTTCAGAGAATGTCAGAGATACATCTATGTCCAATGGATTATCTGGTTTACCTCTTGCTCTGGATAAATGATAGCATGCCTGGAAAAGTCGTAGATCTGAAGATACGAAGGGAATTTCGACATCGAAGAAATCTTGGTGAAAATGTACCTGGTTATATAGATCTAAGAGTTCTAGAACAGTTTCTCTTTGTAACAACAATCCACTTTTCCTTGTAACTTCTTGTACTATGTCTACTTTCAGTGATTGTACTTATAATCTGTAAGCACTAGACATGTGCTGTAATACTTGTAATATTTCTTATGATTAATAAAATTGAGTATTTCATGTACTTCACTGAAAAAGATCCCTGAAAAAAGTAATAGGGACACAAGTCTATGAGTTCCAGTGTTACTTTTTGCATTCACTTACAATCTATAAGTCAGTGAATAAGCTTTCAGTTTCAGTTTCTGTACTTGTAATTTTCTTAGATATAACTTAAGGAAGATTTTCAACCTGAGACTGGCTAACTGAAAAAGATCACAAAATAGTAAAAAGGGACATGTACTTTATATGTAACTTTTCCTTACTATTATTTGATAAGATAACCTTTTTTATGTTATCTTGTTATCATCAATTAGGGGGAGATTGTTGATCCTCTCTCTCAGTGATTTGATGATAATCCCTTTTCACTTATACGTTGTATTTATGTTTTTGTCTTTTCAGTTCCAGCGACCTTCACTGAGTATGTTCAGTGATCGCTAAAGAACTTGCATTGTAAATCTATTAGAGACAGCAATACTTCAAGAAGACAACACTCACATCAAAGAACCTTCAACAAACGTCGAAGACTGAAACTGAAGATTATAGACTGACAAGTACATGATCTGAAGCGGTATTCAATGATTACAAGTCTGTCTACATATGTGTAAAGACTGCTCAAGCTTCAGCGAATGATGAAGAGACCTTCAGGTCATTCCAGCATTCAGCGATCAAAGGAAGCTTGCTTAGCACGAGTGTTGTTGTCTTGTCCTTATACACACAAAGGACAAAACCCATACCCTTATGAAAGTTGGTACGGTACAGAGCCGACTAGTCGACTCTATTGTCCACCAACTTTACCTCAGGATGTCTGCTCATTAATAGTGCTTTTTGCACTATTCACTGTAGCAAATGACAAGCCTTCCTCATAAGGTTTGACACGCACTCTAACCCTACCATATTGCATTAAATGTTCATTTAATGCATTGGTATAAATAGAAGTGTTTCTTCTCCATGCAGAGTGCACACAACTCACTCTTTATCCCTAATTCTTACTTCAAGCATTTTCTAGCTTAAGTAAAGGATCTTCTCTACAACATTTCTTTTCTTGTATTTGCTAAGACTTAGTGTGTAACTAAAGATTGTTTAGATATGTTTTCATCACCTTATCTTTCCGTAAACAATATTGTAAAACCTGTATTGATCTTCTCTATCAATATATATTTTAAATTTGAAAATATTTTGATTGTATTCATCCCCCCTTTCTACAAACTGTTTTACTATTCTTGTAGACCCTCAAGGGACCAACAACTATTCCAAAACATCTGCTGCATATAGGGTCTACAACAAAAGGACTAAAATCATCAATGAGAGCGTGAACGTGTCATTTGATGAAGTTATTGATGTGGCTTCTAAACAACACGGTTCAGAACCCAGGCTGATAATTAATACTACACAGAAAGCTGATAAACCTGAATCTTCAAATACTGATAATGCTGATTTAGATTCATTGTTTGAGAACCTTTATGAAGAATATTTCGAAAATAAATCTAATCAGTCTAATGATTTGTCCAGGGATATACATACCGAACAACAGTTATCTGGTCGATCTCCTGATGTTCCAGTAACTGAAACTGAAAAAGAAACTAAAGAAGTTGATGAAGAGATTGAGATGGAAACTCCTGACGATCTAGTTCAGCATGAAGAGGGTGTAAATTCTGATGTGCCAGAGGTATCGGTCGTGCAATATGAAAATACCTTACCTCAGTCAGATATTCAGCCTACTTCTGTTCCAAATATTGAACCTTCATCTGAACTTGTTCCGATTAACTCCCCAAATACTTATACTGATCAAAACTCAGATCAAAGTTCTTATGTTCCCCTACCTCATAGCAAGAAGTGGACCAGGAATCATCCAATACATCAAGTTATTGGTGATCCATCAGCACCAATTCGTACTCGATCTGCTATAGCTAATGAGTGTCTATACTCCCCGTTTCTAAGTAACATTGAACCAACTAAGGTATCTGAAGCCTTAGCTGATCCGGATTGGATACTCGTGATGCAAGAGGAGCTGAACCAGATTGAAGCACTGAAAGTCTGGAGATTGGTACCTCGTCCCAACAATAAGACGATTATCGGTACAAAATGAGGATTCAAGAATAAAAAGGATGAAAACGAAGTTGTTGTCAGAAATAAGGCCTGGCTCATCGCTAAAGGATACAATCAACAAGAACGTGTTGACTACGATGAAACCTTTGCCCCGGTTGCACGGATTGAAGCCATAAGGATGTTTCTGGCGTACGCTGTACACAGGAGCTTCACAGTGTATCAGATGGATGTCAAGACATCATTTCTGTATGGTCTTCTCAAGGAAGAAGTCTACATTGCTCAACCGGAGGGTTTTATGGGTCAGTCAAAGCCGGATCACGTTATATCCTCGACCGAGCTCTATATGGTTTTAAACAAGCTCCGAGAGCCTGGTATGACATCTTATCATAATTTCTGGTAAAGTCAGGCTTCTTGAAAGGTAATATTGACACAACCCTTTTCATTAAAAAGGAGAAGTCGGATATTATTTTGATACAAATTTATGTAGACGACATAATATTTGGATCTACGAACCCAAAATACTTCAAAAACTTTTCTGCCTTAATGGTTTCGCGTTTTAAAATGAGCATGATGGGTGAGATGAACTTCTTTTGAGGTCTTCAAGTAAAACAATTATCTTCGGGAATTTTTATCTGTCAGACAAAATATATTTTTGATATCCTGAAAAAATTTAATTTGGAAAACTGTTTATCTATCAAAACACCTATGGCTCATGGAACGAAAATACATGTTGATCCGTCTGGAAAAGCTGTTGATCAGAAAACATATAGAGGCATGATTGGTTCTTTAACGTATTTGACGTCTTGTAGACCGGATATTATGTGTTCAACACATCTTTGTGCCAGATATCAGGCTAATCCAAAGGAATCCCATTTAAGTGTCGTTAAGCGCATTTTCCGTTATCTAAAAGGGACTGCTAATCTTGGATTCTGGTATCCCAAGGGTACTAGTTTTGAACTGACAGCTTACTCAGATGCAGACTACGCAGGCTGTATGTTGGACAGGAAAAGTACTTCGGGACATCTACAATTTCTGGGAGACAAATTAGTCAGTTGGACGTCAAAGAAACAAAATTGTGTGTCCATATCTACTGCTGAAGCATAATACGTAGCTGCTGTTTTCATGTTTTATGGATGCAGACACAGCTCAGAGACTATGGGTTTTATTTTAATAAAATTCCCATTTATTGTGATTCTAAAAGTGCAATTGCCATATCCTGTAATCCTGTTCAACACACAAAGACCAAACATATAGATATCCGATATCATTTTATTAAAGATCAGGTAGAAAAAGGAACCATTGAATTGTATTTTGTAAATACATAATTTCAATTAGCTGACTTATTTACGAAAGCTTTAGATGAAAAACGCTTTAGCTTTCTTGTATCTAAGATCGGTATGCTTAATTTGAAAATTTGAATTTTCATTAAAAACAGTTCAATTTATTGAATTTTATTTAATTCAAATTCATTTGGTCAAAATATTTGTATTCTTTAATACAAATCAGTGTTTCAATTTTTTATCTGATTTTAAATTCTTTGATCGTGGAAATCTATATTTGAGGGGGAGTGTGGATCTTTGTTTGTTTTTTTTTATCTAATTCATATTTTGAGGGGGAGTGATTTTATCTGTATGAACTAACATGTTTAAATTTTTCTTACAAATTATTAAACAATATCTAATTTTTGAAAGAATAAGAGTTTAAAAATATAAGTGTTTGGCCGATTTAGACTAATCCGGACAACACTTTGTCCGATTTATTGCATATCTGGACAAAACAGTGTCCGATTTAGGCTAATCCGGACAAAAGGCTATACGATAAACTCTTATCCGGATAAGGTTAGATATGTTTCCTAAGGAGTTGAGCGGATTCCTAAATCGCTTGAAGATGTTGAGCGGATTTCTAAATCGCTTGATTTCTTTGTGTGTTTCAAGTGTTTAAATTGCTAGTTCCTTGTGCGATTTAAGTCTTATTTTGAGCGATTTATTTTTAAATCGATCATCCCTTGAGCGGTTTATTCTTAAATCGGATGACCCTTGAGCGGTGTTCTTCTAAATTGCTTGTGTCTGAGCGATTTATTGTCCAGATTAACTCTTAGTTCTTTCCATATTCTCTAAATCGGACACCTCTTGTCCGATTTATTCTAATCCGGATAAACCTTGAGCGGTTTAAAATTTGAACGGTTTTTGACTTTGACTATAAATATACGATCGATTTTTACACTTGATTGTTTTACTTTTACCTTATATCGATTGCCACTATTCATCATCGTCTCCGGTTAACAAATCACTCAACTATGTTACTTCCCTATTCTTCAAGGTTTATTGTTGTTTCATTTGGACTTATTGATTCCTAATCTTGGACTATGATATGTTTGGACTGCTACAATATTGGACCTAATTCTTTTTGAATATGAAAATAAACCGTGAATCTTATCATTTTGGATTGTTAAATCGATTAAAACTTAAAATGAACCAATTCTCATAAATCGATTCTAATAAAACTGTTTTTTTAGTGTTAATAAGTTTTTAGAGTTGTCCGATTTAGATTTTAGGTTAGTTTAGGTTTAGTTTCTATTTTTTGTTCGAATTAATGTTTTGAGTTTTGACCGAATTTTTCACCGGAGAAGGTGACCGGAGTTTACTCCGATCAACCTTAATCCGGTTAATATTGTCCGGTTTAGGTTTTTGAGTCTTAGAAAAAAAAAATTGGTTTCTATTTTTTGACCGGATATTGAATCCGGTTGATTTTTTTTGCTTTACTTAGTTTACTTTTTTTAGAATTTTTTTTAGAATTAATTTTTTTTGTTTTGTGTTTAGTGTTTTGTTAATTTTTTTAGTAATTTTTTTTAGTTTAGTTTAATTTTTTTATTGTTATTTTTTTAGACTTGATTTTTTTTAAGTTTTTCAATTTTTTTTTTATTTTTTTACTTTGATTTTGAGAAATTAGCTTTGTTTCATTAATTCAGGATTTAACTTTCTGAATATTTTACAGGTATAAATGGCGGATCAACAGATTCAGTCTGATAAAGAATCCCATATTCGTTCAGTCAGTTCTGATGACATCAATAACCCTCTCCAGCCATTAAACCAACCAATTCCCGAAGAAATTTTACTACCTCAAAGCCAATTCCTCGAAATAAAACCAAATAACCATTCATTCAACTTTGATATGCCCGCTGAATACCAAATTATACCAAAAATCCTTCGCGGACATCCAATTTCATATTCCCTTTCTACTCATACACCTGTCCCAATGATTTACCTTCAGCATTTTTGGAATACTTTAATACTTGCCAAAGATGGTGACACATACTACTTCGAAGGAAGCGTAGACGAGTATGTCAGTCGTTTGACTCTAAAACGACTCCGAAGAATACTACGCCTTCCGGGACCAGGCTCAAAAGGATTTCAACCGTTAGTCACCGATGGCGAACTCTGCCGTGATATCAAATGGTTAGGATACTCGCAAGAGTTGACTAATCCGTTGCAGTTCAAACGAAGATTTTTACCATCAATTTGGCATCTCCTGTTTTCAATTCTCAATAGATGCCTAACGTCAAAGACTGCCGGAATCGATACGTGTAATAGTTCGTTTATGAAGTTCTTCCATGGGATCGTATTTACGCGCAAGTACGATTATGCGCTAATAATATGGAATGAACTAGTTGAGCTCGTCAACGCTAAACGATTTCCGTCTAAAGCTAGAAACTTCGTGCCATTTCAATGATTTCTACAGCTTTTTATTAAAGCCATGATCAACTCAAACGATGACATTCCGGCCAGGGTAAACAGTGAAATTGGGCCGTCGTTCGTCATGACTCGTATTCGGCAACATACCGAAGTGGGAGATTTGGACTCTATAATGGAAATACCACCTGAGCTATTTGCCTTCACTGATCAGAGGGCTCAGTGTGTAGTAGACTATAGGAGAGTGATAGATCCTATAGTTCAACCAGAACCGATTGAACTTACCCCAGGATCACCCCACGCCTCAGTTGAGAGAGAGGGTATAGCTGTAGGTGTGAGTGTTCAGGAACACGGGTTACGTGAACAGGGTTGTGCGTTGAGAGAAAATATAAATGAGAGGGGTGATGAGGAGTGAGGAGCCTCTGATCAGCATATTACTTCAACAGATAGTACTTCCACGACTTCCTCAATTTCGAAAGATACATTATCCGATAACCAGGCAGCTCAGGGTGATGATAATGATGATGATGATAATGATGATGCTGACAACCCTGCTCAACCGATTATTTCTCAGAATATTCAACTTGGAGCAGTGGTTGACAATATTGATGATATTTTTCCAAAGTTTGAAGCTACACAGACTTGCCCAAGTTTACAATCATTGTCCTTCAATGTTGATGATTTTGGAGGCGGATATGACGAATATGATCGTATACTGGAAGATATTTCAGTAGAAGGTGATGAGGGAGCTGAAGTTGAAAATGCTGAGAGGTTGATTATACGGGACAAAGAAAAAGATGGAGAGTGTGAGAGTGGAGCACAAAATGAAGATCAAGCTCATATCCCAGCTGAAACACATAGTCGGACACCCACATCTGCTATCGACATTCATCTGTTGAATGTTGGTATTGAAGAAGACATAGTTAGCCCAGTTATGCACTTACACACCCCTCCCGACCACTCAACTGGTTCTCAATAACCATTGTTTCATTTCATCACGGGGATATAGCACATACTCTATCTACTTCTCACTCGGAGAATGTAGATATTGAAACAAGTAGACCACTGCCTCAGCCTACGACTTCGATTCTGTGCACCTCGAGTCTAGAGCCTATACACTTAGGTACACAAGAGTCTAGAGCATCTGTTGCTCCCATTGCGGTTCTTAGTGAACTCGCTGGAACGACCAAAGTGGTGTCTATTGACCTACCACAAGGACCGATCAGAAGTCCTACCAGTGCTACCATTTTGCCAACACTGAGCGTAGGCACAACAGTTTATTCAACTGGTAATCTAAGTGATCCAGGAGTGATCTTACTAGACTTTGTGTAAAAGAAATATTTGCACGGCGCCTTTAACATGGAAGCTCAAATTTTGGAGAAGATATTGATAACATTGATGAATCAACTGGAGTATATTTTGACTTTGAAGCTAACATTAATGATGAAGATCCAGTCTTCCCATTCCAGGATGATCATCAGACATTGCCTGAACCCTCCACTACAGTTGAAGTTGGTGCATCCGAGACTCTGAGAGCGACATTTGATCTGACTGAGATCTTTTCAAAGAATTATGTGCCGTTTGAAATTCGTGCCAACGTTCCAGGCTATGATCGTGCAAGGATCAGGGAACCTTATCTCGAGGACATTTACTTTGGTATCTTCCTCCGGCACCGTAAAGCTCTCAATGCTGATAAGATTCTTGGTATTCACAAGGAAGCCAATGACTATCGTTTAGAGTATAAGCACTTTATCAGGGCAAAACGTCTCCCGATCAGCCAAGTTTGGACCAAACATCGAGTCGTCTCAATCAAACAAGTTGATGCTCAAAGACTTCTTAGAGTCTGGTATCCAGTGTTCACAGTTACACGGCAAGATGGGAAGGTCTGGGTATTTAGCAAAACTGATTTCTCTAACCTCTATTTAGAAGACTTGGAGCATATGTACCACGAACTGTGGGACATGACGGTCAGAAGAGATGGAGCACTTGTTGGTCTTAGTGCTATCAAAAGATTTATGCGGAGTCATGTCAAAGTGTCTATGGTTCTTGATGTCCAAATGGGTCTTGAAGATAATCAAAGAATCATTAATTTGTAGAGACCTGATCAAGAGCTAGAAGATATTGAAGGCTATTCGTTATGTATAATTCTTGAACAACCGTAGTTCGGTGTTGTGTACAGTGCCCAAGGTCGGATAAAGAAGTTCATGAGGTTCAATGAGCTGAATAAATATAGTGATGGCACTATCAAAATGGTGAAACGGGCGCTTGAGACGAGAAGAGCTAATAACGATAGAGTTGCGGAGTTAGAGAGGATGAGTCCAAAGGATAGGTATTTGCTGATCAATGCCTTGGATCTGCTTGAAGATAAAATACAATATCGGAATGCACTAAGGAGGCTAGAGACACTGCTCAGACTTAGAAAGAACAAATTTACAATGTCTCGATCTTGAATCCAAAGGAGGAGATTGTTGAATTCAAGAATGTGCTTTAAAGTTGTATTCAAGTTCTCCCATTGTATTGTTTTTGTAATAGTTAGCATTTACTATTTTTCTTAGTATAAATAGGATTTAGTTCTCTAATTGTCATTAGTTCAGTTGATTTATTTGATTAGTGCTGTAATCATTTCTGTAATTCTCTCTCAAGAAATCTATTAAAGATTTGGTGAAAAATCTCTCTCTACTCAATCTTGTTCTTGATCTTGAAGAATTATTCTGATTTTGTATGATTTGGGAACTTCATTTAGTGATCCATTTTGGATTCTTTTTGTCTTTTCTGTTTTTTGTTTTCCCTTTTAAAGGATTATTATATTTATTTTTCCCTTGTTTTGTTTTCTTTCATTCTTTTCTTGGTTTGGATTAAGAAACGAAAAAAATACATAGATAACATACAAAAATATACAAAATATTGAAAAATGTGAACTTTCATTTCGACTGGATCTTTGTAAGGAGTTACAATCAAATCTTACATTAGTTTAAGTACTTATTCTTGAAAAATCAAGTCTTCAAACTTGATTTATCCTATTCCTCCTCCAAGTTGAGCAATCCAATTTTGTAGCACTAACTTCATACCATCCAATTTTTTTCTTCCAAACTCATCATTTGGATTGAGTTTGAGAGGAACATGAATATGCCTTGTATCTTCAATGGGTAATTCAATACAATATTACATACCTGCAACTGGAAGGAATAACACAGTTCCTAGGGGTATTAGATCTCGAGAAGGTAAAGAAAGATCAAGATTTGAGGTTATTGAACGATTAGTGGATAGTGAAAGGGCTTGAATTACCTTTTTATCAGTTTGAATCTTGAGGGGAAAAGAGGAAACATTAGACAGTGATGGGGCTGCTGAAGATGTTGATCAGACAAATGTTTTGTATCATCTTCTAAGAATTGGTGGAGTATGGAATCCAAATTCATTCTTGATGTTGTTTACTTCGTCAAGAAGTGTTTGTATCTATTGCATTATCGATGGTTTAGACATGCTTTTGTCCTCTGATACGTCATCAGAGAAGTCTTCATCATTTGAAGGATTCATCATTATCGGCATCGTCATCATCATTATGATAATTATTTGTTCATATGCTACTGAAAGGAAGTGTGTTGTTATCCATCTCACTAGCACTAGGGGACAAACCAATGTCCAAAGTTGAAGAACTACATTATTGAAAATCCCCCAAGCTTCTTGGTACACCTTTCAGTGATGTACAATAGTTCTCTATCAACTTCAGTAAGAGAAGTTATTGGTTTAGCAATTGGAGTCGATTGATTGACCTTTCAGATGATGGTGTGATACCAATATGGTCTATGTGTCTACCTTTGTATGAAGTAGATCAAGAGATTCCTTGATTGCAGTTGAATCAGAGTCTTTAGGTAATTGATATACCTATCATAGGAAATAGCCTGATGATGTGCCTATATCCTTGGCAATAAATATCATATCAGATTGGTATGAGTCAATTTTGGATCTTATTTACTTTAGATATTCGGATGCAGGACCCAGAGAGCCAGTAGTGAACTTCTAAAACTTTATGCCATCATCCATGATTTTGTTACATCGGTCTTAGATCGTTCAAAATCTTCTATTTTTTTCCAATAACTTATTCATGCACTTGTATTGTTCATTATGATATTTAGTCTATTTCTTTAGAGCTTCTTTTGTTTGTCTACATCTAGCATCTGTTAGACGATTTTGCTCCATAAGTTGTTGAGTACGAGTGGCCATTTAGGAACCAGATAAATGAGTTTGAAGACTGAACTCACATAATTGATCAAAAACTTGAGCGGGTAAAACATAAAGTGTTCGAATATGATGCAAATGATCCCATCCTAGATAAGTAGTAGTAGATGGTGAGGTGATATGTAAAATAAATGTAAGTGACGACATCTGTTGATGTGAAGATCTGTTGAGGAAAAGATGTAGTCCAAAGTCGAGGAATCGAGTTGATAGGTATCTGAACATTGGCTGCATAAGACATGAGTCTTGAAGGAACTTCAATTGAGGTTGGTTCTTCTGTTACATGTGACAAAGATGAAATCATTATGATTTTTGGAGATATGACTGTAGTGATTGAGGTGAAGATTCTAGTGAGCCAATATCATCAAATTGACTTGAAACGGCATGTGTTCTATGAACTTTTTGCAACAAAGCCAATAGATATGAATTATCCCCCCAATAGTGGAAACTAAAGGCTCGTCAAATTGTGCTAATTCTGAAATTAAGTATGACGGTGAGGCTAATGAAGTGGTGATCCAAGAAGTTTGGATCTGGGGTGGATCTTTGTTTTTCCGTGATGGGTTTACTGAGCTCTCCCTTTTGTACAACAGTACCCTTTTGAGAGGATAATGAGGAACTGGTAGGATGAACGGATACCATGGAATGTGTTTGGCGAACTTCAATATTTGAGGGCTTTTAAGAGCCTTCAAATAACATTGTGGTTTTAGTCCTCTGGGATAATAGTGTCTTCTTTGAAAAGATCCCTATTTGTCTAGACTAATTAACTTTCATTTTGTTAGAGAGATGAGAGACTTAGGAAAATTCTAGAGGTTCTTTCGTATTCGTAGTCTCAGTAGAAATAGGAACGGATCAGCAACCAAGGAAGTCAAAAGAACATCCGATGTTGATTTTGAGATAGTATTTGACTTCTTTGATGGCCGAGAAGAAGGTGAGGAAGAAGATGTCATTTTGGATTTGTTTTCAGATAAAGAAATCATACTTATGAATTGTCTAGTTGTTTCCCTATCCAAAGGGGAATTCCAAATAGGCCTTGGAGATTATGCAAAAGAAATCATACTTGTAGGCATCATAGGCTCTGGCGATGAGGTCTTGCTGTGAAATACATTGAAAGTTATATAGTTGATCTCTAGATGGGGAACTGATTCTTTAGACGAGTTTGGAACTTTGACTCCAAGTTTATTAACAATATTTAGGTGTAAAAATTGAAAAAGGAACATGAGGCTTACTCTTGTTCTTCAGAGTTACCTTACGTGCCAAGTCATTGAAGAAATATCTTCCAAAGTTGATGTTTCATTGAAAGATAAGAGCATGGGAAGTCTTGTAACATAACTTGATGATTGATCAAATCCTCCCACCTTTGAACTAAGGCATTATACCAGATGTGTAACGAAGTAATGTCATATTCTAGACATGTGTTTGAGAAGGATAGTTCCAGAGACATATATAAATCCATTTTTCAAGCGATATTATAGAATGTGAAGAACATCTTTTAGTTCTTCATCAGAGCACATTTCTTCATAGACATTAGATGCAGATGTTGGAAGATGAAGAGCTCTAGCAATGTCATCAGCATTGATGACGATGTCCTTATCAATGAGCACCGACACGATGATTGAATCATTCTTTTTGAGTATATGCAAGAACTCCAAAAATTCTGAGCACAAAAGTACTCATCTGAGAAGTTGAAGGAGTAATAGTGAGAACATGCTTGATTGCGCTTTTGGCCAAGAAATCAATCTTGTTGTGATAGTGTGGATGATCATCAAGTTTTTGCAAATATCCAATGTAGTTTATTTAGGAGAACTCGATATTTTCCATTGAAAGAACATATCCTCTTTTCTTGGGAGCCATTTGAAGATTTAAGGATGAATTTAAGGTTAGAGAGAATTTAGAGATTTCGAGAGTAGATGAAAAAGAAGATTAGGGTTTCAATTTTTATATTTGAGATGATCTAGGAAGAGAGAGAGAGGGGGGGGGGGATTATGATACTGCAGATGATTAGACATAAAAATGTGACGGTTGAGTGGACAGTTTTATCTTGAAAATTGCTCAGCTCATGTATAAGTCTACCAGCTGTCATGATTTACTCTGTAAAATGACTATACCCCTTGGATTTCGCTAAACGGTATCAGATTCTTGTTTATTTAGGAGGAAAAAAATGTTAAATCCGATGAGCAGGTAAGAGAAAATAGAAAGGTTTCAGATGAGTGAAAGTTCATCGAATGGATAAAAAACAACTTGGATCCGATGAGATAAATGGTTCTTTCCGAAACATATTAAGGAACTCAATATGATTATTTTACAAGAGAATCTGATGATGGATCTTATTAGTCTTGAATTTTCTTTTTATTCTTCTGGATTAAATTATATCCAACAAATCCGACTACATTAATCCTTGAATAAATCAACAAATTTAATAACTAAATCAAGTAATTGTTAATCTTTCAGAATAATATAGATTTTGCATGTTCCTTTAACAACTAATGATCTTTTTTCTGACACACGTCTTTCAGCAGGGAATAACGACCAGTCATTGATTTTGAACTATTTTTGTCCAAAAATGAGATTTGTGTAGGACCTAGTCCCTGCAATCAAAAGGAATTATTTTTTTGTTACCTATCTTCTAAGAGGTCCTTTTGGGTTAACAACATTTTCAGGGAACCTTTCTATCTTGTCATGAGGATAGCCTTTTGGAAAGTCGAAAGGTTTTCCACAATTATAGTACTTTCTAACGGACGGCGATATGTGAAACTTGTAAAATCTCTTTTGAAAATTTTGAGATTGAAGATTCTTTTTGGAAGAAAAAGAGTGGAAGAAAACAGAGGGTTTTGAACCTAGAATGCGCTTTTCTTTTGTCCTTTTAGGAACAAAGGTTTTATCAATGTTCTTGCCTCTTTTTGAAATAGATCTTTGAATGGATAATTTGTAGAACCAACAGATTCACACTCATTACTTTCTGATACGTAGTCAACCCATTTTTGATGAGAGACATGAAGAAAACCATCCAAAAGTTTATTTTCTTGTTTAGAGTTTGTAGAAGAGTCACAAGAACGATGATTTAAGAAAGAGGATCTTCCAGAGTAAGTGAAATCATTTGAATGTTTTTCTGAGTCTTTTAAAGATGAAGAAAAAACTTTACCACGACCACAAATTGAAATTTGATAGTCTAAAACATTTCTATGATCAATAGAAGCTTGATTCGAATTTTTGATGGTTACCTTTTCTTTTGCAAGATCTTTTATCAATTGTCGTTTTCATTACTGAGATATTTTCAAATAATTTTCTGATCTTCCAACTCATTTTGAATTTCGTTAAAATATTAAATTTGTTCAAGAGACTTTGACAACTTGCCAGTTATTTTCTCTGCTTTAATTTCTGCTTTCATTTAAATTCAAGAGCATTGCACATTTTCACATACTTTCAATCATAGAAGGAAGGAGAAGGATATACTTGATTATGCAAGAAAAGATGTGATTCGCTAGCCTTGGATGAAGATTCAACTATATTGAACTTGTCAGAATTTTTTAGCTCGGTAAGATAAGCCATAAAGCATAAATTTGCCTTTTCTTCTTGTTCATTGTTGGATGAAGAAGATGATTCAACCTAGTCATGTTCTTCAACCATCATACCTTTATCCTTTTTTTGAATTCTTTTATTTGTATCTCTCACCTTGCTTTTCACTTTTTGCCCCTTTATATGAGGAATGTGAGGTTTGAGATGTCTTTAGAGATAAAGGACGAGTTTAACCTTTTAGATCTGCAATCGGCAACAAAATGACCTTTCTTTCCACAATTGAAGCACTAAACATCAGATTTTCTATGAGAAAAAGTTTGATTGATGAATGATGGTCTTTTTAGAGAATCTTCCTTTTGACCTTTTTTGAAAATAGCTTTTTTTGGCAACTTTATTATTTGATGCAACTAAGAAAAGAAAGTCATTAATGTCTTGTATTGATAAACTATCGGTCCCAATATGAGAAGCTTTGTTAGGATCAATAGTGGAATTATCATTGTGTTCCTCAGAGTTTTCAGAATTGTTGGTCCCAACCAGATCTTCAAGAGTTTATTTTGTAGAAGGGATGGATGAATATAAACACATAAACTTTCACTTTTAAAAATTATATATTGATAAAGAAGATGAATACAAGTTTTACATATTGTTTGCAGAAGAGATAAGGTAAAGAACCTATCTAAACAATCTAACATCCACACAATTACAAATAACAAAGAGAAAATATTTGCTACAAGAAATAAAGAAGAATAAAAGTGTTCTTCACTTGTTAAAGTGGTTCTTTCTCTAACACAAAGAGTAGTGAGAGAAAAAACCTCTTGGGTAAGTTCTTAGTGAGCAAGATTGATAACTATTAGGAGAACGTTCAGCTATTTATATCCATTGCATTAAATGCAAATCAGAAGGTACAATGCACGTGTCAAGCTTTTGGAGGAAAGCTTGTCCTTTGTTTAGATTTGTAGGCTTTTGGTCGTATGTGAACAGTCCTCTTTCATAAAGTAGGTAAGCACATTAGAGTGAAGGGATTGGCTCTGTATTGTACTATACTTCAGAAAGTTATAGGTTTTTCCTTTGTGTGTGAGAGGATAGGACAAAAACAATCTTGCTCGACAAGCTTCATTTTTTCGCTCAATACTGGGATGACGTTGAAAGGTCTGTTCATGTTCGCTGAAACTTGCACAATCTTCACCATATATATAGACGAGCTTGTAATCAATGAATACCGCTTCAGATCACGAACTTGCTACTCTCTAATCTTCAGGTTCTGTCTTTGACATTGCTGAAGGATCTGTGGTGTGAATTTTGTTTTCTTGAAGTATAACAGTCTCTGAATGATTTACAAGACACGTTTAACGATCACTGAACAGAGTCAGTAAAGATCGCTGAAACTGAATGATAAAATATTATACTTCAATAGATAAATGGGATCATCATCAAATCAATGAGAGAGAGGATCAACAATCTCCCCCCATTTGATGATGACAAATCAACATAAGAAAATTGATTAAGTTATAATGGTAAGGAAAAGGTACAAATAAAATACATGTCCCTTTTAACTATTTTGGGATTTTTTTTCAGTGATACAGTTTACTTATGTTAATTTACATAAGTTTGTAAAGGATTACAAGTTCACAGAATAAAAATATAAATATGATAAATGAAACTGAAAGCATATTCTCTGAATGAAAGTTGTCAGTGAATGAAAGAGATTTGGAACTCATAGATACTTGTCCCTATTACTCTTTTCAGGGATCTTTTTCAGTGACACTGAAGATTTCATTGTATATTCGTCATTGGAAAATAATACAAGTCATCTATCAGTACATGGTAGATCTATTACATATAGACTATACACTAAAAGAAAAGAAAGGAAAACAAGATATTACAAGATAGACATATATATATATATATTATAAGTCACTAAAGTCGATATACCCTGGTACATCTTCTCCGAACTTCTTTCATATTAGTATCTCATTTTTTATCCTGCAATTCATCACCTCACCAGTTATGTCATTGTCCATCCAAGACTTGAGATACTCCAAATGCTATTGGACAGAGGTGGAACTTGGACACTCCCTGGAAACTGTATTCACCATCATAGTCAATGAAATTAATCCATAATCTGGCTTCATATGCATAGTGTTGGGTATGTAAGGACCCTTCACTAGCAATGTTAGGTTCTACTTTGAGGTATCGGGCCTCTTTCAATTCTTCAGGATATCCTCCAGGGAGAACTTTGTTTCATATTCATTCCTATGGGAAGGTCCATCTTCAGGATCTGAAAGGTTTCTTCTTCTTGAGCGCGACATCTCAAGCACAAGAGGGACAACAAAAAACTTGGACACCTTCTTGATCGTTCATTCAGGTTGTCTTCAATTATTGGCTTGTGCTTCAACTTTGAGTGCTGAATGGCTTGTCATATCTCTAGTTGTTCATCGTTGCACCATCTCTGGTCATGGTCTTTTAGCGTCAACACTCTTTGATGTTCACGTTCAGCTTGTGAGAGCAGTTGAGCCTGAGCCTTGACTGAATCCTTCTTCTTCAGCTTCCCTTTGGCCAGAGACTTGATGGTTAGAGATTTGGCCAACTTTAAACTGTCTTCCATCTGTTGTCGTTAAATGCGTAGATCTTCTTTGGCCTTCAAGGCTTCCTCATGTTCAACATCGATGAAAAAGTTGAACTCACCACAACCAGAGGTACGAAGATGGATTTTTACTCTACTTTGGTCGAGTTGACTCCTTAGATGAGTCATCCTTTAGTCGTTGAGAGCTCCAGATGTTGGAATAGAAGAAATCCTTTTATTTGGAGGACGAAGGGGAAACATTGGTGCATTGAGAAGAATGGAGGCTTCAGATTTACAAGTAAAAGGAACAAACCTGGAGCTCTTTGCAACTTTTATAGGGTCTATCCTCTTGAAGATGATAGCCATGTTACCTTCTTCAACCACTCCTTTGTTCTTGCCGGAGAAGGGTTGGTTCCCTTTGGTATTCTCTCTTAGGAGGCTGATTCCTTTAGGGAGACACCCTTCTGAGCTGGAGCTGGTCTTGGATGGTATTTGATTGTGAATTCATCGTCATCATCATCGTATTTATCATCATCATCAGCACCAAGATCCTGTCCAGCGTCAGGGAGAGGAAGATCTTCATCATCTTCTTCATCATCACTTACCTCATCACCAACATTTAATGCAGAGGTGAAGGGAAGGTCTTCGTGAATAGCTGGAGCTATCATGACATCATCATCATCCTCAACATCAGCAACAATTTCAGCTTCATTGAAAGTGATGGCATCATCAAATTGAGGGATAAGCGAGAGTGGTTCAGCTTCTGTCGCAACAACAACTTCATCAGTAGTCTCCTCAGTAATTTCCTCACGCTGGTCTTTCTCCCCCTCTTTGTCATCAGCAAAACTAGAGGTAAGATCATTAAGACGCTGGGAGATTTCTTCAGTACGTAGCCTCGAGGTTGGAGAGGGCCTCATATTGTAGAAGGTTGAACCTAGACACTCAGCCCAGTGATTGGCGGTCAACTTCAGTATATGAAGATTTAGGGACCGGGACTAGATATTGGAGAAGCACGAGAATCTATTGAAGTAGGTCACTGTACCTAGCGAGCTGGACTTGCACTTCATCAATCTGGCTTTTAAGAGCATTGATGGCCTCAGTGTTAGCACACACCTTAGATTGTACCATCTTCAACAATTCCTTTACCTCACAAACCTCAACTTTGACAGCAGAGAGGCCATGGGTAAGGTCTTCCTTGATGGGCATCTCTTGGTGGACCTCATCCATCTTGTCCAAGATAGTGGCCACCGCAAGGAGGAGGAGGTTGACTTCCTCAACCATGTCATAGACATCTGTATCCATGGTTGTGGGCTCTGATGCAGAAAGAACTAAAAAAGAGGGAAAAACTTGAGCATTGTGAAGCTCTAAGTTAGAAAAAACGAAAGGGTAGGGTAAAGATAAAGTACCTGAGGGGTCCTCAGTGCCGTCCAAAGGATTGACACTGGTGGTCTCACATGCGCCTTCATGAGGATAAACATCAAGTGTCTGAGGCGCCTCGAGATAGGCGACCTTAAGTTATGTGGTAAGTGCTTCATCACTAGTAGGACAACCACTGATGAATCCTCAGCACGTGTAATCAAGAAAAGGGGAGAGGGAGAAGAAATAATGGAAAAGAAATTAAGTGGGTGTTCAGTAGTGGCAATGCTGATATTCTCACATTCGACGATTTTGGTCACTGAAGTGGTTGGGTGACTGGCCACTTGTACGATAGTGTCTAACGAGATCATTGAAGAGTTGGGATAGGGTAGCAGATAAAGTGCCTCAGGGATAAGGCTTGTTTCAAAGACTAAAACCTGTTGAGAGGTAATAGTGAGCAATGTGGCTTACCTTTTTTTGGATTTCTTGGCCCTCAGTGAAGGACCAATATGGGCTTGAGACTGAGTCCTCTTAGAGGATAAGGAGGTGGTGGTCAGGATAGATTAAGGGGGGGATTGCCTCAATCATTACCACCTATTGAAGAGAAGAAGTGGCATCAAGAAGTAGGTAGAGAGGAAGTGCCATTGGCAATGGCCAACATTGGCACAAAGAGGCCAATATTTGTAGGTTTAGACTTATGGTCTAGAATGCGAGACCCAAGCCAGATTGGCGAAGATCTTTGTGAACACCATGCAAAAGAATCTGGTGCAAGGCACCACCTTCTCGCGTTGGCGCTTGTTCAGCTTCAGCACCAGGTTTTCAAAGATCAACTTAGCATAGTTGACCTTCACCTGTTGGATGACTGAAACACCAATATTGAGGGCGACATGAGAGGCCTGGTCTTGATCACTTGTCTTCCCCCATGCACTGTATGAAGTGCGAAACCAAGTATTGTCACACCGCAGACATACGGTTTTTCTCTATATGTCAACGACTTGAAAGGCTCGCTAGAGTCTTTATTCATTGGCGAGTTATAGCCAATATCATCAAGGATTTTGATGATGTCTTCAGTGGAGGGATCCTTGGCGAATGAAGTAGTTTTGGGGAGGTGGAGAGCAGTTCTGACAGTAGGGACGCCGAAGCTGACGATCATCCTGTTGAATGTGAAGGAGATCTTCTCCACCATATTTCCAAATTTGTCTTTCTCTTCCTTTGCTTCAGTAGTGAACCAGAACTACTGAAGAAACTCTTTGACCATGACTGGCTCAAAAAGTGAAGGCATGGCCTAGGACGGAGTTCTTTAGGTGCTTGGCCACATCTAGAAAGTGGGGAATTTCCAACATGCCTACGTGATTGTTTGGCTTGTAGGAAATCTCGTCAATGGAGAAGTTGACGATCTTGGCAGTCATTTCAGTAGAAAGAAAGTAAAATGAGAAGGAAGAAGATAACAAGAGTTATTTAGAAAGGAACTCTATGTTAAAATTACTTCTTTTGAAATATCCATAACAATATTAGGGTTTTTTAAGTAGATTTAGTGTTTAGAAACTTAGATTAAAATCAAGTATTAGAATGATTCTCTAATCTGCTTGTTCGTATTTAGGAGAAGAAGGATCTTCGTAACTGTTCAAAAAAAGTTTTGAAGAAGAGGAGGAACAATCAAATACAAAGAAATATCAACTTGTTTTGTTTGGAGAATAAAGAAAATGGTTGAAGGTTTTAGTGTTCTTGAAAGTTCTTGCTTGCAGAAAATCTTTGAGAGCATAGGTCTTGAGAGTTTTTTGTAAGCGTAAAGAGAAATATGAGATGGAATATCATGTATTTATAGGTAGGATGAGAGTGAAAGAGGAGAGAGGGAAAAACGATTCTTGAAAAGAAGTGCAAATGATGAAAGGCATTGCACGTCCGCATCCCATGATTGGATGGAATACATTAGGTCACGTGTGTTAGAGAGATCGCGTGTATCGACATCCATTTAAATAAAAAGATTAATGATGCCATAAAATTTGACCATTCATTATCATTTTCTTTTCAAAAATCACTGGATATGAAAAGCATACAGTGAAAAGCTTAAGTCTTTTAAAACAAGGGATCACTGAATAAGAAAGGTTCAGTGATAGTTTTAAGAAAAAAGTATATCTTACAAGTAAGATAAAATTTTGAAAAGTTCAGTGATAGAGAGATAATCACTGAGATTTCACATTTAAAACATTTTAATCACTGAGTAACAAAAGAATCGGTGATGATTTTGTTTTAAGAAAAAACAAGTATATATACCTTAGAGAGAGATACATTTACTCAAGAGTTCAGTGATAGAACAAGAACACTAAATCATTTCACTTATGTATTACTGAGTATTGCCTAGAGCTGAAGAAATTAATCATCAGCATTCAACATCCCAAGTTCGCTGATTAATATGTTAAATCTTGTTTCATCAAGAGGCTTTGTAAAAAGGTCAGCGAGTTGGTAATCAGTGGGTACAAAGTGAATTTCAATATTACCATTCATAACATGATCTCTAATAAAATGATATCTGAGAGCTGAAGATCATAGTTACTGAGCTGGTTTTTTCATCCATATGATTTGAGCACAGCACTTCCAGCGGCAATATATTCAGCCTCAACAGTTGATATAGACACTGAGTTTTGCTTTTTACTTGTCCATCTTACCACCTTTCCACCTAGAAGCTGACAGCCTGCAATGGTACTTTTCCTATCAATTTTGGAACCTGTAAAATCACTGTCCGCATAACCGATTAGGTCGAAACCTGAGTCCTTGGGATACCAAAGTCCTATATTAGGAGTTCCCTTCAGATATCTAAATATGCGTTTTATAGCAATCAAACGGGACTCCTTAGGTTCATATTGATATCGTGCACACAAACAAGCAGAGTACATAATATATGGTTGACTAGCTGTGATATACAGCAGGGAGCCTATCATTCCTCTATAAACAGTAACGTTTATAGGCTTTCCATTTGGATCCTTGTTCTACGAGAGAAGAGGATCCATTGGAGTCTTTATAGATGAGTTGTTGATTAAATCAAATTTCTTCAGCATATCTTTGACATACTTACTTTGAATGGTAAAAATACTTTATCTGATTGTTTGATCTGAAGACCTTAAAAGTAAGTCAGTTCTCCCATCATGCTCATTTGATATTCTTTCTTCATGCATTTAGGGAACTGAAAACACAAAGAGGGATTAGTCGAACCAAAAATTATATCATCAACATAAATTTGGATTACAATGATATGACCCTTGACTTTCCTAAGAAATTCTGGTCAATCTTTCGACTGACAAATTTCACAGAGATGAGAAATAAGGATAGGGTATCATGCCAGTCATGAGGGACCTGTTTTAACCCATAAAGAGCTTTATCCAATCTATAGACATGATTTGGATACTTGGGGTCAAGAAACCCTAGAGGTTGTTCAACATAAACTTCCTCCTAAAGTTGTCCATACTAACTGATCTCATGGAATATGGACCAGATGGCCACTCCGAATCACAATAAGAAGAAAGTAAAAAATCAGGATTGTTATTGAAAAACAATCCAAAAGAATGAAATGCCTTCAAATATTCCAGAACATGTAGAGGAACATTCCAATGAGATTTAGAAAGATTTTGGTTAAATTGACTAAGGAACTGAACACTAAATACCAAATCAGGCCGAGTGTGTACCAAAAAGTTGAGTTTCTCCGCTACCTGTTTATATCAGCTAGGATCTGCTAAAGGATTAGGCATGCTTGACATAAGCTTCAAGTTACACAGTAACACAGTGTTGACATTTTCAGAAGTCGTAATGCCATACTCATCCAGCAAATCAGTATGATATTCCTTTTGAGTTAGACAAATCCCTTGATTACTTTGTAGGAATTCTAAACCCAAAAAGTAATTAAGATGGCCCAAAACTTTAATTTGAAAAGTTACGTGCAAGAACTTCTTTAACTATTCTATTTCAAATGTGTTGTCGCTAGTGACTATGACATCTTCAATATAAATAACCATTATGGTAAAGGATTATTTTCTATTTTTGAGAAACAACGAATAATCATTTTGAGAATGATGAAAACCTTTTTTCTCTCAATGCTTCAGAAAACTTTGATCACCATCGTCTTGAAGCCTACTTTAAAGCATATAAGGACTTAAGCTTGCAAACATAGTTAATGTTTGCACAAACCGTACCTTTAGGCCTGTTCATGTAAACTTATTCATGCAAATCTCCATGTAGAAATACATTGTTGATATCTAATTGATTAATGGGCCAATGCTTTTTTGACAACAAGTTCTACTATGCATCTGATTGTGGTTAACTTGACAACCAAGGAGAAGGTTTCATAATAATCTTCATTTGATTTTTGAGTGAAGCCTTATGACACAAACCATGCTTTATGTTTCCCAATTGTCTTATCTTGAGTAAATTTGGATTTATAAACCATTTGCATCTTATAGCACGTTTCTTTCAGGCAAAAGTATTAACTCCAGGTGCCCTTTGCTTCTTAAGTTGCAAATTTTATTGCCATAGCGTCTTGCCAAAAAGGATTAATAACAACTTTGACATGTGATTTAGGATTCATAACAGATATAATATTTACTGCAAAAGATTGACTATAATTATTTAAAGCAATTGGAATTGGATTCTGAAATGCAATACAAAGATTAATCGTAATATGAGGACATATTTCAATATAAGATGTGGCAACATCTAAAGAAGAATGATTACAAAAGAATTCATCAAAATAACAAAGAGTTTTTAGAAACTATTGAAAATCTGCGTAACATAGGAATAGGAGTTGGCTCAACATAATCCAGATGATTTTATGATTGAGGTGCCGAAGTACAGGTACAAGAGGTTACATGGGAATATAATGGTTAGGAACAATATTCATAGGTTCAACAACATCAGGATTAGTGGATCTAGAACCTTTGTGTTAAGAAAAATTTGGTGAGTAGATGATATTTGTTATAGGCAAAGGCAAGTCAGATGTATCAGATGATGGCAATGGTTTTATAACAACAAACTCAGTTTCACAGGACTCAAAATATTTCGTGAGCATGAAATTTGCTTAGTTACACGGTGCATGACTTCATATGCTTTCTTATCAAAAGGATATCCTAAAAAACATGTGGATATGCTTTAGACTGCATTTTATGTCTGTGTATAGGATTTGTGGATACAAAACACAAACATCCAAAATATCGTAAATGATATTGTGGCTTGGTTTTGAATAAGAGTTCAAAAGGTGTGAGATGATTTAATACCTTTGAAGGCATTTTGTTGGTCCCAGCCGGATCTACAAGAGTTTATAGGTAACAGTTTGTAGAAGGGGGGATGAACACAAAGACAGTAACTTTCACTTTTAAAAATTATATATTGATAAAGAAGATCAATACAAATTTTACAGATTGTTTGGGGAAGAGATAAAATACAAAACCTATCTAAACAATCTAAGATACACACAACAATTACAGATAGCAATAAAAGAGACTTACTACAATAAATAAGATAAGAAGTAGAGAGAGAAGTAACTTCTTGGGTATGTTTTGAGTGAGAAAGAAGATAACTGAGAGGAGAACTACTCAGCTATTTATACCCTTAGAAGTTACATAGCACGTGACAAGATTTTAGAGGAAAACTTGTTCTTTGTTACAGTATACAGTCCTTTTAACTGTGTATGAGCAATCCTATTTCATAAAGTAGGTAAGTACGTTTGGAGTAAAAGGAGTGACTCCGTACTGTACTATACTTAGAAAATTATGGGTTTGTGCTTTGTGTGCAGAAGGAAAATACAAAAACTATCTTGCTCGACAAGATTCATTTGATTGCTGAACACTGGAATGACGTTGAAGGTCTCTTCAGTGTTCAATGAATCTTGTGCAGACTTCACATTTATGTACACGAGCTTGTTATCACTAAAAAACCGCTTCAGGTCATGAACTTTCTAGTCTCTAATCTTCAGCTTTTGTCTTCGACATCACTGAAAGATTTGTGGTGTGAATTTTGTCTTCTTGAAAGATATTGGTCTCTGAACGAATTACAATACATGTTCAGCGATCACTGAACAGACTCAATGATGATCGTTGAAACTTAATACAGAGATAATACATTTCGATAGATAAAATGGATCATCATCAAATCATTGAGAGATGATCAACATTTGATGATGACAAAACAACATAAAAAAAGTTGTTTAAGTTACATCAGTAAGGAAAAGGTACCAGTAAGATACTTGTCCCTTTTAACTGTTTTGGGATCTCTTTTAGTGGTACAGTTTATTATAAAAAATTACTTAAGTTGTAAAGGATTACAAGGACAGAATAAAATTCACACAATATTGATAACTGAAACTGAAAGCATGTTCACTGACTAGAAAAGTGTCTATGAATGAAAGACATAAATAGAACTCTTAAATACTTGTCCCATTTACACTTTTTAGGGATCTTTTTTAGTGAACTGACAATGTTATTGAATATTTTTCATGAGAAAATATTACAAGTGTTACAATTAGTACTGGTAGACCTAATACATAAAGGTTAATAATATTACAAGACTGAAAGGACGTCTAATCAAAGTTGTAGATCCCAGATCTCTCAATAACACTAATAAATAGATTATGAATAACCTAAATAAGTAGTGTGGATGAATAAAATGAAGAATACTCAAGAACGAAGAATGTGTATATTCAAAGCATATACTTGAGCATTAAAGATGCATAAAAACTCACTTAAAGTCTATTTTTACAATAGGCCTAGCTACCTATTTATACTAGCGATAAGAAGATAACTATCTAGTAAAACTATCTAGCCAATCTTCTAGGAAAGATAATGTTTATCTAAAGTATGGATAAACTATAAATCAAGATAAACTTAAAATCCAGCTGTCGATTTGTTATCTGCAGCTATCTTCTATGGGATGTTAATTCAACCTTATCTTCATATCTTCATCGCATGCCTCTGGCTGAACTGCTAAAGAAAACTCTAAGTGTTGTTGACCAGAGGGGTGATGAAGATGCTCTTTCCATCGCATCTCTGGTCGATTCATCGACCCTCTGGTTGTTCTCCAAACTTAGTCAATTCTGCCTTAACTTCTTCATCGGTCTTATGGTTCTTCATCACTTATTGTTCTTCATTACTTTTACATTTATGAATTATGGGGTCTAACAATCTCCCCCTAAGTAATGAAAGAACAAACATGAAGTAATCTATGAACAATATTGAAGAACAAAGACTAATCTAAAGAAAAGCATCAATTGCCAAATTTTCATTGGATGATGATTTCTTACAATACTGGAAGCAAAGAAATTAAAATTTAAGGCAAAAAAATTTAAAACTCTATTCATGATCTTCCTTGAGATATTTCTCAGAAGCGCAGTAGCAGTCTTTGATAACTGATGGCTGTAGATATCTCATGAATAAGTTGTTTCCGTCTTCCCTTGGCACATGAGTTCTACCCAGTCCATCTCTGATAACTCCCTAAAACCATTCAATTGTTGAGGTTGAATACTTGAATGCTTCAGTTAGTCTGAAAATTTTCTTTATCCCGAACTCATTCTTGAAGACAAGTCCAAGCTCGGGTTGAGTCAAGACAGAAGCATATCTCTTCTCTTGCAGGCCTGGGAAGTCTTCATCAGGTGGAGTGCAGGAGAGTTTTTCGATGCCCAAATGAAGAGCAATCTGAAAATCACTCTTGGCTTGATGCTTCACCAAGGTCTCCATCGTCTTTACAATTGCTCTGTTTGCCATCCCAAATCTTATGCCTTGATCTTGTCGCTGAGTTGTGAATGCATAAAGCTCGATCAAGTCATAGGGATTGAGATTGATCAAGTCATTGTCATTGAAGACGCAGACCTGACCATGGGTTTTCTCCACTGTGTACTCGATATATTTTATAGCTCTATCAGCGAAGGTCCTCATCTTTATGTCCATTACCAACCTTATTTCATCGTTTGAAAAGACAGCCTGTGGTGGTTGGGTAGTCTGTCTAACAAACCTATGGTGTAAGAGGTCCATGGATTCTAGCGATAGAATTGGAGGATTGAGAGTCAAACCTTCATCGCGATCATGGTATAGGTACTGATGGATATTCTCCATCATTACTGGTTCCCTTGGTGGCATCTCCTGACGTCTCCTTAGCGACTCCATATTCACGATGATGTCATCGACTAAGCTCTGCGGAGGGTGTCTTGATGAAGAGGGAATGCCCGCATGCACCTTAGTTGGTTCGGTTGAGGGTTGAGTTTGGGTTATGGGTTGTGTATCGGTTGAGGGGTGTGATTGGGTTGTGGATTGTGTATCGATTGGCTATCGAATGGTTTCTTAGGTTAGCTCATGTTGGGGTGGTTCAAGTTCATCGGGGTGTGTTTGGGCTTGAGGTTGTTGAGGTGAAGAAGGTTGGATGTTTATTTTTTCAAGTTCATTGGGTAGGGTGATGAAAGGTTCTGTGGTGCGAGGGGTTGGTGATGGGGTTAATGGTAGGCTTGGTGTTGGTGATGTAGTGAAAGGTGGGTTGGTTTCTGTTGGTGGGGTTGATGGATTTTCATCGAATGAGGAACTCAACATGATGGGTTCAGGTATGGTGGCAATGGGAACATGTACATTATGTACATCTTCAGAGGGCTGAGCCTCTTGTTCCCTTGCTCGGGTTCCTTGGTTTGGTGATGATGGTGGGTTTTGTGTTTGGTGATCGAATGATGAAGGTGCAGCGGATGGTGCTTCCTGAGTTGTAGCAGCTAGGTTCTCCCCCTCATGAGGACCAAGACCATGATCATCTTGGTCTGGATCCTCATGCCTTGGCCTCTTCTGCGGGCGGCTAGCCGAGCATGAAGCTCTGCTTCTATTCTTCTTGAGGTGGAGGGAGGCCAGGTAGGCTCTCATAGCCTTTCTTCTTCGATCGGCCTCCATAGTTTGTAGGGGGAGGCGGTGCTTGCTTGTTGGTCAGCAAGGCTCTGGGAGAGAGCTTTGGTAGGTTGAGCCGCTCGATGAATGAATTTAGCACTTATCTCATTAAAAGATGAGATAAGTGCCTTGGATAGAGCCCTGAGGTCGGCTCTAGTGGCATACTCGGAGGTGGTGGATGATGAGGCTGGGGAGGTATGGAGGTAGAGGTGGATGCGGTTGGTGGGATGGGAAGGTTGGTGATCATGGCTTTAAGCTCTGCAGCAAGGGAGGATAGGGCTTCATCGAAAGATGGTGCTGCAGGGCTGGGTGGTGGGGGTGGTGGTTGGGGTATTTGGGCTAGGATGGTGGCTGGGAGTTGGTTTAGGGTGGTTTGTATGGTGGCTATTTGGTTGGTGAGGGAGGCTAGGGTTTCATCGATTGATGAAGTTGTTTGATGTGGGGTTGGTTGAGGGATTTGGGAAAGGATGGTGGCTGGTAGAGTGGTGAGGGTATTGGTGATTGTGGTTAAGTGGGTGGTGATGGAAGCAATTGCCTCATTGGTTGCAGTTGCTTGGGCCGTGAGGGTGGCGATGCAACTCATCATGAGTTGGTCTCGTTGGGTGGCAAGGGTGGATGAGGAGTTGTGGTGTTGGGTAACAGTTTGTTGTAGCATTTGAAGTTGAGTGGAGGTGTATTTGGTTTGGGTGTCGAGGGTGGCAAGGGATTGTTGAAGGGTGGTGATATCGATGGATGGGGGGTTTTCAACAATCCCTTGGATGATGAGTTTTAGGTCTTCCAAGGACTGCTGAACTGAGTCAGCAAAGGCTTGGAACTCAGCCTTTGTGACCAGATCGGCCACGGGGGTAACCCTTGCATCAACGGATGCTGCAAGTTGAGCCTCAGCTCCAGAGGCGCCCTCAATGCCTTGTGAAAATATGGGCATTGAAGGACTTCCATCAAGTCCTCGATAACCCTCTAGTGAGGAGCTATCTCTTGATGTTGTGACATGACCCTCTTCTTCTTCGACTTCAGAGGCCGAGGAAGAGAGGTAAATGTGTTTCCCCTTTGCTAGATCAAGTATCGAAGGGGGTTGATATGCGTGAATGGGAGATCACTCGGAAAAATCTTGAGGAGAAGCAATGGAAGAAGCAACACATGCTTCTGTGTGTGTGAGTGGTGGTGTCGAGCCATGAGGCGATGCGGCTCTTATATCTGCATCGCCTCTCTGTTGGGAGAGGAGCGATGGAAGTCGTGGTTCCTCAGCTAAATCATCTCCAGAGGCCCGAAGAATGGCCTCTGGATGGCTGGTTTGGGTTTGGTTTGGACTGGGCCGTCCTTTTTCAATACCCCTTTGGCCTTGATCGCCAGGGTAGAGGTGGTGGTTTCCCTTTGGGAAGAGGGAAGGGGAATTGTTTGTGTAGGGCCGGGGGATTCACGAGGAGTGTCATCATCATCATCATTTTCATCATCCGATGAAGATGGCGCCTGTGCTCCCTTACTTGACTGAGGGGACGACTCTATGCGCTCTGGGGTAGCTGCCCTTGGTGCATTGGACAGCAGAGAGCGTTCGTAAGTTCTTCGAATCTCAGATGTCTCTGGGATGACACTGAGCATGGCTCTAGAAATCAGCCTGTCGTTGGTGTAGCCATCCTTTGAGAGTGTAGGTCGATGGCCATGCATCTTGAAGAGTGGAGTGAATGGTTCCTCGGCCGGTAGATTATGTCTCCT
>NC_037530.1:18793918-18808943 GCF_001531365.2 Cynara cardunculus var. scolymus
GGGAAGAATATTTGTCGTTGATAGAATTCGCCTACAATAATAGTTATCACTCCAGCATCCAAGCGGCACCTTATAAAGTCCTATATGGAAGAAAATGTCGAACGCCATTATGTTGGAATGAGGTTGGTGAAAAACAGTTGACAGGTCCCGAGATTGTGCAAGTAACGTCTGAAAAGATTGACCAGATTCGAGCAAAAATCAAAATTGCCCAGGATCGATAGAAAAGCTATGCTGACAAACAAAGAAAACCGATTGAATTTAACGTATGTGACTTTGTAATGTTAAAGGTATCTCCATGGAAAGGTGTTATGAGATTTGGGAAGAAAGGTAAGCTTAGTCCAAGGTATATTGGACCATTCAGAATCTGCAAAAGAATTGGACCGGTAGCTTATCAGTTGGAATTACCAGAAGAACTTCGCTTAAATCACAACACCTTTCATGTATCAAATCTACGCAAATGTTTGGTAGACTCAAGTTTAGCAATACCACTTCCTGGGATTAAACTTGACAAAAAACTGAGTTTTATCGAGACACCAGAGGCAATAACTGACAGAAAGACCAGAGTATTGAGAAACAAGGAAATCACTTAAGTAAAAGTGCAGTGGCGTTTTCACAAGGGTTCAGAAGCAACTTGGGAATTAGAATCTGATATGAAAACCCAATATCCGTGGTTATTTGAATAAGTGAATTCCGGGACGGAATTCTTTTAAGCGGGGGAAGAATGTTATAACCAGGTTTGAGACAACCTAGGTTGAGGTAATTTATACGTGTTCGTTATGTGGATTACGTGAAATATGCATGTCTAAGTAGAAATGCATGAACTATATATGTGAAATGTGAACATGATATTGTGCATGCATATATGTGAAAAGATGACATGATATATATGTAATTTATACATGTATGCATGTGGTGTGAAGCATACATGAGGTGGTGTCTATTTGTGATAAGATATTCTGGTGGAAACATTACTATATTATTTAAAAACTTATACCTTCATGGTTAAGAAATCATGAATTTTATAATGAAAAACCCACCACCCAAGGTTATTTCTATTGGTTAAAGCTTTCACCGCCTATGAGTTTTATAATTAAAATAATCTTCACCGCCATGGTGGGAGTATTTAAAGAAATAAAAAGATAAGATTCTATCTTATCATTTCATTTGAACAAAAATCTGTTGAAAGAGAAAAAGAGTGTTGTGGCGGTGAGAAGTATTCTTGAACACATCTTTTGTTCAAAGCTGTTTGAAGAGCTTGTGATTTGCTGTGTGTTTTAAAACTACAGAATCTGTGATTTGTTAAGGTGAGTTTTTTTTTAAACTATCGTTGATTATAAACTGTGAGTTTTATAAATACTGTTGATTATACACTATGAGTTTTTGATGACTAAAATCTTTATATTTTGTTATATAAACTGCTGGATTTTGATTGTGGTTTTGAAGAAAAGATGGTAAAACTATTTTGATAGTTTAAAGGTGTTATTGTTATATATTTGAGTATTAAAAAYTGTKTTGGGARRGATAAAGAAGGGATTGCTTCTTTAAAACAGTTTTGGAAATGATATCCTATTTTGAGGATTTAAAAAGGGATATGATGTTTTGGAAATCATTGAAAGGAATAAATTGTTCTTGAGTTTGAAAGGTTTTGATGATAAAAATGTTGGTTGAAAACTATAGAGAATATTCTTTTGAGACGATTGTGATTTTGATCTGTCTTCATTTGAAATTAATCTATAGATTTTATGGATAAAACTATGAATGAGGATTCGATAAGATGGTTGTGGCTGCGGTCCTTCATCCGAACTAGTTCATAGATTTTGAAGAAGAAATAAGGGTGGCATATCAAGGAGTGGTGTCTTTGGAATAAAGGTGGCATATCAAGGAGAGGTGTCTTTTGGAATAAGTGTGGCATATTAAGGAGAGGTGTCTTTTGGATATAAGGGTGACAATTGTGTGTGAATATTATAGCTCTTACTATTATGTCTTTTAAGACTATAATAGATTCAAGTCCTTACTTCTTTGTGATTTGAGAACTCAAAGATATTGTTCTTATTAGAAATAATAGAATTGATGTTATTGAGAAGGGGAAAACTTGGCCTATGGCCATTGATAAAGGTTAAAAGTGTTTTGGAACAGAATGGTCATTTTAATGAGGAATCAGAGGGGCTCTGGTTGTTCCTTGTAWGGRACCAGAGGGGCTCTGGTTGGTCCTCATTATTGGACCAGAGGATTTTGGTTATTGATTTGGAGAATGAGCAAGTTTTTACTAAATGTACTAATTGGAGCAGAGGCTCTATATCTATTAATAAGAGCTTCTATGTTAAAATCATATTTTTAGAAGTTTTAAGAAAAGGATTCAATACTTAGAATCTTTTTATGAAAAACAGACCAGAGAGGCTCTGGTTGACTTACACGTTGAACCAGAAGCTCTGGTTAGTACACCCAGAGGCTCTGGTCGAGGAACTAGAAGCTCTGGAAGAGAGACCAGAGGGGCTCTGGTCGAGGAACCAGAAGCTYTGGAAGAGAGACCAGAGGGGCTCTGGTCGAGGAACCAGAAGCTCTGGAAGAGAGACCAGAGGGGCTCTAGTCGAGGAACCAGAAGCTCTGGAAGAGAGACCAGAGGGGTTCTGGTCCTCGTTATTGAAATATATTCTAAGTGTGGTTTGGAACCAGAGGCTCGATGGACCAAAACAAAATCTAATTTTATTCCGCATGTTATGAAATGATTATTTGATAAATGTTTTGGTGATCTTCATCCTGCATCACATAAAAGGGAACCTCACTAGACATTCATGTCTAACCCTCATTTCGTGGTTTCAAAATATGTGTGAAGGTAATGATAATAAGGGAAAAAGCATTAAGTGAATTAYTTCCCTATGTGCTTAGCTGTTTTGGAAGCATAGATGCTAGGATGCAAGAACATGTACTTATGAAATTTTGGGTTGCATATTTTACATTACAGACTCTTGTATCAAGGACCTATGTGGGGGAAAACATGTATTCTATATATGAAATATGTGTTATAGGCAATGTATGGATTTGGGGGTGTTACACAGATACACCTGGGTTGACTTTGTGAAGAAGAAATCAGATGTTCCTGACCTACTCATTGGAGTGATGAAAAGGCACCAAGTCCTTCTACACCGAAAACTAATAAAGGTTAGAAGCAACAATGGAACTGAATTCAAAAATGCCAGAATCGATGAATACCTCATCAGTGAAGGCATTACACAAAACTTCTCAGCAGCTAGAACTCCACAACAGAATGGAATGGTGGAACGAAGGAACAGAACCCTCGTGGAAGCAGCAAGGACCATGCTTGCTTCATCGGAGTTACCCATCACATTCTGGGCTGAAGCTATTTCCACTGCCTGCTTCACCCACAACCGATCTATCATCTACAAGAGGCACCAGAAGACACCCTATGAGCTCATCAACCAAAGAAGACCAAATGTGAAATATTTTCATGTCTTTGGGTGCAAATGCTTTGTATTCAACGATAGGGAATATCTTGGCAAGTTTGAAAAGAAAGCTGATGAAAGGATCTTTCTGGGCTATTCTGAAACTGCCAAGGCCTACAGAGTCTACATCAAAAGGACAAGAATTGTCATCGAAAGCATCAATGTGTCCTTTGATGATTCCACACCAATGACTTCTGAACACAACAATTCAGGACTCGGACTACAACAGAGAGCCTCTGATTCATCACTTGGAAAACCCAATGAATCAGAATTAGCTCATTTATTTGAAGATATCTTCGAAGAAGAAGTCATCTCTAGACATGCACCAATTACTAAACTTTCTTCCAGATCCGATGAAGAACATGAAAACTCCAATGCTGAAGGTACAAATCTCACTGAAACTCATGTTACTTCACCTTCTACTTCTTCTATGTCTTCAGACCATAAACTAGAACCAGAGCACCACTTTGGAGATGATCTCTTCGAGGGGGAGCAAGCAGTCCCATCAGTCAATGAAGAACTGCATCCTGTTTCTCCAGAACCCCAATCAAGCACCAAATGGACAAAAGTTCACCTACACCACCAAATCATTGGTGATCCAACATCTGGTGTCAAGACGAGATTTGCCATTACCAATGAATGCCTTTTCGCCAACTTTCTGAGCATGATAGAACCAACGAAAATTTCAGAAGCCCTACAAGACCCAAACTGGATAGACGCGATGCAAAAAGAATTACTCCAGTTTGAAAGAAACAAAGTATGGTCCCTTATGCCTCTACCCAAAGGGAAGACAACCATAGGAACCAAATGGGTCTTCCGAAACAAGAAGGACGAAGATGGCATAGTCATAAGGAACAAAGCCAGGCTTGTTGCCAAGGGCTACTGCCAGGAAGAAGGGATTGACTATGATGAGACATTTGCTCCCGTCGCAAGATTTGAGGCCATCCGGATATTCCTAGCCTATACAGCTCACAAAGGCTTCCAGGTTTATCAGATGAATGTCAAGTCCGCCTTCCTAAACGGCAAACTTCAAGAAGAAGTATACGTGCAGCAGCCCCCTGGGTTTGAAGATTCAAAACATCCAGATTATGTCTACTTTCTGGACAAAGCTCTCTACGGGCTGAAGCAAGCATCCAGGGCCTGATATGAAATATTATCCACCTTTCTCATCAACAATGGATTCGAAAAAGGTAAAATCGATACAACCCTCTTTCTCAAAAAGCACAAAGGTGACATATTACTTGTTCAAATATATGTGGACGACATCATATTTAGTTCTACAAATGCAAAACATTGCAAAAAATTCTTAGAGTTGATGAAAAGCAAATTTGAGATGAGTATGATGGGAGAACTAAGTTTCTTCCTTGGTCTTCAAATAAAAAAAATTTCAGTAGGAATTTTCATCAATCAGTCCAAGTATGTGACTGACCTTTTGAAGAAATACTCTCTCTCAAATTCATCATCGATGAGAACACCTATGGCTACAGGAGCTAAGTTATTTGCTGATCCATCAGGCAAACCTGTGGATGTAACAACCTACAGAGGCATGATTGGATCACTCCTGTATCTAACTGCTAGTAGACCAAACATTATGTTTGCTACATGTCTTTGTGCAAGATATCAATCAAATCCTAAAGAATCTCATCTCTCTACAGTCAAGAGGATCTTTAGATACCTCAAGGGAACTCCTTCATTGGGTCTCTGCTATTCAAAGAACTCTGGCTTTGATCTAATAGCCTAAACAGATGCAGATCATGCAGGTTGCAAGCTTGATAGAAAGAGCACGTCTAGAAGTTGTCAACTCTTGGGGGACAAGCTGGTAAGTTGGACATCCAGAAAACAAAACAGTGTCTCAACCTCTACAGCAGAAGCATAATATGTTGTTGCTGCTAGTTGTTGGTCACAAGTTCTCTAGATGAAGACTCAGCTTAAGGACTATGGATTTCAATATGACAAAATTCCTATCCTCTGTGACTCCAAGAGTGCTATAGCAATCTCTGCAAACCCTGTGCAACATTCCAAGACCAAGCACAACGATGTATGGTACCATTTTCTGAAAAACAATGTTGAAAAAGGTAATATAGAAATGTACTTTGTTCCCACTGAGATTCAACTTGCTGACATTTTCACAAAAGCTCTTGATGAGACAATATTTTTATTCCTAGTCAGCAAGATGTGTATGTTGAATCTCACCACTTAAAGGCAATAAAAGTCTTTAAATCAGAGATTCTCAATATCTCATGGTTATGCCTACAAGTGATACATAGCAATAAGCCATAATCAACAAGTACTCCAAACCAGCATCTCTGGTTCTAAAGACCAGAGCCTCTGGCCATGAAGAAACTTTTAATATGGCTCAAAGTTTTTCATCGCCTTTGGAACCAGAGACCTCTGGTCCAAAGCAAATACTTAGCTTTTATTCACTAAGTATTACCTTCGCAACCAGAGCCTCTGGTTCTATAGACCAGAGCCTCTGGATTCTCATCCTTGTAACCAGAGCCTCCGGTTCTAAAGACCAGAGCCTCTGGTTTCCAAGTTCTTTACAACCAGAGACCTCTGGTTTCCAAATAAGACTTCGCATGCTAAATTCACCTATCATTCATCTTTAATAGCATATCCAAGACAACCAGAGCCTCTGTTTCTAAAGACCAGAGCCTCGGGATTCATACTCTTTGGAACCAGAGCCCCTCTGGACCCAAAGAACCCCATTTTCTCACTCACATGCACTTAACCATATTTTCATACTTCTTTTCATCGCCTTTGCAACCAGAGCCTCTGGTTCTAAAGACCAGAGCGTCTGGATTCATTGTCTTTTGAACCAGAGCACTCTGGTCTCAAAGACCCATTCATATTAATATCCATTTGCATATCTCATACAACTTTTCATCTTCATTCACAACCAGAGCCTCTGGTTGTATAGACCAGAGCCTCTGGTCCCCACAATCCACCTTGTTATTGTTTCAAAGGGGAGTTTCTAAAACTCAAATCTTATCCACATGCATCATTTGAAGGGAAGCTATTCATTTATCATGAATCTTTATTGCATATATATGCATTTTCCATACCAGAGCCTCTGGACACTTAAATGATAAATAAATAATGGATACACCATGTGTATTTAACTAGAGACCCTCTGGTTCTATATAATGGATTGCCCATGCTTAACTAGAGCCTCTGGTTTGTCATCCAAGGCTTATTTATCATACAATCCAACATTTCATCGATGAATTCATTCATATATGTTCAACCAGAGCACCTCTGGTTCCCCATCAAAAAGGACATGTTCAACCAGAGCTCCTCTGGTTACGTGACAAAATTTCTTTTCAAAAACCCATCTTTAATTGCAAAATTATTAAGATTATACAAAATTGCAGCTTTTGTGACTAAAAACTATACAACATGGGTTTTTAGAAGACCAAAACTTCGTAATTCGTATTTATCTTGCAATTAGATGGAATCTAATTTTTTTTTGGCTATACTCTCAAATATGATATTATTTGAGATAATAATATAATAAACCCACATATATCATACGTCATCCTCCCACGCGCCTGACACCATATACAGCCTGTTCCCCATGAACCTTTCAAATTACCCTTCCCTATCCCCGCCTTGACACATGTCCTCCAACATTAATGGCACGTACAATCAAGACGGCTCACGATCCCCAATCAAATCACCTTTTGCCAAATGCCTTCACCTTTGCTGTGATAATCGAGTTTTTCCATAACTGCATCCTTCTACCTACCTTGACTCTAACCGACAATGGTGTACCTTTAAAGTACGTCCAACAATATTGGCAAACTTGTGAGTACATCCCTGAAAACCATGGAATAATGGGTGACATCGACGCCCCGAATGACATGATATGCTCGGTCAAGATCTCTCGGGCAAAAGTCTCTAAGGTTCTGTGCATTCCCACCCGCCAAGAGCTCGGCATTGACCAATATGCCGACCAACCCACGACCTCAGACATCCTCCAATTCATCAAAATGCTAGGTTACAATCGTGACCTCCGCAACGCCTCCGATTTTAAGAGGCAGTTTTTGCAGCCAATGTGGAATATGTTCTTTTCCATATTGAACAGGGCCCTCACATGCAAGCTAGGGTTGATGGATCAAGGCAACATAAACATAATGACGATTATGTACGGCCTCTTCTTCAATATCCCACTTGACTACGCTTTCCTCATATACAATGAGATCCACACAGCGGTAGTCAAAAAGTGCAAGCTCAAGGCCACCGGCAAGCCCTTGACCATAGTTTTGTTTCCTCGTTTCCTATCTCTCTTCATAGGGGACGCGATGAGGAGACATAATCTACCGGCCGAGGAACCATTCACTCCACTCTTCAAGATGCATGGCCATCGACCTACACTCTCAAAGGATGGCTACACCAACGACAGGCTGATTTCTAGAGCCATGCTCAGTGTCATCCCAGAGACATCTGAGATTCGAAGAACTTACGAACGCTCTCTGCTGTCCAATGCACCAAGGGCAGCTACCCCAGAGCGCATAGAGTCGTCCCCTCAGTCAAGTAAGGGAGCACAGGCGCCATCTTCATCGGATGATGAAAATGATGATGATGATGACACTCCTCGTGAATCCCCCGGCCCTACACAAACAATTCCCCTTCCCTCTTCCCAAAGGGAAACCACCACCTCTACCCTGGCGATCAAGGCCAAAGGGGTATTGAAAAAGGACGGCCCAGTCCAAACCAAACCCAAACCAGCCATCCAGAGGCCATTCTTCGGGCCTCTGGAGATGATTTAGCTGAGGAACCACGACTTCCATCGCTCCTCTCCCAACAGAGAGGCGATGCAGATATAAGAGCCGCATCGCCTCATGGCTCGACACCACCACTCACACACACAGAAGCATGTGTTGCTTCTTCCATTGCTTCTCCTCAAGATTTTTCCGAGTGATCTCCCATTCACGCATATCAACCCCCTTCGATACTTGATCTAGCAAAGGGGAAACACATTTACCTCTCTTCCTCGGCCTCTGAAGTCGAAGAAGAAGAGGGTCATGTCACAACATCAAGAGATAGCTCCTCACTAGAGGGTTATCGAGGACTTGATGGAAGTCCTTCAATGCCCATATTTTCACAAGGCATTGAGGGCGCCTCTGGAGCTGAGGCTCAACTTGCAGCATCCGTTGATGCAAGGGTTACCCCCGTGGCCGATCTGGTCACAAAGGCTGAGTTCCAAGCCTTTGCTGACTCAGTTCAGCAGTCCTTGGAAGACCTAAAACTCATCATCCAAGGGATTGTTGAAAACCCCCCATCCATCGATATCACCACCCTTCAACAATCCCTTGCCACCCTCGACACCCAAACCAAATACACCTCCACTCAACTTCAAATGCTACAACAAACTGTTACCCAACACCACAACTCCTCATCCACCCTTGCCACCCAACGAGACCAACTCATGATGAGTTGCATCGCCACCCTCACGGCCCAAGCAACTGCAACCAATGAGGCAATTGCTTCCATCACCACCCACTTAACCACAATCACCAATACCCTCACCACTCTACCAGCCACCATCCTTTCCCAAATCCCTCAACCAACCCCACATCAAACAACTTCATCAATCGATGAAACCCTAGCCTCCCTCACCAACCAAATAGCCACCATACAAACCACCCTAAACCAACTCCCAGCCACCATCCTAGCCCAAATACCCCAACCACCACCCCCACCACCCAGCCCTGCAGCACCATCTTTCGATGAAGCCCTATCCTCCCTTGCTGCAGAGCTTAAAGCCATGATCACCAACCTTCCCATCCCACCAACCGCATCCACCTCTACCTCCATACCTCCCCAGCCTCATCATCCACCACCTCCGAGTATGCCACTAGAGCCGACCTCAGGGCTCTATCCAAGGCACTTATCTCATCTTTTAATGAGATAAGTGCTAAATTCATTCATCGAGCGGCTCAACCTACCAAAGCTCTCTCCCAGAGCCTTGCTGACCAACAAGCAAGCACCGCCTCCCCCTACAAACTATGGAGGCCGATCGAAGAAGAAAGGCTATGAGAGCCTACCTGGCCTCCCTCCACCTCAAGAAGAATAGAAGCAGAGCTTCATGCTCGGCTAGCCGCCCGCAGAAGAGGCCAAGGCATGAGGATCCAGACCAAGATGATCATGGTCTTGGTCCTCATGAGGGGGAGAACCTAGCTGCTACAACTCAGGAAGCACCATCCGCTGCACCTTCATCATTCGATCACCAAACACAAAACCCACCATCATCACCAAACCAAGGAACCCGAGCAAGGGAACAAGAGGCTCAGCCCTCTGAAGATGTACATAATGTACATGTTCCCATTGCCACCATACCTGAACCCATCATGTTGAGTTCCTCATTCGATGAAAATCCATCAACCCCACCAACAGAAACCAACCCACCTTTCACTACATCACCAACACCAAGCCTACCATTAACCCCATCACCAACCCCTCGCACCACAGAACCTTTCATCACCCTACCCAATGAACTTGAAAAAATAAACATCCAACCTTCTTCACCTCAACAACCTCAAGCCCAAACACACCCCGATGAACTTGAACCACCCCAACATGAGCTAACCTAAGAAACCATTCGATAGCCAATCGATACACAATCCACAACCCAATCACACCCCTCAACCGATACACAACCCATAACCCAAACTCAACCCTCAACCGAACCAACTAAGGTGCATGCGGGCATTCCCTCTTCATCAAGACACCCTCCGCAGAGCTTAGTCGATGACATCATCGTGAATATGGAGTCGCTAAGGAGACGTCAGGAGATGCCACCAAGGGAACCAGTAATGATGGAGAATATCCATCAGTACCTATACCATGATCGCGATGAAGGTTTGACTCTCAATCCTCCAATTCTATCGCTAGAATCCATGGACCTCTTACACCATAGGTTTGTTAGACAGACTACCCAACCACCACAGGCTGTCTTTTCAAACGATGAAATAAGGTTGGTAATGGACATAAAGATGAGGACCTTCGCTGATAGAGCTATAAAATATATCGAGTACACAGTGGAGAAAACCCATGGTCAGGTCTGCGTCTTCAATGACAATGACTTGATCAATCTCAATCCCTATGACTTGATCGAGCTTTATGCATTCACAACTCAGCGACAAGATCAAGGCATAAGATTTGGGATGGCAAACAGAGCAATTGTAAAGACGATGGAGACCTTGGTGAAGCATCAAGCCAAGAGTGATTTTCAGATTGCTCTTCATTTGGGCATCGAAAAACTCTCCTGCACTCCACCTGATGAAGACTTCCCAGGCCTGCAAGAGAAGAGATATGCTTCTGTCTTGACTCAACCCGAGCTTGGACTTGTCTTCAAGAATGAGTTCGGGATAAAGAAAATTTTCAGACTAACTGAAGCATTCAAGTATTCAACCTCAACAATTGAATGGTTTTAGGGAGTTATCAGAGATGGACTGGGTAGAACTCATGTGCCAAGGGAAGACGGAAACAACTTATTCATGAGATATCTACAGCCATCAGTTATCAAAGACTGCTACTGCGCTTCTGAGAAATATCTCAAGGAAGATCATGAATAGAGTTTTAAATTTTTTTGCCTTAAATTTTAATTTCTTTGCTTCCAGTATTGTAAGAAATCATCATCCAATGAAAATTTGGCAATTGATGCTTTTCTTTAGATTAGTCTTTGTTCTTCAATATTGTTCATAGATTACTTCATGTTTGTTCTTTCATTACTTAGGGGGAGATTGTTAGACCCCATAATTCATAAATGTAAAAGTAATGAAGAACAATAAGTGATGAAGAACCATAAGACCGATGAAGAAGTTAAGGCAGAATTGACTAAGTTTGGAGAACAACCAGAGGGTCGATGAATCGACCAGAGATGCGATGGAAAGAGCATCTTCATCACCCCTCTGGTCAACAACACTTAGAGTTTTCTTTAGCAGTTCAGCCAGAGGCATGCGATGAAGATATGAAGATAAGGTTGAATTAACATCCCATAGAAGATAGCTGCAGATAACAAATCGACAGCTGGATTTTAAGTTTATCTTGATTTATAGTTTATCCATACTTTAGATAAACATTATCTTTCCTAGAAGATTGGCTAGATAGTTTTACTAGATAGTTATCTTCTTATCGCTAGTATAAATAGGTAGCTAGGCCTATTGTAAAAATAGACTTTAAGTGAGTTTTTATGCATCTTTAATGCTCAAGTATATGCTTTGAATATACACATTCTTCGTTCTTGAGTATTCTTCATTTTATTCATCCACACTACTTATTTAGGTTATTCATAATCTATTTATTAGTGTTATTGAGAGATCTGGGATCTACAACTTTGATTAGACGTCCTTTCAGTCTTGTAATATTATTAACCTTTATGTATTAGGTCTACCAGTACTAATTGTAACACTTGTAATATTTTCTCATGAAAAATATTCAATAACATTGTCAGTTCACTAAAAAAGATCCCTAAAAAGTGTAAATGGGACAAGTATTTAAGAGTTCTATTTATGTCTTTCATTCATAGACACTTTTCTAGTCAGTGAACATGCTTTCAGTTTCAGTTATCAATATTGTGTGAATTTTATTCTGTCCTTGTAATCCTTTACAACTTAAGTAATTTTTTATAATAAACTGTACCACTAAAAGAGATCCCAAAACAGTTAAAAGGGACAAGTATCTTACTGGTACCTTTTCCTTACTGATGTAACTTAAACAACTTTTTTTATGTTGTTTTGTCATCATCAAATGTTGATCATCTCTCAATGATTTGATGATGATCCATTTTATCTATCGAAATGTATTATCTCTGTATTAAGTTTCAACGATCATCATTGAGTCTGTTCAGTGATCGCTGAACATGTATTGTAATTCGTTCAGAGACCAATATCTTTCAAGAAGACAAAATTCACACCACAAATCTTTCAGTGATGTCGAAGACAAAAGCTGAAGATTAGAGACTAGAAAGTTCATGACCTGAAGCGGTTTTTTAGTGATAACAAGCTCGTGTACATAAATGTGAAGTCTGCACAAGATTCATTGAACACTGAAGAGACCTTCAACGTCATTCCAGTGTTCAGCAATCAAATGAATCTTGTCGAGCAAGATAGTTTTTGTATTTTCCTTCTGCACACAAAGCACAAACCCATAATTTTCTAAGTATAGTACAGTACGGAGTCACTCCTTTTACTCCAAACGTACTTACCTACTTTATGAAATAGGATTGCTCATACACAGTTAAAAGGACTGTATACTGTAACAAAGAACAAGTTTTCCTCTAAAATCTTGTCACGTGCTATGTAACTTCTAAGGGTATAAATAGCTGAGTAGTTCTCCTCTCAGTTATCTTCTTTCTCACTCAAAACATACCCAAGAAGTTACTTCTCTCTCTACTTCTTATCTTATTTATTGTAGTAAGTCTCTTTTATTGCTATCTGTAATTGTTGTGTGTATCTTAGATTGTTTAGATAGGTTTTGTATTTTATCTCTTCCCCAAACAATCTGTAAAATTTGTATTGATCTTCTTTATCAATATATAATTTTTAAAAGTGAAAGTTACTGTCTTTGTGTTCATCCCCCCTTCTACAAACTGTTACCTATAAACTCTTGTAGATCCGGCTGGGACCAACAAAATGCCTTCAAAGGTATTAAATCATCTCACACCTTTTGAACTCTTATTCAAAACCAAGCCACAATATCATTTACGATATTTTGGATGTTTGTGTTTTGTATCCACAAATCCTATACACAGACATAAAATGCAGTCTAAAGCATATCCACATGTTTTTTAGGATATCCTTTTGATAAGAAAGCATATGAAGTCATGCACCGTGTAACTAAGCAAATTTCATGCTCACGAAATATTTTGAGTCCTGTGAAACTGAGTTTGTTGTTATAAAACCATTGCCATCATCTGATACATCTGACTTGCCTTTGCCTATAACAAATATCATCTACTCACCAAATTTTTCTTAACACAAAGGTTCTAGATCCACTAATCCTGATGTTGTTGAACCTATGAATATTGTTCCTAACCATTATATTCCCATGTAACCTCTTGTACCTGTACTTCGGCACCTCAATCATAAAATCATCTGGATTATGTTGAGCCAACTCCTATTCCTATGTTACGCAGATTTTCAATAGTTTCTAAAAACTCTTTGTTATTTTGATGAATTCTTTTGTAATCATTCTTCTTTAGATGTTGCCACATCTTATATTGAAATATGTCCTCATATTACGATTAATCTTTGTATTGCATTTCAGAATCCAATTCCAATTGCTTTAAATAATTATAGTCAATCTTTTGCAGTAAATATTATATCTGTTATGAATCCTAAATCACATGTCAAAGTTGTTATTAATCCTTTTTGGCAAGACGCTATGGCAATAAAATTTGCAACTTAAGAAGCAAAGGGCACCTGGAGTTAATACTTTTGCCTGAAAGAAACGTGCTATAAGATGCAAATGGTTTATAAATCCAAATTTACTCAAGATAAGACAATTGGGAAACATAAAGCATGGTTTGTGTCATAAGGCTTCACTCAAAAATCAAATGAAGATTATTATGAAACCTTCTCCTTGGTTGTCAAGTTAACCACAATCAGATGCATAGTAGAACTTGTTGTCAAAAAAGCATTGGCCCATTAATCAATTAGATATCAACAATGTATTTCTACATGGAGATTTGCATGAATAAGTTTACATGAACAGGCCTAAAGGTACGGTTTGTGCAAACATTAACTATGTTTGCAAGCTTAAGTCCTTATATGCTTTAAAGTAGGCTTCAAGACGATGGTGATCAAAGTTTTCTGAAGCATTGAGAGAAAAAAGGTTTTCATCATTCTCAAAATGATTATTCGTTGTTTCTCAAAAATAGAAAATAATCCTTTACCATAATGGTTATTTATATTGAAGATGTCATAGTCACTAGCGACAACACATTTGAAATAGAATAGTTAAAGAAGTTCTTGCACGTAACTTTTCAAATTAAAGTTTTGGGCCATCTTAATTACTTTTTGGGTTTAGAATTCCTACAAAGTAATCAAGGGATTTGTCTAACTCAAAAGGAATATCATACTGATTTGCTGGATGAGTATGGCATTACGACTTCTGAAAATGTCAACACTGTGTTACTGTGTAACTTGAAGCTTATGTCAAGCATGCCTAATCCTTTAGCAGATCCTAGCTGATATAAACAGGTAGCGGAGAAACTCAACTTTTTGGTACACACTCGGCCTGATTTGGTATTTAGTGTTCAGTTCCTTAGTCAATTTAACCAAAATCTTTCTAAATCTCATTGGAATGTTCCTCTACATGTTCTGGAATATTTGAAGGCATTTCATTCTTTTGGATTGTTTTTCAATAACAATCCTGATTTTTTACTTTCTTCTTATTGTGATTCGGAGTGGCCATCTGGTCCATATTCCATGAGATCAGTTAGTATGGACAACTTTAGGAGGAAGTTTATGTTGAACAACCTCTAGGGTTTCTTGACCCTAAGTATCCAAATCATGTCTATAGATTGGATAAAGCTCTTTATGGGTTAAAACAGGTCC
>NC_037530.1:18809043-18819997 GCF_001531365.2 Cynara cardunculus var. scolymus
GGTTGCTTGTAATCGTAACCGTTTTGTAGATGATAATGATAGGTTTAAAAGATTTTGATTGTGTTTAATGATAAGTTTAAAAGATTCTAACCGTTTTCTAGATAATATATCATTTCCATTATTACGCTTTTAATTTTAGATTTTTTTGAATCTTTTTAAATTTTAATTTTAATTTTAAAAATCTTTTAATTTTATTTTTTATCACAATATGTGGTTACTGAGTTGTTCTCGCGTTTTCGTAAATTACAAGGGTTCTCGTTTGAACCCTTTATATATATATATATATATATATATATATATATATATGTGTGTGTGTGTGTGTACCCTCTTTTAAGATGACGACGACCCAAAGTTATACCGGTAATGCCGCTAATTTTTATGGGATTCTTCAAGAACTGGATCCTATAGATCGTATCTCATGCATTAAGAATAGCACACCAAAAAGTTCACTCGCAACATCATCTCCTATATGCACCACCATCTTACTATATCATATTATATTCATATATAGAAGGGGAAGAGAGTGACAAAATGTTGAAGGCTCACTCTTTTAACTGTTTTTAACAGAGCCAACACCAGCAAAAGTACTACTACACAATACATACAGCCAGCCAGCCACCCCCTAACCCCAAAAAAACTCCCTCCAACCCTGCACCCGCACCCTTACCCTTATTCCATCATTTTCCACGAGTCGTTGATCTTCTCAAAGTCGGTTTTGAGTTTTCCGAAGGGTTAACAGGCCGCCCACCTAATCTATCGACGTTAGCCTCCCTACAACTATTACTACAACTTAGGTTTCTACACTGATCATCGTCTGGGTACAAAACTCCTGGTTCCCTCGATGTGTTGTGATCATTCCGGGAGTACAAGGGTGAAGGGAAGGAAGATGACGAGGATGAAGTGTCGGAATCCGATGAGTTCAGGTGCATGCTCCTCCATGGAGGGCTGCTGTTGTTCCAACATTCATGTTCCCAGTCCCAGGAAATGTGGTCGCTTGAATCCCTGTGGCTGCTCTCCGTGCTGCAAGAACAAGACTCTGAGAAGATTCCAGAGCTATCACTCGAGGATGATTCCTCTTCAAGGCTCCGGTGACGGATGGCTGGCTGGTTAATGTCCCATGCTTCAGTCGGCTGAGGTCTTGACGCAAATAATGTTGCCCCTTTGTGTTTCTTTGGATCATGGTGGTGGCGCATTAACAAGCTACGAACTAAACGTGGAGCACGTGGGGAGCACCTGCTTGTCATGTTTACAACAATGTTAAATCAGTTTCAAACTTACCGTTTGTTGCAATGCATCAACTTTTAGGACTCTTGAGGTGCGTTTGGCATGCGGACAGGACTGGACAGAGACAAACAAGAGCGAGGTTGGTGGGTGAAAGAACTATGGACGGTTTTGGGTTTTAATTTTGACATTGGTGGTTTAATAATTTACCAATCTAATGTCATGCCAAGCATAGGACAACATAGTTTTGTTCTGTTCTATTTTATTCTATCCTGTCCCACGTACAAAACGCACGCTATTTGATGAAATGCAAAGCAAAAAGGTAGCAAGATCAAGAAATCAGGATTGGAATCAAAAGGGTATTTTGTATAAACTATACCTAGCATAGAGAAGCATGTATGCTCCTTTCGTCAAGACACTTTGAAGATCCACCTCCTTTACCTACATTATAAAAGAGAAGCGCAAGATTAAAAAAACGGCATGTTTATTAGAAAAACTTACAAAAGTAAAAACTGATAGGAAGGAAAGCTGCACAAAGAAGACAGATTTCATGAGTTTTTAAATGAATTGTATTTTGTGGGTTCATAAAAGCAACCTCAGAATGAAGCATGAGAGTGCTTATAACATACCCTGCTGTCATCGATCTTGAACCACCGATTCTCAACATTCTTAACATAGCACACATAATGACCAGAAAACGCAGCATTCATTACATCCACATGAACCACCACTCCATAAAGCCTGTAAATTGGCAATTTGTCACTCGTCCCACTCACGTATGGAGCCATGTCTAAAATCTCCGGGAAGTGAATTGGTTTGTTGAGCTTCCCAAATTTACCAGACTGAAACCATGGAAGCAAATAATAAGAAACATAAAAATCTCAGATGCAGGAGTCTAGAATCATCATTTTTTATAAGAAAGGATTACCTGAAACCGCTTCAATGCAATAGTAAGTACATTTGGAGCCTCCAACAATGTCAATTTCTTTTTGGCTTTCTCATAGGATTTGCACCTGAAAGCCATCATCATAACAAAATCAAAACAACCTTCTCATAGTTTAAGTGACAAGTTAAGGAAAAGATCGTCTGTCTTCATAAACCTAGAAACTGAAAACGTCAACAGTCAAAAACTGCCCACAAATAGTGCAATCACTGAAAATAGAACTTGCAAAGATCAATTCCCAGCAAAGATATAATCATTAACCATGTTCACAAAGCAAAAAGAGTCGTCGCAAAAGGAAAGAATGGAAAGAGAAAAAGAAAGATTTGGGAAACCATAAGGTATATGTGCCATGTGAAAGAGAAACCCTACAAGAAATTAGCATAAAACAAAGCCAATATACAAAAAGAAAGAAAGAAAACAGATGGTCAAAAGCTGAACAGTATATTATGAGGTTCACTAAGAAAGTAAATCAGGTGGAAAACAACACAGCATTCTATAGAAAATACAAGGTAAGATCAGAAACTCTGAACTAACCTGCTGCATTTATACTTGTTTTCACCATCCAGTATCTCATTACATGTAAATTTATCAAGAGCCTCTTCTAGAGTTCTTATATCGCCTTCTATTTCAACGGTGAGATCCATCATCCGCTCATGTCGCTCTGATTTCCCTCCACACTTCATGCACTTTATCTACAAATAAAAAACACCATTTAGGCATCTACTCGACACTTCCACACATCTCACAACGAGTGTATTCAGATAGAGGCACTCTTATTTTGATTTTGAACATAGATTCTTTTAATGACCAAAATGTTACCTTAGATCTTAGATAACCCCCAAAGGTAAGTCCAATCAGAGTTGTTTCTTCTTCTAGAGGATTGGAAGAATTCGTTCCAGCTTCCTTGAGGCAAACTGATTGCAAAGTATCTATAGCATACCTGTAACATCACTTGATAAATGACTTAAGACAACACCAATCTAAAGATAGGTGCAACATAAAAGCAAACCAAAAAAAGGAGAAAGTGGACAAGTCCCATAAAAGCCACTTTACCTTAAAAATTCATGTGCATCTTCTTCTCTCCCATGGCCAAGATTGCTTCCGATGTTTTCTATCTGGGAAAGTATGCGAATAGGAGAAAGTGGAGAAGTCCCATCCTTTGCCTTCAAAACAAGGCCTTCAAACTCACATGCAAAGCACCACTCTCTCTTATCACCTAACATAGATGGCAACAAAGCATACAAGTCAAAATAGGCTGCCGATCTATAATACTTTTTTTCCTATGCGTTCGATACAAAAAAGTTAACATTATAACATACATGTTTTTGAATGGAATCCTTCAAGAAAATAAGCATTTAAAGGTGGTGTGTATGTCAAACACTGGAGCACAGCATTAGCATAACAGCTGCAGAACATAGAAATTGTTAAAATAAGATGAAGGCAGATAATAATATCACCAACATTGTGGTATATACACTAATGAGTACACTGTAAAACATAATCATATAATCCTAAAGTAGACCAAAGAGTAGGTTCCAGAGGTATCAACTTGACTATTAAATCCTGCACTTCTATACTACATCTTGGTAGTACGAGACTACTGGAGCACACCTATAAATCGCAAATATGAAAACCATAGCGACAAGCTTTTACCTATTTCCACAATTTATGAGGCCAAAAGGCTGCATTTCAACCTTTTTCCAGTTATAAAGCTTGACAAACATTTCATATGAGAAGAGGACCTGTTAAAAAGATCAATTGGAAGTGTTAGGTTATAAAGCTCAGTCTTCATGATAAAGAAAAATAGCATAAATTCCAAGCAAGACCTTGCAACTGTATCTATGTGCTGTCTCACTTTCTGCTCTTACTGAACAGTGACGAGACAACTTAGAGGGCTTGAGCTGGTCAACAACTTTCAGCATTGATGTCTTCAATCCATTTCTAGCACTCTCGGAATTTTCTGTCAGCTTGGATGAACAAGCGACGGCCCTATTTTTCTCATCATGAACCATTACAGGCTTTGGACTTTGAGATACAGGTCTGCTCGTAGATGATGTTAAATGAGTATCAGAAGCTTTGGATAATGATGAGCGTACTCTTATAGATTCAGATGCAGGTGAAATACTGCTTTTGTTGTTGAAAACATGATTTGACCTCTCCAAACTTGCAGAAGGCATGCCACCAAATGCTTTAGAATATTTAATTGTTGAATGCTCTCCAGCACCAGAAGCATATTGGGAACCAGCACCAGATGGAGAAACTTTAGCTTCCTTGAACATGGATCGAGGCAAATCACTGTCCACAACTACATCCGTGTGCTTTAACATCTCTGGGGTATATTTTGGTTGCCTTGTCGACTTCAGCCCATCCATCAACAATTCATTTGATGAAGTGGGTTCCTCATTGGACTTCTTACTTCCCAAGCCATTTGGAGCAGAGTTATCCAATACGGTCGAAGTCACGGCAACACCTTTCATACTGGTGCTATTATAACCACTTGTGGTCACTTTGGAAGAAAGCCCCAAAGATGACCGAGAATCAGTCATGTTCCCATTGGCGACCCCGTTGGAACTAGACAGTTCAAAACCATCACGCTCATCAATGCTGGATTTCTTGGAATGGATCACCCCGCTCCAAAACCCAGAAGAGGTTGTAGAAGGCTCAGAAAATGAAGACCCGTTAGAGCCACCGTCACCCCGACTGGATGAACTTGAAACCCTGGATTGAGTATCTTCATCACTAAGATTAGATTTGTTCTGATTGATCTTCCTTGAACCAGTAGATTTTCTTCCAGGACTGACCAAGGACTGGTGGCCCGATTTTACTGTCACAGAATTGCCAGAGACAGCATCAACAAACTGATGGGCGTCCATCCTATCAGAATCCCCTGAACTGTCCGAAGAGGCTTCAGTGGATGATTTGTTAGGAGTCGAGAAAGTAGAAAATTCCTCGCATGACGATTCAGAAGCTGATTGGAAGATAGATCTAGTTTCGGGTCGATGAGCATGAGATTGGATTCCTGCATCATCCTTGTGATGCATACCTTCATGGAAATTTTCACCTGGTAAGTTGTCATCGGAATCTTTATCATTCCCTTGCTTAGAACTTCCTGACACATCTTTGATAGGATTCACGGCCACATAAGGACGGCATTGATCCTTGTGACCTTGTCTCCAGTGAACAATTTGACATCTGCCGGAGCTGCAATTAAATTGTAAACTGATTAAACAAATGAAATGCTACAAGAGCAAAAGAACAGGAAAACTAAATTGCCACTTCACATGTAAGGAATATTGAGTTGTCGATTAAGATCATACATTGACACCTTATCATGTTAACGTGCCATGAAACTCAAAACAAACCATACACAAAAATGAAATATAGAAACCTATCAATATAACCTTTTCTGCCTGACCAATAAGTTGCCAGTATACATAAAACAGTTCACATTTAGGTGGCCCAATTCTAGCAGGTTTGTTATCAGCACATAGAAAACCATAGACCAAGATGAACCCATCCATTGATTCTGTGATCCAACTCCTGGTAACGACATTCATTTACACTAGGTGATTCATTCTACACATCAACTTCCTTGAAAACAAAGAATCAATGCAATCAAACATTACTTTTCTATCTTAAATTAAATGCATATGGTTTCTAGCCACATACTCGATGTTCTAAGAGTTGGTTTAAGTGTCTGACTAGGTGGAGGCAGGTAGTAACTAGTAAACCATTCCGACTTTGGTATAATTACCCAGTTATGCGTGACTATAGCAACTAAACAGAAGACCAGCTCACCAACTTTGCTCAACTCATCTGTGTGAAAAGCCAACTGACTAATTGATCCAATATAGCTTTAGGACTAAATAAAATAGGAATTCTTATGTTTCAATGTTCATAAAGAGAAGACAATCCAGAATTTCATGCTCAATCCAGATTTCCATATCCGAATACAACTTCTAAGCATTCAATGCTTAATTTACCGCAGAAATTAAGCTAAAGAAATGGTAAGTACATCTCTGCTAGGTGTATAAACAAAAATTAGTTTGCTGGTTAGCATAGACGTCAAATCATGGTTCATTTGAGTATCAGAATCTCGTCTTACTAAATCATGATCATTGACAAGTGAATCTCATTGTAACATAAGCTTCGCGCTTGATATGTGAAAAGTATTGAGACATTTGTACAGTTATAAACAGACATTCCATAGCATGGCATGTCATACATTAACTAACCAAACAATAAGATCATGTGATCAAAATGGTCCCATATCAACCCATGGCAGAAAATGTTGGTTCACATCCCACATTGATCATTTTGAAGTCCTTGGTTGTCAATAAATGTATCTGCTAAGAGCCTAAGAGTTGGATAATATTATTATGAAGATAAAATAGACTTGAACTTCATTTCTTTTGGCTAATCATAATTACTTATTTCCTTTAAGTCATTAAAATATGTAGCTGGATTTTTGGTCGAAGTAAAGCAAATAAAATTAAGAATGGAGAGAAAAAAGAATGCAGAGTAGTCACTCGGAGACAAATAAGAAAAGGATTAAAACAACAAAAAAGTACAAAAATCTAGGGTAGAGAACATATTTATTTTGTACAATTGTATCATCGTGTGTTGAACTCATTCAATAATATAAGAGGGATTTGTTAACACAAAGGCAATTCAGACAAGATTCTGACTCATTACTCATTAACGATTTGCTGACACTACAGCGATTCAGAAAAAATTTCCAACTCATTAATGATTTCCTATCATTTGTTTCAGGAATCTAATAGAATAGCACAAATTGTATCATGAATCATACAGTTTTGATTTTTGATGATACTGTCAGTTGAAAGGCTGAGACAGGAGCACATACCAGGCTATAAGCCAGGTTAATGCACAAACCTATTTTATACAGAATCAGTTAAGAAATGAATAGATCTCATACAATATAATCTTTTGACTATAAAATTGATAACGACAATCTACCAAGAGAATAATATATTAGTTCGAACTGTAAATATAGAAGGCACACAGTCACTGCTCATGCAAACTACATGGATATGGAACTACCATATGTGTGTCGCAAAAGGTGAACATACGCCCAAGCCTCCTAAAAGTAGCCAACCCTAGAAAGACTCGAGACATATAGAACACCATGCTAAAGGCTTCTTCGTACATATGATGTGCATTAGTGTGCCTCTAACATCTTTTAGTTAGTCATCAGATTATCCTGCTTTCATGCATGTAACACTCTACATCCAAACTTCCTACAGAAAGTTCCTCCAGTATGAGAACAGTGCATTAAATTGCATTCAGAAGAAAATAATAGGACTTCCATACACGTGAGGTGAAAATAATGTCCTAGAAGATAAGATTGGCAATCAAGCTCCAATATCCAAGCTATTCATCAACAAACGTCCCAAGGAGATCTCATATATTACTAAATTGTGCACATTAGCACGTAACCCATGTAAGGGATGTCCTCTTGTGGCCATTATGCATGTTGAAAGATATGTGTCAGTCCATACATAAGTTAATCACGTCAGTAGTGGAACAACAATATCCACAATATGTCCTTTTACAGAACTCCCAAATAACTATTATACTTCAAAACAGGTTCCAAATTAAATGAAATCAACAGAGCATAATTTATCACCATCATATATGTAGCAGCATCACGAGTCCTCTAAAATAATCTATTCACGTTAAGTTAAAAAGAGTGCAGCCATAAGCAGGTTGACATGCCCTACTATCGCCAGTCACGGTAAAGTAATTAGTAGCAAGTATAAGCACATCAAATGTGTAATACTTGCTAGTTTTTATTCATCAGCAAATATACAAACAGATTTATAGTACTGACAAGTAACAACAGCTATTATCATACTTTTTATCATCTGTTAGTGTACTGCAATTTCCCGTATGTTTTAAATATTTTGACGAGTCAGACCTTCACCTTGAGTTCACAAGGTTAACAAACCAAGCTCTCCCTATCTTTCTGATGGGTATGCACTTCTCTATTGGTTTAAACATTACGCAGAAACAATAACCTCTTAGTTTTTTTTACGACGACTTCTCCCCCTCTCAAAGAATAACTGTAATCAGTAATTGCCGTTTATATAATTTCTATCATTTAAACTGCATATTACCAGCTTGAATCAATTAAAGGAAGGGTTTTTTTCCCCATTAGTATATTTAGCCAAAGAATTCATCTATGACATCTCTAGAGGATCCACAACAGATAAACGCAAATAATAGAAACATGATTAAGATCAAGTAAGATAATCAACAACTTTACACTCTGGGGTTCCAGACTTAAGCTTACCAGTAACGAACAGCTTTGCACTTGGCACAACGCGTGCTGGTGGGAGAGAAGCAAACCGCACATTGATATGGTGGCTTCAACGCTGAGACCAATGGAACCGATGTCGTAGGCGGTATCCGGGCCGATTCCGGAGTCGGTACCCAGGCTGAATCCGGAGCCGGTATCCAGGCCGAATCCGGGGCCGGAACCGATGAACTAGTGTTGGCGGTGTAAAAGTATCCTTCTGTAGCCTCAATCTCAGCCCTAGCTGCCTCCTCAGATGCCAAAACCAAAAGCCTCTTAATCTCCTCCCTCCTCGCCTCCGCGTGCAGCCATTTTCTGCGGATAACAAAGCCGATCGCCGGCACAATCAAGAATACCACCACCAGGACCACCAGGTTTGGAAGCCCTAGATCCCTTCCAACAAGCATCTATATAAAACGACGACGCATCCAGCAGAATGATGATGAAACCCTAATTCCACAACAATCATAGATGGATTTCCTCGACCACAAAACAACGTATCATTCAGCAACAAAATCAATTTCAATCTTCAATCGATCAAATGACCCCTAATTCCACAAAGTTGATGCTTGCGATGATGATGGCGGTTCATAAACATAATACGAATGGATCAAAAAACCAAAAACTATGCAGTAAAATTGAGAAAGTAGGAAGATTTATGAGCCATGATGATTTTCCCAACCAGTTCTTCGTAGATTCTTGCACTTAACTTCGGAGATTTGCAGATCAAGATTTTAGGGCTTTTGTGTGTGTGAAAAAAGAGAGAAAATATGAAAGAAACGAATTTCCAAGCATCGAGAGACGTGAATTCTTCGGTCATCTAATATTCCGACCCGAAATCCACGAGGGGAATCGGATCTTCCCGTACGTTTTTCTAATTGGTTATATCAGAAAATAAAAATAGAAAATAGAATATTTAATTTCATTCCTTTGCTAATGGTTTAATATTTAAACTATAGTAAGTAATATCAGGTTTAATTGTAAATTAATTGGACAGATTTTGATAATTAATAAAACTAATTAAATGCTAGAAATAGAGTGGCTAATTAAGGAGTACATAGACCATCTCCAACTCAATCATTAAAAATAAAAATGTTAAATGCATGAAATAACAACCTATTTTTATATTTTTTTATTATAGCATTTTATTTTTGTTTTTTTATTACAGCAATGTACTTTCAAATTATTATTCATTAAGACATCGTACTTTAAAAAATCTACCCATTATAGCAATAGGTAACTTGTTACCTTTTAAACCAGTTAACTCTTTGACTTTTTTTGCTTGTGTGACTTTAATGAGTTGATATGAATGACACATCGTTATGATGATTTAATTAAAATAAAAATAAAAACCAAATTTAAATTATTATTAGTGATTTTCATTTTTCATTGCTATGATTTAAAAAAACACTTAACTTTTTGACTTTTTCTTATTAAGTTGTATGCAAAATAAATATTCTAGCGTAAAATATTTCTTAAGTAAATATGTTACATTATTTTTTAGATATATTTTGTTTGTAAAAAAAGGTAACACTTTTTATTTTATGTTGTTAAAAAAACATATTTTTTAAAGTTCTCTCTAAAATGTTAACGAAATAACTTGTGTTATACAATTTTTTAATATTTTTATATTAATAAATAATTAAGAAAAACCTAATTAATTCAATATATTTATACGTCAAGTAAAAGTTTTTGAACAAATATAGTATATTTTTTAAAAGATAATATTTTTTGGTAAAAAAAGGAACAATTCTTATTTTCTTTTTTCAAAAAGCACATATTTTTTTAAAAATATTAGCGAAATAAGTTGTTTACTACTAGTTTTATTAATATTGGTATATTAATGAATAATTTAGAACTTTTTTAAATTCATTTAATATATTTATTAAATAACATGTTAAATATCTAAATATTAAAATTAAAAGTACATTGTTTAATAAGAACTAGTAGATATTATAATAAAATAATTTTGAAAGTACAATGTTTTGTAATAAGAAAGTCTCGTCACTATAGTACATGTGTACAGCTTACGTGGACAATGAGGTGTGGTATAATGGGTAAATTTAAATCAAAAGATTACTCAATACTATAATGGGTAAATTTTTCAAAGTACAATGTTCTAATAAAAAATAGTTTGAAAGTACATTGCTATAATAAGAAAAACTGAAAGTACAATGTTATAATAAATAAATTTATAAAAGTAGAATGCTATTTTGTGCATAACACTAAAAATGGTGGGTTCATTGAACACTAGACTATGTTTGACAAACTGGCTAATAAGCTTTAAGCTAACTGGCTGATAAGCTAGCGGGTAGCTTATAAGCTAGTTAATGAACTAAATATGTATGGGTAAAATTGGTTAATCTTATAGTTAATTAAGAATTTTTCAAAAAAAATATTTAATCATATAGTTTATTAATATAAATATATATATATATATATATATATATATATATATATATTAAAGTTCC
>NC_037530.1:18820337-18821709 GCF_001531365.2 Cynara cardunculus var. scolymus
ATAAAAATAAATAACGATTAATATTAATCAGAATTATAATTGGAGAAAGTGATAATAAGCTCCTAATAAGTTACTCCAATTAAGTTTTCAATAAGCTACCTTATAAGCAAGTTGTCCATCCAAACATGTACTCAAAAAATAAGTTAATTTATAAGCTAGCTTTTGTTTGTCAAATAATGCTTAAAAAATCAACTCCAACCGCACAATAAAAAACATCTTTAGCATTATAATAATAATAACTTAATACTACTTAATATATTAAATTATTCATTAATATATAATTATAAAAACTTAATATTATATTAAGGGGTCGTTTACCAAACACTTACTTGGTAAGCGTTTACCAGTAAATTTAATATTGTCATTTACTTACCGGTTAAAATTTTAGTCCACCAAAACAGTATCGTATGCAACAAGTTACCCGGTAAGCGCTTACCGTGGTAAGAGTCGTCGCCCTCACTTACCGGGTAAGACTCTTGGTCTTTTTCTTGCTTTTACCGGGTAAGATTTTTGGTTTTTACCATATTCATCCGATAAGGTAATGTGACTTGGTGTTCACTTACCCGAGTAAGCATTTGATGAACGACTCCTATTTGCAGAGGCCATCTTTTTTTACTTCCATATATAGAGACCAAGTTTGGAGACCTATGTCTTTTTTTGGAGATGAAAACACCTTTATTTTTATGTTTTAGTGTTGAGTTGGAGATGTCTTAAAATGGGAAAATGAATTGGTCTCAAACTAGAATACTCACTTATTTTATTTTATTTTATTTTTCACTTTAAAAAAGTTACCTTCTTAATCTATACTATTTTATAAAGCATTTGGCTAAAACTTTTAAACTCGTTCATCCCTAAACAATTTCATCCTTATCCGATTTCATCCCACATTTGAATTCGTGTAACTAACTGCAGATAAACACAATCAAATACAGAATAAACATCTCATTTTAAATATAAAAAATCTAAAATATAATTAGTATAATCATTAAATTCTAACAGAATACTTAATTATTATCTTTATAAAATTTATAATATTAAACCAAAAATAAATTGTTTTATTATTAAACTTAAATTAAATTACATATAAAAAAAAGTATTCTATATCATAAATCATTTGACAAAAACTCTTAAAAACCATTTTTTATGCGTAAAGTACTGTTTATTAATGCATATTACTTAAAACTCAAGATTACTAATAAATTGTGCGTAGGTACAACTTATTAAAGCTCCATATATGAATTCGTACTAACTGCAGATAAACACAATCTAAAAATAAATTATTTCATTATTAAACTTAAATTAAATTATAAAAAAATAATCTATACTATATTATAAAACATTTGACAAAAACTCTTAAAAACTACTTTTTATG
>NC_037530.1:18822224-18823502 GCF_001531365.2 Cynara cardunculus var. scolymus
TGATTTGACATTAACATTGATATATATTTTTTAAAAAATTTATGATATCTTCAAATTTATATTTTATTCAAAAATAAAATCATTATTGTTTTTTTTAAAACACATAATCTATACTATCTATATCTATACTATATTATAAAGCATTTGACAAAAACTTCTAAAAACCATTTTTTATGCATAAAGTACTGTATATTAATGCATATTACTTAAAATTCAAGATTACAAGTATATTATGCATTAAGTACAACTTATAAAAGTTCAATGTTTGAATTTGTGTAACTAACTACGGATAAACATAATTAAATAGAAGATAAACATCTCATTTTAAAATATAAAAATTCTAAAATATAATCAGGATAATTATCGATTTTCTAACCGAATGTTTAATTATTATCTTTAATAAAAATTATATTATTAAACCAAAAATAAATTACTTTGTTATTATACCTAAATTAAATTATAATAAAAAATTGAGTTAAATAAGTTACACCAAAAAAACAGAAAACTACTAAATAGTTAATTTATATTTCATTCAAATTTATATTTCATTCAAAAATAAAAATATTATCGCATTCTCAAAACCACATAAAATTATATTACATCGATAGAGATAAATAATAAAAATTAAACATTAAAATGGAGATTTATCTCGCTACATTGCAGGAGTACCTAGTTATATTATAAAACATTTGACAAAAATTCTTAAAAACAATTTTTTATGCACGAAATATTATATATTGATGCATATTACTTAAAATTTAAGATTACAAGTAAATTATGCATAAAGTACAACTTATTAGAGCTCCATACTTGAATTCGTCTAACTAACTGCAGATAAACATAATCAAATATTGGATAAATATCTCATTTTAAATATAAAAAATTTAAAATATACTTATGATAATCATTGATAACTAACAAAATTTAATTAAGAAAATTATACCAAAACACAAAAACTTTTAAAAAGATTAATTTAATACTGATATCGATATTTTTTTTTAAATTTTATGATATTTTTAAATTTATATTTTATTCAAAAATAAAAATATTACCACTTTCTCAAAACCACATAAAACAAATGTTTAATTAAATTCAAGATTACAAGTAAATCATGAAAAAGTACAACTTATCAAAGCTCGATTTTTAAATTCGTATAAATAATTGCGGATAAATATAATTAAATAGAGGATAGACATCTTATTTTAAAATATAAAAAATATAATTAAGATAATTATCGAGTTCTAACAAAATAATTAATTTGTATCTTTATAAGAAAAT
>NC_037530.1:18823682-18851152 GCF_001531365.2 Cynara cardunculus var. scolymus
GATGTTTGAATTCGTATAAATAACTGTGGATAAACATAATCAAATAGAGGATGAACATCTCATTTTAAAATATAAAAAATCTAAAATATAATTAAAATAATTATCGAGTTCCAACAAAACAAATAATTATTATCTTTATAAAAAAATTATATTATTAAACCAAATATAAATTACTTCGTTATTGTACATAAATTAAATTAAAAAAAATTAAATTAAAAAATTACACAACAAATGAGGAATTTCAAATAGTTAATTTGATACTAATATCGATATATTTTTGTCAAATTTTTATGATATCTTCAAACATATATTTTATTCATAAGTAAAAACATCATCGCTTTTATTAAAATCACATAAAGCCATATGATAACATCGACTGAGATAAAGAATAAAATGAAATATTAAAATCATGATATATCTCGCTGCATTGCGCGAGTACGCTTCTAGTTTTTATTAAATTATCTTTAAAATAACTAAATTTTAATCATACAAATTACATCAAAAAAGAGTATTTCATTCTATCAATTTGGCATCCATCTCAAAGTAATTATTTAAAAATGGTATATTTGTGTATGTTCATGTGTATACAACAACTCGAAATATTCATACATCAGTATAATATTCATCATTAATATACAACTCACTGCAACATTCATACGAATAGTTATGTATTTTCACATGTATATAACATATCTTCAATATTGATATATCACTATGATATTTATCATCAATATACATTTTCACTATAATATACATCATGAATATTCATGTGCGTTCTTGTACACACAATTCTCCAGTATTCATACATTAGTATGATATTTATCGTGAATATACATTTTACATTTTTACTATAATATTTATCATTAGTATACATTATTCATCATGAATATGTATATATGTTCATGTGCATACAACATTTTTTCAGTATTCATCATGAATATACATTTTCAATATAATATTTATCATGATTACTTATCTATGTTCATGTGTATGTAACATCTATGTAGTATCCATATAAGTTGATATTCATTATGAATATGATATATTCATTATGAATATACTATAATTTTGACCATAAATACTCTAGTTTTTATTTTTTTTTATTGGGTTCTCGATTAGTCTTGATTGGCATTTAATCTGTTTCGATAAAAGTTAAAAGCGGTAAGTCCTGAATTACACATACAAACCCATAATAAAGTACTTGATAGATTTTTGATTGGTCTCGATGAAAAATGAATTTGGTAGGTAAATGGGTCGGAGAAATATTGTCCTACATGAATTGTTGGATTAAATACATATTTGATCGACTAATTTACAACTTACATTAGTTTAGGATTAAACTTTTTCTCTTTCTATTAGAATACCAAAAAATTTGACTTCCACATTTAGAGGCCAAAAAAGCCACCGCCATTTTAGCAGCCACGTATGCAAGTGGGTCGGAGGAATATTGTCCCACATTTTTTGTGTTACACCGGTGAATTACGTACAGGGTGTTTATGTGTTGGATTGATTGGATTAAAGATATTTGAACAATTTGATTTAATATTTGCAGGTTGAAAAATCTTAACTCAATCCAACCCAACTTAAATCAAAGTGCAATCCAACCCAACCCAAACCAAAGTACAACCCAACCCAACCTAACCCAACTCAACCTGTACAGGTTGGTTGGGTTAGTCAAGTTGATATTTTGGTACATTAAAATATTTTTCTTACCTTGAATATGTTATTCTCTACTCATAATTTCTTTTTCATCATCAACCATTTGATACAACTTATCCATTATACTTGCGTATATCACATTTAGTTAATTTACATATATATGTTCACATTTACTTAACATATATACGAATGAGTTATATAGAGATGTGCATAGATTGAAAATATGTGTATATGAAATACATACATGATAGTGTAATTGTTAATGTATATATTAATAGAAACTAGAATAGTACTCGCGCAATGCAGCGAGATACATCTTGATTTTAATATTTCATTTTATTTTTTATCTCAGTCGATGTTATAATATGGTCTTATGTGATTTTGAGAAAGCGATAATGTTTTTATTTTTGAATAAAATATAAATTTGAAGATATCGTAAAAATTTAACAAAAATATATCAATATTATTATCAAATTAACTATTTAAAATTCCTATTTTTTATGTAATTTTTTAATTCAATTTTTTATTATAATTTAATTTAGATAAAATGGCGAAATAATTTATATTTAGTTTTACAATATAGTTTTCTTATAAAGATAATAAATAATTATATTGTTAGAACTCGATTAATTATCTTAATTATATTTTATATTTTAAAATGAGATGTTTATCTTCTATTTGATTATGTTTATCCACAGTTAATTATACGAATTCAAACAACGTGCTTTAATAAGTTGTACTTATGCATAATTTACTTGTAATCTTGAATTTTGAGTAATATGCAGCAATATACAGTACTTTATTCATAAAAAATGGTTTTTAAGAGTTTTTGTCAAATGCTTTATAATATAATATAGATTTAACAATCATATTAAATCCAAGAATTAAAAGGATATCGGGTTCATCGGGTTGGGTTGGGTTCAAATAATAGTAACTCAATATCAACACAATACCTACGGTTGACAATTTTACAACTCGATTAGACATTGTGTTGCTTTGGATTAAGTCATTTCGTATTGAGTAGGGTTGGATTGATCAGATTGATCGGGGTTTTGAACACCCCTAATTACAGCTGCCCTTAGTTTTGAGATCATTAAAAATGTTTCTTAGATAGTATATTGGGTTTTCCTTTTTCGTTTCTCAATCATGCCTCTTTAATTTTACATAAACATCTTATATAACTAACTTTTATCAAGCGTAACTAATTTATCAGTTAACAACTAAACTTTCAGTTAACGACTCAACTTTTAGTTAACAGTTAGCCTATCAGTTAGTTTAACAAGTATAATATTAATCAAAATTAAATTTTTGTGTTTATTTGAACATCCAAAACAAAGATTGTTACGTTCATTTTAATTTAAATCAAAATCGTAAACACATTTTTGTGACAATTACAACCACAAATTCGATAATTCTAACCATTAAATATTTATAAAATACATCATCAGTTAAATTAGAAAAAAAATAACTTAGATTCAATGTATTATAGTCTTAAAAGGATATTTTTGTTTCAAATATAATTGCATTTAAATAAAAGAAACTATGAAGATTTAACAATGTTTGAGTATCGTAATAAAATTAACTTCTAGATATATTTGACGTGTTACCTACATGTAAGCAAAAATAAGGCAACATCTATGACCATCCATTGATTCAAAATTTTACCGAATTAAACTGAAAGTACTAAAAAACAATAATTTAACATTAGAAAGGTGTTTTTTATGTTTCTGTTTTTATACATCTGATTGATGTCGTCCACCGAACCTTGATTTTTATCAAGGAACCTGTTTTGTACATTTATTTCCGTCTGGCTTTTTTTTCAAATGTTTATTTATTTAGTGTTTTTAAGTTTTGACATTTGATGAGGATTGAACAGGGTCCTGTACACCTGCTCACTCGATTATCACAAAAGAAAAAAATGTGACGTCGAAAAAGTGGACCTCTTAATTAGAAACGTGCCATTAAATATTTAGAAACCAAATTTATATCAAGAATTTTGATTGGGCAACTTGATTATTGCATCTTGGATAAGGTTTATGCTTTCAAGAGGTCTTAGGTTCTAATATCTTTGGTGGTAATTGTTTAATTTTTTACTTCTTAAATGTTCATGTTATGAAATATATTGAAACAGAAGGGATTAACCTGATCTTTTAAATATAACTTATATAAACAACGGGTTTTTGCTCCCACTTTTATTCTTTAATCACCACTCATGAGGAATCGTCTATTCTCTTATCCGATTTACATTTTCCAAGCATATTATGTGTTACAGTTTATTTATTTGTCCTAAATTGCTTTAATTTCATTATTGATTTGTCTTATCTACCCTAAATTGAGATTATTTCATTAATTACTGATCTTTCTTAATTCTAGATTTGTTTACATTGTAAAATATCGTATTTAATAGTAGATGTCTTAGATGCATAAGAAAGCAATACTGAAAACCCAGAAAAAGAAAGATAAACAACAATCAAAATCAAATCCTAGAAATTAGAAAATCGACCAAGAAACAAAAAAGTGTCTTGTAATGATGGAAGTCGGCTAAAAACACATCGAGCGTAAGACATAATCTTGCGTCTTGCACGTCAATTTCATTCAGAAAAATTAACTTTTTATCAGGTCAAATTATGTCGACTCCCCTCTCCCTCAACAACAATAACGATTTTATGACTATTTGATCAGACCTTAACTCATAATATGTCTATCAACTTAGAATTTTGATAGCAAAATTACAAGCATGTTTAGTGCTTTACTTTATGTCAATTTGGATTGAATTATTTTGCATTTTTAGAAATTTATTTTTGAAAATATATTCATATTTTTGTGGTTGATATCAAACACCTAAATTGAAAGCTGAACATGACTTCTTAAATTAAAAAATTAATTAGGTTTGAAGTTTTGAATCACTTAGTAATTTGACTCCTATCATTACCTTTTCATTTGATGAAGAATTATCATCATTGTATATGGGGACTAATTGAATAAGAAATATAAAAAATATAATTTTTTTTTCAGAATTAGTTAATCATATGTTATTTAATATTGAGAAATCAGATTAATGAAACATAAAATAATGGTTTTACATTATGAAATAAAAAAAAATACAAGTTTTATAATATGAAACACACACATATATATATATATATATGTATGTATGTAGGGGAGCGATCAAATGCAAACCACTCAATTTGTACAAACCGTGCAAACCGCATTCAACCAATCATAATTTTTCATTTTGTTCATTTTTTTGTAATTATAAGAGGTTGATTAATCATTTTTATTGTGGAGGGTGTTAATCAKAGATATTATCATCTTCATTATTTTAATTTTAGAGAAATACATGAAACAGTTTCATTAATGTTAGAGAAATACATGAAACAGTTTMATTAWGTATTATATGAAACAATTTCACAACCATATATGAAACAACTTCATCAAAAAAAGTATTATATGAAACAATTTCACAAGATTAAACAATTTCATGAAAAAATTTCATAAGATTAAACAATGAAATCGACAGATGAAGGTGGTTTGTACGGTTTACACAAATGAGGGTGGTTTTCATATGATCACTCCTCTATGTATGTATGTATGTATGTATGTATGAAATAATAACTTAATTCTAGCAATAGATGAGAAAGATATCATGTAAAACAATACATTGAGATTTGTTCTTATGGTTTTGTGGCTACCAAATGGGCTAAGCATGTGAGAACCACAAAAATGTTACAAACTCGTAAGAACCAATCTCAATGTATGGAATGTTAGGATTTAAGGTGTTATTTCACATATGTCTGTTTCATTGTGTGAAACCTTTTAAATGTACTTTTTCTTTCTCAAATCAAACAACATTATATGTTACAAATGTATTGTTTTACAATATATAAAAACATATGATTAATTGATTGAGAACTATTCTTGACCTTTTTGTGGTTCTCACATATAAACGTGTGTATGTGTAAATTACAAAATTCGGCATATGTAAAGTTCAAATCTCTGGTTATATGAAAACTACGGATTGTATCACTTAACACTAACACTCACAAACGTTTTCTGTTGAATTCCCCTGACGCGAGGGGTTGTTTTATCATTTTTACTCTTGCTTTTTTAATGTACAAGTTTCTAAACAACATGTACAAATTTCATAAGCAGTAAAAAACAAAATTCAAAACATAAAACATAAAAAACAATTATAAAATACAAAATTAATCTTTAAGTTATAAAATACAAAAATGATTAAAAATTGTAAAAGATTATGTTAGTCTTGCATATGGGTTGGGTTGATTGGATTGAAGACATTTGAACAACCGAATCCAATGTTTACTGTTTGAAAGATCTCAACTAAGCCCAATCCAAGCAAATTTACAACCCAACCCAAATCGTGGGGATTGGTCGGGTTTGATCGAGTTGAACTTCTGTATATCATCTTACAATTTAGCAAAGTCTTTGTGTTTAAACAAAGTAATATCAAAATGATAACGTACAAAAGACTAACAAACTCAAAAAAGAAAGTTGAAGATTAATGCAAAAAAGAAAGTAGATTTACGGTTGAAATTGTAATAAAATTTTCAATATAACTAATTACGGATTGGTCTAATACATGTATATATAGTAAATTCATAATATAGAATGACATAGAGTTCATCGGGTTGGGTTGGGTTCAAACGATCTTAATCCGATTCCAACATAATAGGTACGAGTTGACCTAATTTTGTATTAATTATATGTTGGGTTATTTTGTATTAATTATGTGTTGGGTTATCTCGGGTTGAATTTGTTTGGGGTTTTTCGGTTTGAATTGACCGGGTTGGTCGGTATTTTGAGCACTCCTGGATCATGTGTTGGATTCTAAGACTAAAAATGGTATGACATTCAATTTTTAGAGAAATCCGTAAAGTGCCCAATAGTTTAGGGACTATTTTTGTAGTTTAAATAAATTTAGATAAAAGACAAAAAAGGAAAAGACCAAAAAAAGGTTGCTTGAGATAACATGTGCTGGAGACCACCGAAAGGGAAAATAAGTGGATGTAGTTGAGATAAGATACCACGATCAGATCCGATCCAACGGTGTAGATTTTCCGTTTCCTTAAAAGTCAACAAGTATTGATTTTGATGTTTTACTCGCTATATATTAATGCTATTTTGACTCGATGGGTCAAACGTCTTTCATATAATTTTTTTAAAAGTAAATCGACTCAAATATCTAATTCACTCGTTTAAATTGGTATTTTAACTATTTCTCTTCTGAATTTATTTAAATGTAATTATATCTGCAATATCAACATTTGTAATATTACGAATTTGGTTAAAAGACAGAAAAAAAATTATCAGATCTACTTGCTAACCTAGTATAATTTGATTTTTTTTTTGTATTTTAGTCAGGTCTACAATATTGGAGATATAGATATTACAGACTTAATGACATTTGGTTAAATCTGATAGAGTAATGATTAAAAGATCAATTTAAAAGGATAAAATGACTATTTTAGTCAATTTCTTTTTTAAAGGATAAATGCATTTCTTTTATCTCAAGTAAATGCATCTCTATGACTCTATTTGTTAGTTTTTTATTTGGGTACATTAATGTTAAAACTTATTTATTATATTGTCAATGTATAATTTGACATGATTATGATATAAAAAAAGTGCAAATAACATCACTTTTTTTTCCCTAATAACTTAGATTTTAAAATATGGAAAAATTTTGAAACCCACTAAATTTTCACATTTTGAATGATTAAGTCATGAAACTTTTTTTGGATGAATAAATCATTTTTTCCCCATTTTGAATGATTAAGTTCTTGAATTTTTTTGAAGAAATTAACCGTTGAACTTTTAAAAGTTGACTATCTACATTCTTTTGACCTAAAAAATTTACATGTAACTTTTAAAGTGACAAAACACAAATCAGTTTTATCATTCTAAAACCTTAAGCAATTCAAACCCATTGCACCAAACAACGTCTCTCTCTCTCTCTCTACCCCTCCTGCCCCAACGTCGTCTCTTCTCCATACACCTATCACTGTTGTTGGCCCCTGCCACTGATCTCCCTTCTTTTTGGTTAATTTTTTTGTTATTCGAATCTCCCTCTTTTACACCACTTTAATGGAGTACGTATAGGTAGATCAAAAAATAGGGAGAATAAAAAACAATCAAAAGAGGGAGATCAATGCAGGGCCAACAACAGTAATAGAGAGCTGACGTCGATTGATGGCGAGAGGGAGTGATGGTTTTGGGTGTGAGGGATTTGAAGGATATAGGGATTGACGATAAAACTTAATTAGTTTTATTTACTTAAAAAACCTTTATAGCCTATTACATGTAGTTTTTTTTATTAACCTGAATATCCAACTCGCTATGCGAGCCGACCAATCTCAGGACAACCACCTGCTTTGCAGATAGCCCGGAGTCACCGCATTTGAACCTCCGTGCCACAAGGAGATTTTTATTCCTTATTGAATTTGAACCTGAGACCTCCTGGTACTTTTGACCTTTGGAGCCAAGCTCAAACCAATCAGACACCACCTTTGTGGTTTACATGTATTTTTTTGGGTTAAAAGAATATAGATAACCAAATTCTAAAAGTTCCGTCATTTATTTATACAAAAAGAATGATTACTTTAATCATTCAAATTGAGAAAGTTCAATGGGTTATTTTTATTCAAAAAAAAGTTCAATGACTTAATAATTTAAAATGTAAAAGTACGTTGAGTTTTTTTGAATTTTTCCTTTTAAAATAATAAAACTAATTGAATTTTTTTTATAATGTCGTTCAAATTTTATAGTTTGAAACCGAGTTATTTTCTTTCGTCTTTTTATGCTTTCTTAAAGGTATTAAATAATTCATAAAAATATTTAGAGATTTGGCGGTCCGTCAATTGGAAAGATTATTAAATCTTTTATGAATATTTAAAGAATCAGACGGTTCGATGATCGAAAAGGTTATAAGACAAACATGTCATAAAAGTCACCATATAAAGTGTGATCATGACATCAAGTTATATAATATCGTATTGTTGAGTTAAAACTATTTAAAATATAAAAATTCTTTTATTTTTTGATTTAATAAACTAATAATTCGTTCTCAACAAGACCTCTGCCGAATGGTTTAAAACGTTGTATGGTTCATGAGTTGACAAGATCAAATGGTTGGACCTGTAGGTCATAAAACTCAAGACTGTATCTTTAAATACGATATTTTGAACCGACCGATTTAATTTTATTATTAAATGACAAATGCTTTAAATATGTAGTTTAAAATTGACCGTTCATTAATTTGAAAGATTATTGAACTGAATTTGACAACGTCAACATTAATTGTATCACTATAAACTTGCAACATCAAAATCACGTAACTTTTAAGCCATCTAAATTTAATACCTAAACTTGATATTAACTCTACAAACCAGTATATTTACAAATAGACAAGAAATCAACAAATGATAAAATAACTAAACGAATTTCACCACTAACAAATGTTTCTCAGTTTACTCTTATAAATGAATCTCACTCAACCTAAAATATGATTCTACTGATAAAAGCTATGATTGCCATGAGGATTTGAAGAACCTGTGAACTCGTAAATATTTTAATTAGCTTGAACAAAACACTTGGTAATTGTAGATAATTGCTTTGGTTGTCCATACACGTATCTGGGGGTTGTTATATTCTACTAATGGATTGTCCATTAGACGCTTATCCCATAAACAATTATTAGTAAAAGTCAACACTTTCACTTAACTTATTACATAAGATTTTAGTCCATTAGAACGACATCATATGAAACCTTTTTATTCAGTAAGTGCTTACCGGATAAGAGTAGTGACTTTCACTTACCGGGTAAGACTCTCGGTCATTGTTATTGCTCTTACGAGGTAAAATTCTCAATCTTTATCATGTTCTTTCGATAAGGTAAAGTGACCCGATAAGCACTTATCGGGTAAGCATTTAGTAAAGGGCCATAGGACTAGTATTTATACCAACAAGAAAGGGATCAATGTATTATGTGGCTAAAGTTCACTGCTGTGATGCAGAGTCTGAAGATTATGTTTGACGTTGTTGTATGTCATCCCTTGTGTGCCCAAAATTCTTTTTGTCTGACACATACCTTTTCAATAGTGTCGATGTATTTGTTGCCGTTTTGTCTTTTGAATAAACTGCTTAAGACTTGTTTATTTGTCAGTAACTCCTCAACAACTTAAGATAAAATAATACCAACAAATGGCTTGGATCATCACGTAATGAGGGCTTCCTGCTGATATCTTCAACATGTGTCATCTATCATCCACAATCCTTCTTTTAGGTGTACAGGTTCTCAAATACTATTTTCTTGCGTCTAACCACTGACCATATGTGTTGGTGGCTTGAACCTGGTTCTTTTTTAAGTGTTGATCTTCAGTATTAGCTGCTTAGGTCTCAACAATTACTTTCTGCATGCCCATATTTGTACCTTTTTGGGTTTTTCTAACAACAATCTTTTCATTCTTTTCTTACGATAACAACAACTACATTTCATAAAAGGGAAAAATGAAATTAGATAAACCTATATGTGAGTTTCAGTTTTTATACTAAGTAGCTTGAGTCTTCTTAATTCTTCTTGGACTTGTTTAGCCCATAAGATCTGTAAGGTTTTAATAGTACTAAAACACGCAATAGAAAAGTAAAATATAAAATCGAGTCCATAAATCCTATACAGACCGAATCCAATGCATACGTCATAGATGCAAAAACCACAAACATAGAGTATTTTAGAAAACTACCTCAATGGGTAAATACGAGAATTGTGAACCACGGAAGACCAATGTAGATCTCCTTTAGCAGTATCCACATGTGAAACTACTTTAAACATCGAACAAGGTGCTAGCTCTTGAAACAAAACTTACACAAGAGAAAAGTTTATCTCTTATGTATCTGGGCGATCGACGACCATCATGGGAGGGGGGGGGGGAGCTTTCTTTCCCTTAACCCTAAACCTAATCTATACTATATTATAAAGCATTTGACAAAAACTCTTAAAAACCATTTTTTGTGCATAAAGTACTTTTATTGATGCATATTACTTATAATTCAAGATTACAAGTAAATTGTGCATAAGTACAACTTATTAAAGCTCTATGTTTGAATTCGTGTAACCAACTGCAGATAAACATAATCAAATAGAGGATAATCATCTCATTTTAAAATATAAAAAATCTAAAATATAATTAGGATAATTATTGAGTTTTAACAGAATACTTAATTATTATCTTTATAAAAAATATATTATTAAACCTAAATTAAGTTATTTCATTACGTTAAATTAAGTTATAATAAAAATTTTGAATTAAAAAAAATACACAAACGAGAACTTTTAAATAGTTAATTTGATACTAATATTGATATATTTTTTGTAAATTTTATATAATATTTTCAAATTTATATTTTATTCAAAAATAAAAACATTATCGTTTTTTCAAAACCACATAAAATCGTATTATATCGACATAGATAAAAATAAAACGAAACATTGAAATGAAAATGTGTCTCGATACATTGCACGAGTACCATTCTAGTTATATATAGGTTTAAATACTTCCGGCCGGTTTCCTAATTTGGGCTAAGCCTTATTTCTTAATGAACTTGGGCTTAAGCTTTGATGATATTTATTAAAGTATTATCTTAATAACTAATTTGTTAGGCCCAAATAATTCTTAATTTAATGTAATTATCATAATTACATTTTACACACACACGTTATTATTCTACTATAATAATCACTCTTTGTTAATATCACATCATGTAAGACTTAACTTGGTTCATAATTATCATGATCAAATTCGAAGCATATATACTCTTTGTTGGATTTATGTACAAGAAACAAGATTTTTCAGTATTAACTATATTATTAATTACATATGAACCTATGGGATCATACACAAAGAGTAATAAATACATCAATTAAATATTATACATACATACATATATATATATATATATATATATAGAGAGAGAGAGAGAGAGAGAGAGACGGGTTACGTTGCAAACCGTTCAATTCATGAAAACCATACAAACCACTTTCGACCAATAGGAAAATTCCGTTTTATTTTCTTTAATTTTAATATGAAAGGGTGTAATAGTCATTTCATTGTATATTGATTAATATTGGAAGGTAATAAATATTATTAATTTTGGAAACCTTTTATATATAAGGAGGTAAATCATTTCTTCTTAATATAAATTTTTTATCATTAATATGTTTTATTATTTTTTATCATTATATTTTATAAAAATATGAATTCTAAAAGCAGTAGAATATGAAATTTGTGTTCCGTTTCATTGAAAAATATATGTACTTTGAGTAATGAAACTAATTTCATGTTCAATAATGACCAACAAACGATTTCACAATATTTCGGAACGCTTTATGCATGAAAAACGTTAATTAAATACAAAAATATTCAGTTTTCAAAATGTATCATTAAATTTTTAAAAATGTTTCATCGTTCAATACTACATGACAATCGATTTTTCTTTAATGGCAGTCACGTGAGTTCGTTCTATAGACGGTGAAACAGTTTCGTTCATTGGTTTAATGATACAAAATATTTGCTTTAATCCTCAAAGTGTTTCATTATTTTTAGTTGATTATGGTATGTTTTATATTTCATAATTTATTAGAATATACCTAACTCATTGTAGGTGACAAGGAGGCACGAGAGTTCTTTAGATGAAACGGTGAAACAGTTTCATTCGTGAAATTTAATGGTACAAAAAATTTGCTTTATTCTAAAGGGTTCTTTATGTTTAGTTGATTATAGTATGTTTTATATTTTAAAATTTATTAGGATATACCTAATCTCATCGGTCCTTACTTGGATCTATTTTTATGGTGGATGTTATTTTGTTTATAATATTTAGACATAAAATGAAGATAATTTTTAGCAAACACATAATGTTTCAGATTATTCTAACATTTTTGGTTAGAATCTTTGTAATGAAACAATTCGTTCCCTAAACGGTGAAACAGTTTCATTTATTCAAACATATAATTTTTCAGTTTTTATAAACGGTGAAACAATTTCATTCATTCATTTAATGAAACAATTAATTCCCTAAACGGTGAAACAATTTCATTCATTCATTTAATGAAACAAAATCATTGCTTTCGTATTCAAAAAGTTTCATTATTTTTTGTTGATTAAAGTATGTTTTATGTTTCATAATTTATTAGGATATACCTAGTTTCATTGGTCCTTACTAGGATCTATTTTTAAGGTGGATGTTATTTTGTTTATAATATTTACACATAAAATGAAGATGATTTTTCTCAAACATATAATTTTTCAGATTATTTTAACATTTTTGGTTAGAATCTTTGTAATTATAAAAATGATATATAGAGTTTTTAAAACAATGATTTTGTTTCATTAAGGAAACTATTGTGGATTTTGTTCCATTAAGGAATCATTGAAAAAAGGAAACTATCGATGAATATGTCTATAATCATATTGTGGATTTGACCAATTTGCCTTTTTTTAATTAAAAATTAAACTTTTAATTTCTTTTTCTTTTTTATTTCCTAATATAAACTCATTTAATCTTGATCATTGATCAAGAAAACAGATGGATGAAATTGGTTTGTAAGGTTTTCACAAATGAGGGTGATTTGCAATTTATCCCTCCTCTCTCTCTCTATATATATATATGTGAGAGAGAGAGAGATATTATTCAATCAAAAGAAGTAAAATTTTATTTAAGAATTATTTGGCTGAGTGAGTTTAAATATTGTCTAAGAAATAAAATAGGAAAATTGATTTATCATTAATTAATTAAAGGGTTTTATTATTTAAACTAGAAGAGTTTAGATAAAAGTTGTGGGCTTGATTATTTAATTAGATTAAAAATGCTTTAAGACCCAAATGTAAGAACCCAAATCCTCAAATGCTTCAGTGATTAATGCTAAGGTTAATAAATGAGCGAAAACAAATAGCAAAAACACTAGTTGGTTAATAAGAAATGACAATAGAGTAGTATTGAAGATCAAATACTTTTGGGAAATTGTCGAATCAAATGTATACCAATTACTTAAGAGAATAGAACATCACACTAAGAACACACAGTAATGTGTGATATGAAAATCTCTCTCAAGTGTTATAATCTCTCACACAATCTTTTCTAGGAACACGTCTTCAATTGGTAAGGAATACCTTAGAGGAATTACCTATATATAGGCGTTTCCAGAAAAAGGCATCTTCCAAAAAAAGACATATTTGGAAGGTTAATGCGTCCACCAGTCTGTTGCCTCCACGTGTAATGATTGTAGTAACCGTTTCTTCACACGTGTTGCAAGGAGAAAGACCACATGTGTAATAGAGACTAGACAAAGAACCATTATGTAAAGGGGCGAAGTTGAGACCCAGAGGCTTTGCATGTACTATGCAGAGGCTCTGTGTCTGAGACTCGGGCTTGCATCCCGAGTACTTAGCATCATTGAAGCGTGACTTCGGTCTTGATCTTATCTATATTCGAGCTCTAATTTTTGGCCACTTATAGACAACAAGTCCTTTTGGCTTAGGCAAGAGGCTTATTACTTACACTTTTTAAATACTAACAATCTCTCTGTAAGTGTAATAAAAAGAATTTGCACGAAATTAAATCTAATCTAGAAAGCAAGAGGCCAGCATGGTCCTCTATAAATAAGATTCATTGATTAAAAGCAAAATATTACTAGATTACAGGATACAAGCTCTATATGTACTGCAGTTTCATGAACCTTTTAAGAAGGTCACGAAAATCTAACACACCATCTATTGTTCGAAGTAGCTGTGCTATTGCTTCTCTTGTCGTGGGGTCTTCATCTCCTTTCTCTATGAATTTCTCCCTTACCTAGAATAGAGTTGCATTTGAGTACTTATACTTTTCATGGGATCGGAAGAAGACTTTCTCCGTGTGCTCGTTCTTGAAGATGAAACCCAACTTTGGCTCGACCAAGATGGTACCTATAGGGATGTGTCGAATGTCTTCTAGATGTTCATTTGGTGCAGTGACAGACAGTTGATCCACTCCCATCTCTAGCGCTATTTGGAAGTCCATCTTGTTCTTGTACTCTAGAAGATCGCCCATTGTTTGCCTTATCGCAGAGTTGGCAACAACATACTTTATCCCTTTGTCCCTCCTTAGTTTCAACCTAGAGTTAAACAAGAGGGCTTTCTTACCAGCTCTCAATTCCATGTGCTGAATTCTTTTATCATGCCATTTTTTTGTTTTCTCTTTATAAATCTTGGCATTCTCATAGGACAGATTCCTATGTTCCTCTAATTCACACAATTGGACTTTTCTTTTACTTGCAACCATATCTGGGCACATATTTAATTCTTTGATGGCCTAAAATGCTTTGTGTTCAAGTTCTAAAGGGAGGTGACAAGTCTTACCAAAAACCAGCTTATATGGAGACATACCAATAGGTGTTTTAAAAGCAGTTCGGTATGCCCATAAAGCGTCATCTAACTTAAAAGCCCAATCCTTTTGGTTTGGCTTGACAACCTTTTCTAAAATTTCTTTTATTTCTCGGTTTGAGAGTTCAGCTAAACCATTGGTTTGCGGGTGGTAGGCATTTGCAATTATGTGGTTAATGTTGTATTTTTCAAGAACTCCACTCAATAGGTTATTTACAAAGTGGGTACCCTCATCACTAATTAGTGCCCTTGGGGTACCAAACCTTGTAAAAATTTGCTTTTGAAGAAATTTAACCACAGTCTTGGCATCATTAGTAACACAAGCCATGACTTCTACCCATTTCGACACGTAATCAACAACGACTAGAATGTATTGACAATGATTTGATGGGGGAAATGGTTCCATGAAGTCTAACCCCCAAACATCAAACAACTCTACTTCTAAGATCCCATTAAGTGGCATTTCATTCTTTTTGGAAATGAAACCACTTCTTTGGCACTCATTGCATCTTTGTGCAAAATTATGGGCATCTTTGAAGAGAGTAAGCCAATAAAAACCAGATTGCAATACTTTCGCTACTGTTCTTTGGCCTCTAAAATGTCCTCCATATGCTGCTTGGTGACAGTGCTGCAGAATTGCTGCCACTTCAGTTTCTGGGATGCACCCTCTTAAAATTTGATCTACACTTATCTTAAACATGTAAGGGTCATCCCAAAGGTAAGTTTTAGTATCATGGAAAAACGTTTTGAACATATGGCTAGAAATATCAGACGGTTTGATTCCACAAGCCAAATAGTTTGCTATATCAGCAAACCATGGTGCCTTTGACTCTAACACTAGAATTCTCTCATCGGGGAAAGTTTCAATAATCTCTCCTTCTTCTAGGTTCTCCCTAGGCTTCTCTAATCTTGACAAATGGTCAACAACTTGGTTGTCTACTCCTTTCCTATCAACTATCTCAAGGTCAAACTCTTGCAACAACAGAACCCATCTTATTAACCTAGGTTTATCATCTTTTTTAGAAATCAAGTACTTGATGGCAGCATGGTCAGTGTGAACAATGACCTTTGTTCCCATAAAATATGATCTGTATCTTTCAAAAGCAAAAACCACAACTAACAGTTCTTTCTCAGTTGTTGTGTAGTTAAGTTGTGCTTCATTCAAGGTCTTACTTGCATAATAAATTGAATGAGAAACCTTTTCCTTTCTTTGACCTGAGACAGCTCCAACAGCCCAATCACTGGCATCACACATAATCTCAAAAGGTTTGTTCCAGTCAGGAGCAACAACCATTGGTGCGGTTACTAAAGCTTTCTTTAAAGTGTTGAATGCATTTCTACATTCATCTGTAAAATCAAATTTTTGGTCATGCTGCAAAAGTAAACATAAAGGTTTTGAAATTTTTGAAAAGTCTTTTATAAACCTTCTATAAAACCCAGCATGACCTAGAAAACTTCGTATTCCCTTAACAATAAGTGGTTTAGGTAGTTTTTCAATGATTTCAAGTTTGGCTTTGTCTACCTCAACTCCTCTTTTGGAAATTAAATGTCCTAAAACAATTCCTTCTTTGACCATGAAATGACGTTTTTCCCAGTGGAGAACCAGATCAGTCTCTTCACATATTTCAAGACTCCTTTTTAAATTTTCCAAACAATTATCAACAGATGAGCCATAAACTAAAAAATCATCCATAAAGATTTCTATGGATTTTTCAAGCATGTCGGAGAATATGGACATCATACATCTCTGAAAAGTTGTAGGAGCATTGCAAAGTCCAAATGGAATTCTTCTAAAGGCAAAAGTACCATAGGGACATGTGAAGGTGGTCTTTTCTTGGTCCTCGGGTGATATGGCTATTTGGTTATATCCGGAGTACCCATCCAAGAAACAGTAATACTCTTTTCCAGCCAACCTGTCCAACATCTGATCAATAAAAGGTAAGAGAAAATGGTCCTTTTGAGTAGCTTTGTTTAGCCTACGGTAGTCCATGCATATCCTCCAACCAGACACTATTCTTGTGGGGATGAGTTCATTTTTGTCATTGGTGACAATTATAAACCCTCCCTTCTTTGGGACACATTGGATTGGACTAACCAAGAACTACCGGCTATTGGAAAAATTATTACTGCATCTAGCCATTTCAAAATTTCCTTCTTCACTACTTCTTTCATGACMGGGTTCAATCTCCTTTRAGGCTCTATAGATTTGAAGTTCTTTTCATCTAGGATGATCTTATGTTGACAAATAGAAGGACTAATCCCCTTAAGGTCAACAATGGTCCATCCTATAGCTTTTGTGTGCAACTTCAACATATCTATCAACTTCTTCTCTTGATGTAATTCTAGGGTAGATGATATGATGATAGGTAATTTACCTTCTTCTCCTAGAAATGCATACTTTAAATGAGATGGGAGTTACTTTAACTCCATATCAGGTGGTGAAATTATGGATGGGGTAAAATTCTTAAGCTCACTATTATCCAGCAACTCAAATGCTGCAGCATCAGATGGGATATCACCTTCTAAATCCTCAATAGTCTCATCACCTATCTCAACACTTTCCTCTTCTTCTAACTTACAGGCCTTTCTAACTCCTTCCTCATGGCACATTGTCTCTATCTCAGTAACTTTTGAGCATTCCTCCAAGTAATCAGGGTACTTTAAGGAATTGAAGACATTGAATGTGACTTTTTGGTCTTGAAGCCTCATAGTTAGCTCTCCTTTTTGGACATCAATCAAAGTTCCACCAGTGGCTAAGAAAGGTCTTCCTAAGATGATGGGAATATCCTTATCAGCCTCAAAATCTAGAATGATGAAATCAGCCGAAAATATGAATTTATCAACCTGAACTAAGACATCCTCAATCTTATCTTTCGGATAAGCAATGGTTCTATTGGCCAGTTGCAAGGTGACAGTGGTGGGTTTAGCCTCTCCTATGCCTAAGGTGTTGAAAACAGACAAGGGTATGAGGTTGATGCTAGCACCAAAATCACACAAGGCTTTACCAATCTCCTTTCCACCTATAGAACAAGGAATAGTGAAAATTTCTGGGTCTTTAAGCTTAGGAGGTATTTTGTTGGTTAGAAGCGCACTACATTCTTCGGTAAGGGCTACGGTCTCATATTCGGTTAGCTTCTTTTTCTTACTCAAAATGTCTTTAAGGAACTTGGCATAACTGGGCATTTGCTCAATTGCTTTAACAAGAGGTATGTTGATGTGCAATGCTTTAAACATTTCCAAAAAACTTCTTGAATTGCAGTTCTTTCTTTTGATTTCTTAACCTTTGGGGAAAAGGAACATAAAGAGGAACTGGTTTTATGATGGCTTTGTTTGGCTGTGTTGAGCAAGATGGGTCCAGAGTGCCTAGAGTCTTGGTCTTACTTTCTTGAGGTTCAGATGGGATTACAACCTTGACTTTTGGACCTGTTATAACCTCATCCTCAATTGGCTTTTTCCTAGCAGCTTCTTCTAGGAATAACAAAGGATAGTCTGACTTAAGAGGAACAAAGGTGGTGGTCTTAGATGGTTGGTTATCCATAGGTTTTGGTAGACTTTCAGTAACAGGGACCATAGGTATAGTCTCAGGTTTAGACACAACCTGTTCATTTTCTTTTGCTATGGTCTCTATTAATTCCTTTTCACTCCTAAGAGTCACTACCTTTACATGTTCTTTTCCTAGATCTCTAGGGACTTTTGTGTTACTAGGCAAAGTACCAAGGGATCTACTATTCTGATTGAGAGCAAGTTGACTAACTTGCGTCTCTAGATTTCTGATGGCAGCACTCTGTTGATTGAACAAAGATTGATTTTGAGTTATCATTTGCTGCTGTGCTAGGGACTGAGTCACCAGTCCTTTTATCATAGCTTCCAAAAAAGATGATGAATCATACTGTGGAGGTGGTTTAGTCTGAAAAGGTGGTTGACTATTTTGAAAATTCTGGTGATGGTGATTTTGAGGGTTAGAACTGCTTGCATGTTGCCGCTGTTGAAAATTAGGGTTTCCTTGTTGCTTATGAACGGGTGGATTCAAACTTGGACTATTCCATGAAAAATTTGGGTGCTGTCTCCAACTGGCGTTGTATGTGTTAGTGTAGGGATTTGATCTGTTATGAACATAATTCACAGATTCAACATTATGTGGACACAGTTCATAAGAGTGTTCCCCTCTACAACAGACACACTGCACTGAGAGGACTGCTGGAATAGGTGATGTAATAGTTGACTGCACTCCTTGGCCAGAAGTTAGATTTTTAAGCATGTTGGCCATAAAAGAGAGTTGTGTTGTTAATGCAGTAATGCATCTACATCATGTATTCCTGTTGTCTTCTTTTGCGGTTGGGCACGTTGATAAGCCCGATGTCCATTGTTCGCAGAAATTTTCTCAAGGATCTCATATCCTTCATTATAGGTGCTAGCTGTAAAGGCTCCTCCCGCAGTTGCATCGAGCATCTGTTTAGCCATGGGACTTAACTCATTGTAGAATGTCTCAAGTTGAATGTAGTAGGGAATGCGATGGTGTGGGCATCTCCTTAATAGCTCTTTGAACCTTTCCCGAGCGTCAGGAACAGCTTCATCGTCCATTTGTTTAAAAAGGCAGATTTCGTTTCTGGACTTAGCGTTCCTGGTTGGTGGGAAATATTTTCGCAAATTTTTTTACGCCATCTTACTCCATGAAGGCACAGACCCTGGCGGTAATGAATTAAACCATGCTTTTGCCCGATCCCTTAGAGAAAATGGAAATAAAGTGAGTCTTAGAGTGTCATTAGATACTCCCGGGATCAGGAAAGCATCAGTGATTTCCATAAAAGATTTCAAATGTGAGTGTGGGTCCTCCGAAGGTAATCCGACAAACTGTCCATTTTTTTGCAACATGTGAAACATAATCGATTTTAGTTCGAAATGGAGAGTGGTCATATGTGGCCTAACTATCCCGGAATTTAATTGCTCAAAATCAGGGATGACATCCATGATCCTTCCATTTTTGGAATTTGCCAAATTAATGATGTTCGAAGTTTGCTCTCTTGGTTGTTCATTATTTTCTGACTCTGTGTGCTCATTATGATTATCATGATGTGGGTGTCCTTGCAGAAAGTTTGGAAATGGCGATATTGGCGCAAAGGCAGGCGGTTAATTTTCCAATTGTGGAATCTCTGGGATGATTGGGGAAGGTAACTCCATGTTGGGAGGGAGTAGAGCAAAAAATACTCTTTGAGCCCTCCTTCTTTGGTGAAACGTTCTCTCAATATCTGAATCCAATTCAAAAATTTCCCCGCGATATCTCCGTGAGATACACCACTTTCAAATCGGAATAAAACGGAACTAGAAAAATCAAATCTTTCACTTCACTTAAAAGAAAACTTTTAACTAACAAATCCCCGGCAGCGGTGCCAAAAACTTAACCGGGTCCGTGCTAACAAACCACAGACTACAATAAGAACCAAAAATAAGTATACAAATAGTCCCAATATCGTCTTTCAAGTAATAAAGTGGTACAAGTATCGGATATCGTCCATAGGGATCGTAGTAAAAGTTTAGAAGAAAGTAAAGTTAAGGAAATGATTTCAGAAGGCGAATTCGAAGACTTTGATTTGAACAGAGTTAACACAACTAAAAATTAACAGGAGATACCAGAATAATAAAAGCAAGCTAGGGTGTATGACTTTTCGGGTGAGATGTAAATATTATTTCCAGTAGACCAATGCTGTCAAAATTCTACAGCATGAGACCTTGCTGACAGATTGCTACAGCATTCAATCAGTAACAACTATTTTTACTAATTACTTTGAAGGTATTCCTCTCGGACTTCACCAATGCACTGATATTATAACTTTCAACCCATATCTCTATGAGGTATCCAGACCAGTGAAAGTGACAAATGGTGTCTTCAAAATATATGGATAAATAAATCTCTTTGTTAAAAATCACTCTCTCGAGTGGATTCCCATATCATTCAAGTTGACGTGTTMTGAATGGCTCATCTCTGAGTCCATTCCACTTTAACACTTCAAAGTGATCAACCTGTCGAGAATTAACAATTTAGAAAATATGGATAACAAATGTCTTTGTTAGAAACTCTCTCAAGTCTACTTCCCATATAATCCAAATTGACGTGCAATCAATGGCTCAGCTTAGAGTCCATGGCACTTTAACACTTTTCAGTGATCAACTCGTCAAGAAGTGTCATTGATTTTATAAAACTTGAAATGAAATAGTAAAACATTGTTGTTACATGAAAGGGTCGACTATATTTGATTTACAAACTCACCCTTTTCGTCATACACCCGAGYTAATAAAATTAGCTACTCATGACGAAAAGTAAATGACAAGAAATATAAATTGCGATAAATAAAGACATAAAATAAATACGTAATAGTAAATGACAGTATATAAATGCCAAAATATAAGATGCGGAAAGCATAATAAATAAATGACGTAAATAAAATGCAAGTAAGCGTAAATAAATAAAAAAAGATGGAATATTAAGAATGAGCAATTAAAGAAAGCGATTAAAGAGAACTCGAAACTTAGCCAAAAGATTACTTGATATTTAGAAAGAAAACTTGTTCTCCAAGTAGTAAGACAATCTACTTGAGAGAAAAAGTAAAGAAACAATGAAGTAAAGTGTGAGGTGTATCCAATACTAAACCCAACATCTCAATTTATAGTAGAGATGAGATGAGGGCATTTTAGACATTTCACCATAAATTAGTTCTAACTTAACCAAAAGTACAATAAAGTAAAACTAATAGTTATAAAGTAACTAAATTAGCTTAACAAGTTCCAGCTAATCTCAAAACATACAGCTGTCCTACAAATACGAAGTCTTTCAAAAGTCAGCTTCTAGTCTTGTCAGTCAACTCCAAGTCTTTTCAATCTATTTCTCCACCATCAGGTCATGCTGCTACATTCCTGCAATAGCAAACAGCTTCAACCTTTCCAAAATAAGTTCAAATTAGACCAAAATCCAACAAAAACAGGTTCATCATTCATTTAAGCTTACAAATAGAGAAAAGAGATAAAATGACTCAAAGTTGGGATATAAATAGAAAATAACCTATCTAAAAGAGGATAAAAAGGTGCTTTAAGCACTAAATACTTAGTGCGTATCATTCTGCATAGGTCATTGTGAGTTTTAACTCTTCCAAGGAGCTCTGAACATTGGTGGCAAAGGCATGGAACTCTATCTTTGTGACATAGTCAGATGGGGTGACCTCTGGCTCAACAAATAGGGCAGAGTGAGTCTTAGTTTCTAAGACACCTTCATTCAAACTTGTTTGGATGTTGGGTCTAGAAGGATTTTCGTCTAATCCTTGTATTTCTTCATATGAAAAGAATACTATAAATGTTCTGTAGGTGCGAAGTCTTCCATCTAATTTAGAGTCACACGGAAGCTCGTCGCTAAGTGGACTAAGTGGCCTATCGAGAGCCTCAGAGCCGTGGGAACCTAAAACTTGCTCTGAACAAGTTTGGGGATTTGTTTCTAGTGAAAAAGAAACACATTCCTTTCTAGGTACGGGTGTCATGGTATGGAGGGGCATACCACTTATCATTTTAGAGGTATCACCCTGTTGAGAGGGTGATCCTTGTAATCTGGGTTCTCTTTCACGGTGCAGACCAAAGACATATGCATCTTTTGGCTGGTCTGGCTGGTTAGGGATCGAGGTGTGCACATCTTGTTCAATAGCCTGTGTTGCTCGACCAATTGGGGTAGAGGACTGGCTTGCACTGGGGGTTGGAGATGGGAAATAAATGTGTGCCTCTTGGGGCATCTTGATGCACAACTCCTTCTGGCTCCTCCTCTCCCTCTTGTTCTTCCTCTGGCTGTGGGGCCATCTTCCTCATCTCTCTCTCTCAACTCTCTCCCTTTCCTTCATTCTCTCTTTTCCTCCCTCTTTCTTTTCTTTTCTCCTCTCTCTCTTTTCTTTTCAGTTTTGTCCTTCTTCTCTCTTTCTTTTCTCTCTCTATCTCCCCTCTTATTCCTTTACCTCTCTACCTATACATCAACTCCCTCTGTCTCACCCTCAACACCGGCTTCACCTATACGTGTGGGGGTTCGAGTCACAGGTTGAAGTGACTCGACACGTCTGTACGCTTGCCTCACAGTTTTTGTCTTGATATACTTTAACATATTCTTCGATAGGGGCCTTTCCTTTGGATAACCATCTTTATGGGCTGTTAGACAGTATGACGACAACATATGCACGGTCGACATTGGTCCCCTATCATAGGGGATGTTCTGGTCATTGAAACCTGGTCTAAGTAGCAAGCTTAGAAAACGAGGAAACAACAATGTAGGTAGATCTTTTCCCTTAGACTTGTCCATGACCTTCTTGGCGATGGCATCCCTGAACTAAATGCACAGGATCAAAGAATACTCCAATGAAAGATCAAAATAAATCCCGTAGATGAGCTGGATCATGTTGGTGCTACACATATCCATGCTTCCTATCTTCCCTGTAAGAGCCTAGTTGACGAGTGTGAACAAGATATTCCACATCGACGACAAGAACTGTCTTTGAAACTGTGATGGGAAGTTTATTGGTCGATTGTAATCAATAAACCTAAAGAAGCCAACTATCTCGTCTCTTGTAGGAAGGGGGCGTATTGTGCGGGGCCGAAGTCGGTTTTGGTGGGGATTTGAAGTACATTTGAGAACAAGGATCTAGAAATCCATATTTGGCATTTCTGGTTAAGGGTAGGGACATAGAACTCACCAATAATGCCATTTCTCTTCTCGTCGAACTCACAGGTTTGCTAGAACTCTTGAACATACCTTTACTGGGACTAATTCATCATGGTTGGTTAGGACACCGTTAAAAAGTGGAAATGGAGAATGTTAATGATGGGGTGAATTGTTGATCCTCTCTCTCAGTGATTTGATGATAATCCCTTTTCATTTATACGCTGTATTTATGTTTCTGTCTTTTCAGTTCCAGCGATCATCACTGAGCCTGTTCAGTGATCACTGAAGAACTTGTATTGTAATTCAATCAGAGACAACGATACTTCAAGAAGACAACACTCACACCAAAGAATCTTCAACCAAAGTCGAAGATAGAAAATGAAGATTAGAGACTGGCGAGTACATGATCTAAAGCGGTACTCAGTGATTACAAGTGTAGGATCGATTAACTCGGTTTCTTGGTATTAATTACTTACTTGGATGATCTGTTTGACAATGATGATGCAGCGGAAAAGATAAGAATCAACCAAAGTAGAAATCAATAAGAACACAGTGATGAAGATTGATGAACACAAGAGAGAGCTTCAAATGATTTTCAATAGAATGAAAATGTTAACAATTACAATACTGAAGCACACTGAAATACAAGGGTCTACGCTGCTATTTATACAAGCAAGTAACTGTTTTCTGACATGACCTAAAGTAAATTAATCTAAGCCGTTCGATCAAAACAGATTACAGACAAGAACACGAGATATGCACGAGCAGCTAATAAACCTAAGTAAAACAGCTAAAGAAGATCTACACAGAAGACAGGCTGCAGACCCTCTGTGAGACATCAYAGAGGCTCTGYTGGATATAACTTGAAAGCACATTGACGTAGAGGATATCTTCCAAAACCTCTGTGAGACACGATAGAGGTTCTGTCGTCTTTGTCTTGTAGCATTGTCTTTGCAGAGGACCAGTTTCCAGAACCTCTGTGAGACACGACAGAGGTTCTGTCACTTGAGACTTGTAHGCTTGAGCATCTTCTGCTGTTGGTCCTCTGTGGTCTTCTGTGACAAATCATCTTCTGTCAACACTTGCATTATTACTTTTTCCATACTTTTACATTTAATGAAATGAGAGCTAACAATCTCCCCCTAAGTATGAAAAAGTAAAAATTGAACTTTAAGTGCAAGGACATGACTTGATTGAAATGAAATTACAAGAGGTGATAAAACATCATCCTCTGAAAGAATTACAATGTAAGGAATTACAAAACTTAAATGACAAAACTTTTGAAGCTTAGGCCGAATTCTGGTACAGAAGGGTATCAGACTGCAGATTCTAGAAAATCGTCTACTGCGTATAGCAAGTCAGCTTTGATCGTTTTGTAGACATTGAAGATCCATTCTTTGAAGTTGATTTGAACTTTGATCGCGTTCAAGAGTGGAGACACTTCACCTGACCTATAATGTCTTCTGTCCACCTCTGCCAAAACACATTTGAATATCCACTCCAGCGTCTCTGTTGAATACTTATGAGTTTCTGTTGGATCAAAGAATCTTAGTATCTCATCCTTATCCAAATACACAAACCCAAAAACGGGATTGTGTATGGAGTTTGGAGAGTACCTAGATATCCAACTGGGCCTGCTGTATGGAAGAGAGGTCTTTAGATTTTTCTGTACTAATCTTATGGCCAACTCGAAGTCCTTCTGGCTGTAATACCTTACTTGCTCACGCATTACCTCAACCAGCCTTCTGAGCGATATTTGGTAGTTGGACCTCCTCTCCATGTAGATGTTGAGAATCTTATGCATATAGATGACATCAAACACGCAGAGGTTGTGAAGATCAGCATCCGTGAATGTGTAGAAGTTGCCATCTTCTCTCCTTACAACATACTGTGTGTAGAGCACGGTCTTCTTTAACAAGGTCCTTGGTGAGATTATCACCAATGAAGTTATCATATGCCGTGAGAAGATCTGCTCACGAGGCCTTGTTAATTTGGTGAAATGAAATTTTGCTGCAACAGAGGGGATCCCTGTAAGTTCTGGATCATATGGGGACTCTGTGTCTACCGCAGAGTACTTCCACACCAGAACTTCTTCCAAAGAAGTAACAGGCACTGTTTTGACTTCAGGTATTGGAATCCTGTTCATGGACTCAAGTATTTCAGATACCCTGTCTGCTGTGGAAGCCTCTGGCATCTTGAACTCTTCTTCTTCCAAAATTGGCCTCTGGATCGATCCCTCTGCAAGGATKGGTTTGACAGATCCTTRYAGAGCATCAAACGTACCYRTGGACGTTTCTTGGACTTGTGGGAATAAGRAAGACGTGGCTTCTCCTTCTCTGTGGTGCATTGGAATTTTGCCCTTCTTCGCTAGAGCCTCTGCTAGAGATAATTTCAACACTTTGAGGAGCTCAGGGTCATCGGCATATTCCTTTTCATCAATTTCCTTGGGGGTCTCTGTGCTTGATGACGACCCCTTCTGTGGTTCCTCTACAGCCTTGCCTTTTCCTTTGCCACTAGGCTTTGGAGCCTTTCCCTTGCCTTTTGAGAACAGGTCGGCTGTAGATTCCACTATTTTGACACCCTTGGCAGGAACTCTGGTAGAAGTCTTCTTTGCCTTTGCTTCAGAAGCTTTCTTTTCCTCCTTCTTCTCCCCCTCATGACGATCATCATCACCTTCATGATCGTCATGGCTCTGTATGGCGTCTGCCTTGCGTGTAGTCAGGGGAACCTTCTCCAACCTCTGCAAAATTTTGATGGCGGCCTTCTTCATCTTCTTGATGGCTTCATTTGCAAGTTCGGAGGTGTGATTGATGTCTATCTCTGTTGCCCACTTCAGTTTGGAAACGCTTCTGTATATCTCGTTTCTGAGGAGGTCACCCTCTTTCACGAGTTGTCTTGTGGATTCTGTGATTGCCTTGTTGGAGGCTCGGGCCTCTGTAAGAAGTTGGGCGATGTTCTTGGTCACAACATCCCCTAGGGCTTCCACCATAGCATCTAGCTCTCTGCGAGTTKCCAGATGATTGATGTTGGCCCTTGAGGTCTTGGTGTCGAGGCCGTAGGTGACCGCAGAGGAGAACATCTGCTTGATTTCGTCTCTGAATGAAGAGTAATCTGTGTAGCCCACAGAGACGAAATCGGCTGCGAATTGAGTGGCCAGCTCTGTGAGTTCAGTCTTCAACATCTTGATAGAGGATGGATTGAGCGTCATTTCTTGAAAGGCTTTTACTAGATCATCCTTCTGAAGGACAGAGCTCTGAAGGGTTACTAATGTAGTCTTCAAATCGGCAGTTGTGGAGGATAACTCCTTCAGAGCTTCTGTTATTTGCGAGAAGTCCTGTTGCACTTGATGAGAGATAAATAAGCTTTTCAACTCATCTATCTTGTTGAATATTTCTGTGGCAAAGGTTTGAAGCTCCCCCTTTGTCACATACATATCCTTGGAACCTAAATCACCAACACATGGTGATTTAGTAGCCTCAGAGCGTGAGGCGCCCTTAGCGGCTGGTGTTACTTAGCCTACTCGGGGACTTCCACCGGATCCTCGCACATCTCCTTGAGGAGAGCCTACCGGTGTTCTGTAGATCTCATGTCCGGTAGTTTCAGAGCCTATCCTGACAGTTTGATCTAGTGGAGACAGAGGGCGTTCTAGACCCTCTGCCTCTGTGATCCTCACCTGTGCCTCTGAAGCACGTTCT
>NC_037530.1:18851252-18865956 GCF_001531365.2 Cynara cardunculus var. scolymus
CCCCCCCCTTCTCTCTTCTTTTCTTCTCTTTTCTTTTTAAAGAACCAACAAAACAAAAAGGGTTTAAATTCCCAATATAAATATATGTAGTTATAAAAAGGACGCATACAACGCAAAGAGACGGAAGGATGAAAAGAAAGGTGTGCATGGAGAAGAGAAGATGGAAAAAAAATCTTGGGTGTTACAATATGTGTGTCTCATCTAAAGGTGTTGTATTAGGTTAATGGGATAAATTTGAGTGGCCTAAAAAACTCTATGATTATGATACAAATTCTATAGTCCTATAAAATGGTTTAAGTAACACTAAAAAGTGTCCTAATAGACTATAATATATGACACTTTATGTTGTCTCAAAATGTTTACATCTAAAAACAAATATGGGCGTCCCAAAAAATGCTTTTATAGGACGAAATTCAATGTCGCTAAAACAATTATATAATAGCAAAATATGTGTCTTAATAAGTTATATAATTATGAAACAAATTTTAGGGTCCTATAAAATAAACTAAGTAATATTAAAAAAGTGTCCTAATAAGCTATAATAATTAACACTAAAAGCGTCCTAAATGACTATAATGTGAGATGCATCATCCAATTATAAGATTCTTCTGTAATATTACATTTAGAAGCATATATGAAAGTTCTATGAATTGATTTGATAGAACAAATTCAAAGTTGTACAAGTACTTACATGAGTACCAACTATCAAGTATCCACCACAAAGTTGTATCATGACAAAACTAAGTACTGAACAAGAATTACGCAAATACAAAAAATCTTATATAGTGTGTCTTACAAACGAGAGATATCAATCTTCGTCATGCACAATCTACAATTAAAAAACAGATATATGAGCTTAAAGTTGTGTAATAAAAAAATTCTACACTTGCTAAAACTTAGAAGTGTTAAAAGATTAACATACCAAAGTGAAAGGACAAGACTATGCGATTGTTGCTCCAATAGCGTCTTCAATTGTAATATTGTAATAAACAATCCATATGCTCTAACCAAACTTTCCCTCCTTTATGATGAACAACATCGCCAACCTACAAAAACGTGATTGAAGAACAAGATTATAAGATATTATTAAGTTCCATAATAATCTTGTAAGATAAATGATTAAACTTGACCCCATCAACTCCATATTCCTCAAGTTGGATCAAAGGGAAATGAATCATAATGAAAAAGAACGTCCAGTGATCAACTACGGAAGTGTTTAACTAGCTAAGGATTACCCTAGGAATGGAATGAAACGGAAAGGAAGAGTTTGCATCCATACCTTAAAGGCACCAAGACCCTTTCTTCTGTCACAACCGAAATGTGCCCATTACCCAGATATCCTATAGTTTACCAAATCCCCCGTTGTGCTACTGTTTGTTTTTAACATAAAACGCACACTCAACAACCAACCAACCAACCATATTTACACTAGCAAAGCAAAGGAAAGGAAATGAATTATAGTTACATGTGACACAATAAGCAACACTCCCTATCTACGTCATCATGTGCCAATTCATATTCCAGAAGAAAGGTTTTATAGTGTCTCCTTAGTGTATTTCCAACATTCTACCAATTAACAAGATTTATAAAATCAAAACCTATCATTTTCTTGATCAGATGCAACAGTCATGGAATAGGGGCTTACTGTCATTCTATTGGTAATTGTAACTGCTTTTTTGAATATTCTTTGCATCTATCAGTTTCTGCAGCATTAGTCTTTGTTATATAGTATTGCAAAATCTATAATTGCCTCAGTGAGGCATGGCCGATATATTTGAAACATGGTATTTATAGTGATACTAGTGGCAGGGATGAAGCTAGAAATCTTTTTTAGGTTGGAACAAATAAAAACATAGTAAAACCARGGYAACAGAAACAAAGAAATGAACTAATAATTCAAGTAACACTTGGTAATCTAATGCATATGTTCAAATAGTAACTATTGAATTACATAGTAATCAATAATCAATGCAAAAAATATATTACATCTAAGATACCATTACAAACGAATACAAAATTCAGTTAGTTATATTTAGGAATTACAAGATAAAATAAAAGCATGCACACATATTGTAACAACAACAATATAAGAATGAAAAACAAAAAGTAGTTGTGTAAACATTTACCAAGCTTTGTTGGAATTGGAAATTTGGAAGTCAATTGTATTTTTTGAAAAATTATTGCCATAAGCTTTTACCTGTTGATTGCGTATGTTGTCGCACAATAAATATTAAAAGAATTTAAAGAAGTTCCAATGTCTAGGTTAATAGTTGCACTAGAAGTCAACCTATTAGGATGAGAAGCTTGTTATGGTCAACCTATTAGGATGAGAAGCTTGTTAGGTATATTAATACTGTATAGCGTTTCCAAATGGTAAAAAATAATGAAATTCATGGGGTCTTACTGTCATTTACATTTAAGGTATTCAGGGCACAACATAATCAGGGTCGTTCCAATATTTTTAGAGGCCCAGTGCGTTAGCAATGACGGTGAGCAACAGTAATAACATAATATTAAATTTAAGTGAAACTAGCCATAGAATAGGTGTGTGTGTGTGTGTGTGTGTGTGCTTATGTGCCTATGAACGACACTGAAACTCATGTAGAGTGTGGGCATGTGCATGGTTCAATATAGCAGTGAGCAAAAACAACCAAGTATCAATGCTGGACAGCAGCAAAACATCAGCTCTTTTCGATCAAAGTACCAGGTTCATCGTTCTAGACTTTTTTTACAACTGAGACATGTAAGCACCAGCCCCAGTTACTGTCAAGAAGCAGAATGCATAGACTTTTATTAAGACGGTGGAGTTTTTATTGTTTGAAGGGCTTTTGGGCTATGTTAGAAGGGAGCTGTTAGATGGTTTGAATGGGAATACAAATAGGAATTAACAGGAAACCATTGAGAGAGGAATTGGAAGATACACACACGTGAGACTCTAGTTAGACCAATCAAATATGACTATGTTATTGACAAAAGCACAAATATATATACATTGAGACCAATATGTCCAACATAGAACCCTGAAAGGATAAGACTAAACACAGACATCCTACTCAATGCCCCTACAATGATAAGATAACAAAGTTAAAATAGTATATACTACACCATCACCACCCACCCCCTGATCCCATCACCCACCACCCAAAAAATCATAAGTTATGCTATTACAACTTATATTGGGCGAGGGTTAGCGATAAATTTGATATAATAATCTTCCATGTCCACAAGATTCTCACATTACTAATATGAAGCACAAGACCATTTAGCTAAAATCAGATGACTTACGGTGAGTTACGTTGGTTCATCCAGTACCGATTGATACTGTTTTTGAAATACAATGATGCCATTAAACGAACATCCGTTGAGATACCAAGTCCTTTGCAGTTATCACTTCCTGCACCATAAAGGATGTCAGAATGCAGACCACGTTTGGACCTTCGTCAATTTTATAGTGCAATGAAATAATCAGTAAAACATGTATGAATGCTGATTAAACTCACRCAGTGTACACACTCCATGATATCTCAAACCCTAGAATAAAAAGAACGCCATCTAAAATCGTACCATTAGACAAGAAGAAAACCCCGGCAAGTTTTTGGACTAAGCAAGCGTTGATTCAACAGGTTTCCGCAAGGCTTCATCGCCACTAAGGGCAACTCCAACCATCTCACCAAAAAGAACACCAAAAACACCAAATCTGGTGGGCCCATAAACACAAAAAAAAAAAACTCAACTCCAATCACACTCTAAAAAAACACCAAATTTATGGACCCCCCATTAAAATAACATATTTTATTTACTATTTTTAATAACAATAATTATAAATTGTAATTATTTATATAATTTATTAAAACAAAAATTGAGAAAAGTGGGTGGGGACCACCCATTTGGCATAAATGCCGGTCTTCATCTTCACGGCAAATATGCCGGTCTTCTTCACCCACCAAGAACCCACCGGCAAAATTATAGTGTTTTTGGAGGTCGGTTGGAAAGGAATCACCGGCAAAATTAAAGTTTTGCCGGATGGTTGGAGTTGCCCTAAGTGAATTGGAAAGCAGTGTATACATCGGAAGTAAGTCAGAGACTGACAGTGCCATCCCAACAGATTTTACAAAATTCTAGATAAAAAAAGGAAAAAAAAAGAAGAAGATGAATTCGTAAGATGCGAGAAGATCAAAGAACAAGTAAGATGCCAATTGAGAAAAACCTCTAGTGAAGAGAAATCATCACCTCTAGGGTTTATGGTGATAAATACAGAACCGATTAGATATGGAAATTGGGGTTGAGTCAACAGTTGTTAAGACTACACAATCACACGAAAGCAGTGTGGTAGAAAGAAATCAGAATTCGTATCGAAGTTGCTACGACTAAGAAATTAAACTTGTTAGGATTAAATGACCCAACAATCCCCCAACATCTGCCAGCACTAACAGATGTCGCTAGAAGTCAATGGTTGCACAGCATGTCTTTCGCATCATTATGCACACCATGGGATTCGAACCCGTGACCTGCTCTGATACCACATATTAGGATCCAAGCGCTTACCACTGGTGGAGAAGGCGCAACTTATTTCCTTATAAAATAGCAGTCAGCATCACGTTTCGATTTAGGAAAATGCGTCACGTTTCGATTTAGGAAGATGTTGGTCATTGACCCACCAAAACTTAAATCAATTGTAGTCAATAAAAATGTTACATGTAAGAAGAAGGATCGCCGACTGATGCTTTGAGATTCTCAGGGTAGAGCCGATCGCAAACAGTGATGGAGAGGGAGGAGTCGATCAAGTAACCACTAAGGACTTCCTTCAAGATTACCGATCGTAGCTTCGTAAGTAGGTATAGCGGAGTACCAATCGTAGTAGCTTCCTAAGCAGGTCCAGGGAGTCGATCAAGTGAAGGGGAGTCAATCAAATGGTAAAGTAGGAAAGGTTCTTTGGGTTCAAATAAATGGGCTGATAGATAATAGGGCTTAGGCTTAGATATTAATAGGTGGGTTGATAGATAATAGGGCTTAGGCTTAGATATTAATAGGTTTTTTATATTTGGGCCTTCATTTGATGTTAAAAATTGTTTTATATATAAAATGCTATTCATATTAATGTAAATTCTAATAGGACACTTTTAAGTGTCCTATTAGTTTTTAAACACTAATACAACAATTAAATATGTCTTATTAACTTTTGAAAATAACATGACATTTTAAAATGTCTTATTAATTTCTAAAATAATATGACACTTTAAAATGTCTTATTAGCCTTTTGAAATAATATGACACTTTAAAATGTCCTATTAGCCTTTTAAAATAATATGACACTTAAGAAGTGTCCTATTAGACTCTAAAATAATGTGACATTGAAAAGTGTCGTATTATACTTACATGATAGGACGCTAAGAGAGTTTAATAAGACATCAAAAGTAAGAGTTCTATTAAACTAAATCAAATATGACACACAAAATAATGTGTCGTATTAGTCCTTTTATAGGATGATTCTTGAAAAGTGTCCCAAAAAAGCGTCCTATAAACTCTTTTTTGTTGTAGTGATTGTTCATATATCATTAATTAATATCTTAATTAAATAATTAAATATTTATTCTCATTAAACCACATCCGTTAGATGTTCAAAGCAACGGCCAAGATCGGGTTAGTATGGTTAATACAAAATACTTGGTTAGTATTTGAACCAGCCCTTATATATATATTATAAAAGAAACCATAATCTTATAGGAGATAGAGTTTGGTGTAGACATGGCAACGGGGTGGGTTGGGGCGGGTTTTGTAATCCTTGGCCCCAGCCCGGTACTCGGCAGGTACGAGGATTAACATCCCGTCCCCGTTAAAACCTCTATCAATCCCAGGTCAAAACCCGGTAAATCTCCATGAACAATATCTCTTAGTTTGATTCTATCGGGAATCCCTGGTCCCAGGACCCGTTTTAGCAAGGAAACCCCGTCTCTGTTCGGGTCAGGGCAAATTACCATACTTATTGGTCCAATGGTATTTTGGTTGCTATATTAAAAACCACCAATGACAAGCAATAGATTTTGGTTTTGTAACTTGAACATCAAATGTCGCTTTGGCCGAGTGGTTAAGGCGTGTGCCTGCTAAGTACATGGGGTTTCCCCGCGAGAGTTCGAATCTCTCAGGCGACGATTTTGGTTTTCTTAACTTATTGATTTATTTATTAATTAAGATAGAATTATCATTTTACTAATTTCAGCCCTAAAAACAAATGGTATCCATATAAAATCATTATTGCAAACAACTTTTTTATTTTCAATCATTCACTTCTTTGTTTTTTTTTTCTTTTTATGATAAAAAATATTTGTTTTTAAACATTTTTTTAATAAATAAATAATGGAACTTATTACAAATTGCTTACCTACATCGTTTTAACTTATTATAAATTCCTTAATTTGATTTGTTTATACGTACTCCATTTGATTATCGTAAAAGTGAGAGAATCGAAAGAAAAAAAAAAAAAAGACAAATCGAAAAAGGGTGATTGATGGCAAGACCAACAACAACAATGGACGGTATGGAGAACGAATGACGATGAGGCGACGAGGGTCGTTGGGTGCAATGAGTTTGAATGGTATATGGTAACGGTAAAATTGATTTAGTTTTTTTTTTTTTTGTTTTACTCTAAGACATTGTTAACCACTTAGATGTAGTTTTTTGGGTTAAAAAGATGTAGGTTACCCATTCTAGTAGTTTGATGGTTTATTTATTAAAAAAAATGTTCAAGTACTTGATCATTTAAAATGAGAAAGTTTAAATAAAGGTTTCTTCATTAAAAAAATTCAAAAGCCTAATCATTCAAATCGTTGTTTTTTAAACTTTTCCCTTCTCAAACGGTCTAGTTGTCGGGAAAAAAATCTTCACATATCGAAAAGTTCATATTTTTATGCAATTTTGTAGGTTTATCCAAACACTCAAACAACGTAAATGATATGGACCTATTCAATGTTTGAGTGATTCTTTTGACAATCATACCGTCTAAGATTATTGATTTTGTTTTTTTTTTTTTTGGTTTTTTAAGGACAACTTGACCAAATAATGATATAGAAAAAACCAAGTAAAAAATTATTACAAAAATCGTACCAAAATTGAATGACAAAACAATATATAACTTTAGATTATATTTGACAAACTAATTGATAAGATAGTTGTTAGCTGATAAATTAATCATGTTTGATAACAGATAAACTAATTAACAAATATAAAATCACCTTAAAATGATATGATGAAAAAATTACTTAGTTCTTACATTATATAATATAATTAAAATAAACCACTAAGGGGCCGTTTACTAAAAACTTACCCGATAAATGCTTATTGGTAAAATTCAACACTATTACTTACTTAACGAGTAAGATTTTAGTCCACAAAAGCAACATCGTATGCAATAATTTACCTGATAAGCTCTTACCATGGTAAAGTCATCGTCTTCGCTTACCAGGTAAGACCCTTGTTCCTTGTCTATTTTTTACCGGGTAAGATTTTTGATAAGGTAATGTGATTTGATAAGCACTTACCTGAATAAGCTTTGATAAACTACCCCTTAGTAAACATGTTATTTAAATGGTTTTATTTGTAAAATAAAAATAATATAATTTCAATCTTTATATAACATACAAAATTATTTTTAGAAATCATTTATATTGTTTTTTCGAAGTAACTCTTTCAAATGATGATGATAATAATAATAATAATAAAAAATAAGTAATAACAATTAATATGACTAAAAATAATCATTAAATAAATAAACAATATTTGCTAATAATAATAATTAATAATTAAATATTTTTTAAAATTAATAAACAATAAGAAAAGATGAAGTTTTGTTTGCAATAAAAAATAATAATTTATGGTGGCGTTTTTTCAAATGTAGTTTTCTTTGGGAAATAAAAAGGAAAAGACAAAAGAGAAGAGATGGTTAATCCACCTTTTTCATCTATTCTTATAGAGTAGACACTAAACTTTAATTTTGGTAGAGATAGAGAGGAAGTTTGTAAACCATGTTGTTTATACAAACTTTATAAATCAATTACATTAATTTATTTTTATGATCAAAAGACACGATTAAAACAAGTTATTTTAAAAGAAAATAAATTCTTATTTTTAACAAGAAAGGACAAAACGGGAACAAATTGTAAATTGTTGCGATCATTGAAATCCCTTTTTCCGCATCCAATCCCATGACCATGTTTCATTGGACACTATGAAACTGTTAATGATGGGACAATAGGCTATTTAGAAGTGTTAATAGTGAAACATAATGGACTGTTAATGATAAAACATAATGAAAATGTTAATGATAAAACATAATGAAACTGTTAATGATGAAACCGAAATGAAACTGTTTATGATGAATATGTTTAATGATGAAACAAAATGAAGCTGTAAATGATGAACAAAATAAAACTGTTAATGATAAAACAGAATGAAACTATTAATGATTAATATGTTAATGATGAAATAGAGTTACCTAGAAACTATAAAAGCTCGAATATCCGAATATTTTAATAAATGATGAAACATAAAAATATTCTTTAATCAACAGTTATTGTATATTTTTCAAAGATTACAATTTGTATCAACATATTTAATGGATAAATCAATTAAATATTTACTAAAAAGGTGCTAGCTAATCAAAATATAATTCATATTTATATAAAATTAAAGAATTGCCAAACTTATCTATTTGTATTAAATACTTACCAAACATAACTATTGTAATCTCAAAAGATCACAATACTCTTATAAATTAAAAATAAAGAAAAACAAATGGATTTATGTGATTGGTTGTTATTACTTTGTATGGGTTGTATAAATTGAGGCGGTTTGTATTTGAACGTTTCTCTCTCTCTCTATCTGTATGTGTGTGTGTATATATATATATATACACACACACATACACACACATAGAGGTCTATTCAAGAGAGAACTGATTAGTTTGTGATAACAATGAGATCTAATATGAACCAATAACAATGAGATCTAATGTGAACCACTTATTTGAGATATTTAAGAATATTTTTCTTAAATAAGCTAAAAGGGTAATATAGTAATTCTATTTTTGACAACTAATCAAAATATTTGATTAAATTTTTTAGAATGAAATATTTAATTAAAATTAGTTACCTAGTATATCAGTTACCTAATATACATCGTATTTTAAAGACGTTTGTGAATAAAAGTATATCATAGTGATAACGTTCACAATATTTCACGTGTATCACAATGTATTTTCTTTGTTTTATGAAATGTATCATAGTGTGCATTTTTGTTATTTTCATTGTTTTACAAAGGATATCACATTGTGCATCTTGTATGTATATCTGGGTATGACAGTGAATATCATTTGTAGGTATCACATTGTGTATCTTGTTTTCACATAAGGTTCATCGAAATGAGGTTCGCCGAATAATATTCATCAGAGAGAGGAAAGATGAGAGATGAGAGAGAATATATATAAATCCCCAAAATACCCTTAATTAATATTTTAAGTTAAAATTACCAAAATTATTAATTTCACAATTTAACCTTTTAATTTGTGGTTGAGATTGGATCTCATGGTTACCAAAAACAAAACAGTTTTCATTTGATTAGGTCTATATATATATATATATATATATATATAGAGAGAGAGAGAGAGAGAGAGAGAGAGAGAGGTTAACAAGAAAATACTAAATAAACGAAAAAACTAGAAAACACTTTATCAACCGTAGATTAAATGATCTAATGGATGTGACTGAATAAGCGGTTACAACAAACTTTTTTAATTTAAAAACCCCACCGCCCCCTATTTTTTATTCGAAAAAACATGAAAACTAAACAAGATTCGAGTGAAATAAAATACATAAAAAAATGATCGTATTTTTCTCGTTAATTTGACACCTATATTAACATACTTTTTCGTCCGGGTTTTCATGGTTTTCCGGTTGTCCATTTATTTAGAGTTCTCCCTTGAACCTAACCCTATATATAGGGTTAGGTTCCGATGAGACCAATTACTTTTCGTGAAACCTGTAAGACTATGTCTGAAGCATTAATCCCTGTTTTGAGAGGATGATCTAATAGAGTAAATCAAACATCCCTTTTGAACTTGCAAGAGGTATTTTGACCAAGTCCTTTTCTTTACACACATGATGGAAGACACCATTCATCAATGATAAAGGTATTTTTCCTTTAATTGTTTCCTCCGTCTCTATTATTTCATTCATCTGTTGTGTCGTCTTATTCCACTAAACTCTATGGAATATATCCTCTCGTACCCGAGACAATATCATCCCCCCATTGAACTTCGATCGATTTGAAGGTGCAATTGCAACAATATTCTCTGAATAATTCTGCTTAACTCCGACTGATTGGAGATGGAATGACAATTGTTTTCTCATAATACATGTGTTGAACTCTTCCCCTTTTTACATCTAAGTTACTACTTATGCCTTTATCGTATGATAAAAATGGTAGTTATAAGGTCTTATCTTTCTTTCCCATGACAACGACATGGTGTTTCATGATCAAATATTGGAAATGAATATAGAAGTGGTGACCATGCGGAAAGTACTCAATTTAGTTCCACTCGTCATTGTAGACTATATTGACGTTCAGTTCTTTCGGTTTTAACAAGTTGTAGGGCCTGAATATTGAACGTTGATTTATATTTAGTCCACTTATAGTAAGTTAGGGTCTTTAGCTCATAAATTTTATTTAAACGACAAGTTGCTCCCAAAATTGAAACACTGAACTGAAGATTCACATTTTTTTGTCGTGAAAGTCGATTAATGAAATGTGAAGGTAAAGAACAATTTTAAACGATTAATTTGGTGAGAAACGTCAAATCAATCTACTGAATTTTTACATAAAGTACCTCAAAGCTTTGTTTTAAGACTTCATATCGTACTTCATAGGGGTGTATGTAGGTTGGGTTGGACAGTTTTTGACATTTTCACAACCCAACCCAATTATGACGGTTTGGAAAAACCTAACCTAACTCAACTCATTCAAAAGTATAAATCAACCCAACCCAACTCAACTCTTGCATGTTGAGTTGGGTTGACGGGTTAGTAATATACAAAAACTTTTGTCTATTCTCTTACTATGATAAGCATATTATTTTCCTCGATTATTAAAAACACATCTAGAGTCCTTTTTTAAAAAATTATCCCAAATGTTTGAGGTTCAGTTTTATTAAGTTATGGGTCAATATGAAGTTTGAGTACATATTTTGCATTCAAAACCTACATTGAAATGAAAGCTCATGTTACTTGATAAACCTAAACCTTTCATAACAGCTTTGTTGTGAAGGTTCATTTGTTGTAAGGGAAAAATAGAATCAATTTATATTGTTATTGAAAGACTTAAATACGTAATTGTCTTAGACCTATGATGAATTAACAATAGAATTCACTCCGTCTCAATAAGGTTTACGAATTGGGTTCTTGAAGTCTTGCATTCAAAGTCTATACAAGCGGAGCTTATGAGCTTATCGCTTTGAGTTGGTGTTTTTCTAGTCCGATAAAACTAACAAGCTAATCACACCTAAAAACTTGAGAGCGTCTTCAATTTCTTATTTGTGATTAAGGTCCGGTTGAAGAGCTTATTTTATTGGTATAGATTTAAGGAAACTATAGGTTGTTAACAGTCATAATATATATTTACGCTTTTTGGAGTCGATGATAGGTACTAGCATCTTAATCGGAAGCAAACTAATGCTAGGTTTTTTAATTCATCGTTTTGAATCAATTTTTAGTTGCATGTTTAGTCTACTTAATCAAATCACCCCTCCCCCCACGTTCTTATTTACTTTAATTTTTTGTTCTTGTATTTGAATTCATTGGTAATAATAAACTAAAATCAAGCCTATGTGGATTTGACCCGACTTGCCGCTATTACAATCTTGGTTGTAATTGACTGGTGGTTGGAACTTATTATGGACGGATGCCGAGTTCACCAAATAATAAGTTCCAACCACTAGCCAGTTACAACCAAGATTGAAATAGCAGTAAATCAGATTGAATCCACATACTTATTATTGCCAATAAATTCAAGTACGAGAAGAGACACTTACAAGTAAATATGAGAAGTTAGAGACAAATAATATAAAATTTGCAAATGCCAAAGCCCATGCTTCATACATGGGTTGGGTCTAATACTTTTGGGCTTCATTGCCTCAATGCAATTGCAAATGTCTACTCCACCCAAGCCCCAAAGTCTTGAATTTTTTTTTATTTTCTATTATTTATTTTTTCTAAATGTGGGCACACCTTGTCATGGGGCAATACCTTACCTTGGCACACATTGCCACAACTATCGGTGTCCCACAGGGTGCAATTGAAATATGGAAGGATGGAATGGCTTATTCTAATAGAGACGAAAAGGGAAATGAAAATTAGTCAAAAGACCTGAAATCGAAAAGAGAATAAGTGAATCGCATACAAAAAGAACTCATTTATATGCAATGTAATTATCATATGTTCACGACACGTGTCACACACCAATACTATTAAGAAGTATGTAAACCTATAAGTGAATCGCATACAAAAAGAACTCATTTATATGCAATGTAATTATCATATGCTCACGACACGTGTCACACAACAATACTATTAAGAAATATGTAAACCGATAAGGTCGCACACAAAGAATACGTTTGCTTCCATTTGAAAGTAACGCAAAAGTCATGATTGACAATTAAATATCTATTCTTGAAGAATAATTATAGAATATGTGTTAAAACGTAGTTATGATAATTACAAAGGTATTATTTGTAATTAAGCATGATTATTTAAAGTTTTAGATAATTATATAATTATTTACAAATAAATATCAAACCTTATTTAAAGTTATAGGATGACTATGATACCGGCATATATAAATAAGGTGTCAGGCTAATTCATTCAGGGAAATTCAATCTCTGAATTTGGTTAATAAGTCCACATACACATATTTAGATTTAATGTTTTTTTTGGGCTAGCACCTGTCGGAGGATCTACGCATGTTCGTATGTGGATCATTTGTAGAGGAAACCGCTTTTGGTTTCTAAGTGCCGCATCATATTTTTCACTAAATCTTAAAAGGTACATTTCTAAACACCCTATGGTGTGTTATAATTTAATTAAATGTCTTATTAGATCCAGCTTTGAGTTTTAGATTTAGAATTTTCTTTTTCTAAATTATTGTACCAATTTTTATTTTCCGCTGCATTTATGGTTACAAGTTATGTTAAAACCCAACAGTGGTATCAGAGCCACTTTAAACGAGACAAAATTTTATACGACAAAAAAAATAAAAACAAAAATACATAATTAAATATTTTATATATTTGCTTTAATTTTTCTTTTTTATCCATAATTTTCTAATTGATCCATTGTCCTTTTGAAGCCCATGACCTTCCCCTCACCATCGTTGTTTCCGGCCTCTCCCTTCACCATCGATTTTTTTTCCCAATGATTCATAGGGTTTTAAAGAGAAAAGTAAAAAAAAACCTAATGGACATTACTGTTTTGAATGATTAAGTTTTTTGACAATTTTTTGAAACAAATAAATTTTTGGACATTCTAGAAACTGCTAAATAAGTCATTTGACTTTACAAAACCTGTTAAATAAGTTCTTGGACTTTCTAAAATCTGTTAAATACATTTTGTTAGTGGAAAAGGTCCGAAAAAACCAATGGACTTTCATATTTTGAATGATCAAGTCTATAAGTATTTTTTGAACAAAAAAAGTACTTACATTTAAAAAAAACAAATATATCATTCTCATTACTATTCGCAAAATATACAAAAGTTGTATCCAAAGCATAATAATCTGCATACAAATTTTGGGCATAATTTTACCAAAAGTTAAACCAAAATATATACCAAAAGTTGAACCAAAATATGTAACAAAAGTTGCGCAAATAAAATACTAACAATTGCGCCAAATATACCAAAAGTTGCGCAAAAATACCAACAATTGCGCCAAATATACCAAAAGTTATGCCAAAATATACCAAAAGTTGCGCTAAAATATACCAAAGTAATGCCTAATCTATGTTAAGGTCATGGTATGAACTATTCTTGTGACAACAGTCAAATTCGAAATCCCAGGTTAGCTATTATTAAGAATATATTAGTGTTATTGAAGTTATTTTATAGATTAGGAGTTAGTTAGATTAGTTTAGTTGAGAAATTTTAAGAAATTCCGGTAGTTGCTTAGAAAGTCCGATTAAAACTATCAATTATCATTAAACCATTTCAATTCCATTTCAATTTTCCAAAACTCTCTCTTCTTAAACCCAAGTGTAACAACCCTCACATCTCAAATACACATAATTCACATCATCATTCTCATAATACTAAAGTAGTATTATTACAAAACATGAACTATCAAAATGTATCTAAAATACATATGCATAACAAGCTAATATCAAAAATAGACTTTTCCATTGCCTTTATCTTTCAGAGCAAGCTGTCCTGCAAAACAGGTTAATCCAACATTTGAGCGTTAGACCAAAAGGTCTAGTGAGTGTATAATCTCATTCAACAATATACATTCCAAACAATCAGTTTAGAATYAAACCTGTTCTGAAACATAAATATATTTATGTTTCTCGCGGATTATACCGCCATCTCATTCTCATATATCTTTCACACTCATGATTACACCGCCCACTATATCACTCTCGCGGTTACACCGCCATCTCACACGCAGTAAA
>NC_037530.1:18866224-18867045 GCF_001531365.2 Cynara cardunculus var. scolymus
GCAGTAAACACTGCTCAATATATCATCCCAAAAACATTCATTCAAAAACATCTCTTTTTATCCGGACTTGAAGTCCGGTCATAACCGTCCGGATTAGATATCCGGTCAATACCCTTTAAAACTCCTTTTTCATCCGGATTACAAATCCGGACAAACACTTAGAAAATAATTCAACCTTGTCCGGTTTAGTAATCCGCTCAAAACAACACTTTGAAAATAAAATATCCTTGTCCGGTTTAAGAATCCGGACACCAAATCATTCTCTTTATCATCCGGTTTAGATTAAACCGATCAATACACAATTTATCCCTTGAGCGGTTTAATATAAACCGGTCAATACACCGCACAACTCTTGACCGGTTTAGCAATCCGATCAATACATCACATGATTCTTTAAGCGGTTTACACATTATCTGGTCACCTCTTGTCCGGTTTAAGACATAAATCGTTCACTTCTTATCCGTTTTAAGAGATATCTGGACAAAGCATATCCGGTTTAAGTATCCGGATTTCAATCCGGACACTACTTGGCCGGTATACACAATTATCATCATAAAAAATGCCTCCAAACACATAATAATCAGTTGAAATGCTTTTCAATTTGTATGWAGCAATTTATATTCAAAGCTCAAATACACTYACCTTTTAGATTTGAGAATCAAAGCTTTTAGAGATTTTCCTCCTCCTKTGCAGATTCTTCAAAACTTTCAGAGAGAATTCTAAATATAGAAAGTGTGTTSTGTGTGTTTTTCCTTCAAAATTCCTTTATATACATACACCCACAAGGAAATTGAGAGGCGGCTTATTAGCCGACCCCTCTC
>NC_037530.1:18870061-18882182 GCF_001531365.2 Cynara cardunculus var. scolymus
TTGTGTTGTTTATACACTATTGTTATGAGACTCTACCTGCCATACCCCGTGTTTCCGCTTTAGCGGGGTGTGACAATTCTTCATTTGCATCATTAAATTCTGGTGAAGATATAGCCATTTAACTTTCTTATAACCCTTCTTGATGTCTAACAACATCATCACTTTCATGATGTTCTTCATCACCAACAATAGTATCACCTTCATCACGGTTTTCATCGTTAACAACAGCCTCTCTTGAAATTGAATACGGTAAGATGCCTTCGGGCCATGCTGGTTGTGGCACACCTGAGGATGTCTTTAATGATGAAAATAAAGTGTAAGCAATAGTCATAAAAAATGTTACTTGAATCTGAAAAACAAATAATGACTTACCCCAATCATTGCTTCTTCCGTGACTGGATTATAAGAGACCCCTACATATGATGGTATCCTCCTACTTCTATTGCCTTTTCCACCTTTATTGCCTCTTCCACCTCTATTGGCTCTTTTTGTTGTAGTCGGTTTTGGAATGTTGAGTCTTGGTCTACCTTTTGGCTTAACAAGTTTAGGTGGTGGGTTCTTCTTTTCATTCTTACAAGTCCTAGCATTATGTCCCATTTCCAAGCAATTGCTACATGTCATTGCCTTCCCAGATTGAGTCACCCTTGTACTTTGGCTCTCAGATTCTGATATTTTTCTTTTGATGGATGGTTTACCAGACATTCTTCTTTCCTTAGGTGGGTTTGGTTTGGTGTAAGGTGTTGGAGTCCACATGTTGCTCCCATTCAATGGTCTTATAGTATTCTCATAGGCTATTTTGAAGAGATCCTTAGTAAACCATTTACTAACATAATCCTCTGGATCCTTATTGGTAAAGTGTATGGCAGCAATGGAATGCACACAAGAAATGTCTGATATGTCCCACAATCTACATCTACATTTTCTAGCATCTAGGTCTACCACCATTGCTTCAAAACCATTTCGTATTTCAAATAAATTCCCACCACTAGGAATAACATGCTAATATCTACATATGAAAAAGAATACATTAGCATACAAGATCATATTACCATCATAGACAAACATACATAATAAAATTACCATCATAGATAAACATACCTGTGATTTTCTCCCCATTTCTTTGACTTTTTTCTTATGGCCGAACAAACAATTGATTCCCATTCTTGTGCTTTGCTTAGCATTCTATAATGTCTCTCCATAAAAAATATCCTTATATCCTCTTACATTGTGATTATGGGTTTTCTTCTTGCATCAACAATTATTGAATTAAATGACTCGCAAATCCCATTTTCTACAGCTTCACAAGCTCTACCGGGTTGGAAAAATGCCCCATACCATGTATTAGGGTCCCTTTCAATCAAGTGATTATATGCATCAATGTTTTGTATCCTAAACTTTTCCATGTGTGACATGAAATCTGCCTCAAAAGTGGATGTAGCTGCTGCCCAAAAAATGTTTCTGTACTCAACACCATTAAATCTTTTATGAAAATTAGCATATATGTGTGTTGCATATTGTCTATGCTCTACATATGGTGCCAACTCTTTTACAGCTTCAACAATGCCCTATTGCATAAAATTGCAACTAAATCATAGTTAGAATGAGATGTATGAGGTAAGTTTGGTGCTAACACCTCACAAAGGACATAATTAGATGATGTGGGGTTTCAAAATACAAAGTACATTGCCTAAATGGAAATCAAGTAGGTAACTAGAGTGGCCAAATGAGAAAAATCTACCCAAAACATGAATGGATGGTCTAAATGGTGATATAAAGGTTGAAACACCTTTAAATAAGTTAGTATGAAGTGTTATAAGTGATGGAAGTCAAAAAAGTCGTGAAGATTGCATTTTATGCAAGTTTTACAAATTACGTTGTTATTTCGGAAAACTACGCACACAACACTCAAATGGGAGGTGTTTGACGGGATGTTAAGCCTTGGAACTAAGTGTTCGACCTATTAGAAATTGTTGGAGGTGTCGAAAAAGTTTATGGGTGAGACACTAGTTAATGTTAACAAAGTTCATACCTTATGTTGATCAGACATGATGGTAAGCCCTGCTCCTTCGATAACACCAATATCTTCTATTAATAGTTCAATGAACCACTTCCAATTCTCTTTGTTCTCCATATCTACTACAACCCAAGCTACATAAGCATTCAACATTGTAAGTGGTTAAAAAAATAATAACACTTGATATTAATATAGCAAGCATAGTTTGGATGTACATACCTATAGGGTAGATCTGATTATTTCTGTAGTCCCACTTTAATCAATCTTCAAGAAAACTCCAATTCATCAATGGCAGATATGTATATTTCTAATAAGAACACAATGATAGTTGAGAGAGAAAGTCAATATCCTCTAATCTTGGTCAAACCTTTTATTTATGTAATGATATTACAATTTAGAATCCTACTCAAAATACAAAGACTCACCCTTTATATAGGGTCAAACATGTAGACAAAGTCAAAGTCAAACTATCTAAGAAAAGTCAAATACGATGACTTTAATACAATTATAGACAAAATTAACTTTCAAGACGAATACAATTTTACACTGAATTTCATTCCTAACATTCTCCCCCTTTGTATTCAGACTCGAAAGAATTTGTGCGATTTGAGTCTCGTTTGAACTTTGTTGCTTTAAGCACACTATGTCTTCTTCAAAACAATCTTCAACTTGAAATCTTCAGACAATTGTTAGTGGAGAAATATCTTCTAACATTCTCCCCCTCGAATGTAGAACAACGATGATATTTTCTTTTGACAATGTAGAACATAAACAATAACGATCTTCAGAATTGATCTTTAACACACTTTCTCTTCAAAGGCAATATTTATCAGCAAACTTTTGTAAAATTGTTTTTCACATTCAAAAACTCTCAGACTTTGTAGCATCGTAATAATCTTCAGTAATAATCTACAGTCGCACTCTTTTTGAGTCTTTTGCTAATTTTGATGTTGCTCCCCCTTGATCTTTATAACAAATTCCCCTTATAATGTCCGGAATTGGATATTTCATTCATTATTACATACTTCCCCTTATGATGAAATGAGAATCATTACATCATACACAAGAATGAATGAAATTTTCCGCAAAAGCCGTCAATTCATGAAATTGTAAGTAGATCTTTTCAAATCCACTTGTTTAATCTTTTCAGATTAAGGGAATGAGAAGATAACAACCAATTTCAACGAATGAAATTGTTTTCAATCTTATAAAAAGATTGTCCTGTGAGTATAACAGATATACTCAGTACAACGGATGTACTGTATATATGAGACTTTATGAGGCTCATCTCACCAGATCTTCCATTTAATCATCGATAGCTTAATAATAGCATATCTATGAATGTTTTGGCAAAATAACATATAAAATGCAAAACCTGTGTAGTGTAGAAAGATAAAGCAACATATGCTTCTGTTTAGGCTAAAAAGATAAACCGTGTGGACTACACAAATTTATCAAACTCAAATGCGTGATCAAAAAGACTTGAAGGGGGGATATATATCCTTCTGTTTTAATATCAACTTTCTCCGAATGAGAAATTGATAGATTGTGAGCTGCGTGCCCCAAGTTTAATTGAAACACTTATTTGTTAAGAGATAAATGAGTAGCTGGTGGGGTTGTGACAAAAATTGGCTTGAGCTTTACCTTTTTCAATATTAGTCTCGAAAGAATTGAGAACTAATAGATTGTGTGGTATGCCCGGATTTTAGAAGTTTGGAACATGATTCTTATGTTCTTTTAATCCTGACACAACTCTCGTCAATTATTTTAGCTCACAACAACTACCCCTATCTTTTTTATTTTAAGCTCTGCACACAAATCCTTTTTGATTTAAAGCTCAATCAGATATGGTTGTCCTCTTGGGTAGGTCTGTCAGTTCTGACATTCCATAGAGGTATTTCTGATAAGCACTCAGTCCCTCCTAAATTTAGCATTATACACAGTTGATCACAAACAGTTGATCAAAAATATTATTGCAGATAAACACAATGATCAAATAAAAATTGATCAAGAAATTTGGCTTTTAAGCACAATCAATAAAGGAATGATGCGACAACGATCAGATTATTCGGTATGCGTGAGAAATGAATGAAGATCTGTAAGAACGTGTTTACAGATTCTGATTGAAAAAAATGAAGTATATATCAATCAAGAAAAACAAAATCAGAAAACAACATTCGATTAGAAACAAGTGTATTATCACCGAAAATGATTTATATAAGAGACATGATAATAACAGTTTGAAGAATAACTTAAAAAGGTATTGTATTATGTACGATGAGAAATTACGCAAGTAAAATCTCAGGAAATACCTGTTCAGAAAATGTACTCGTTTCAAAAAAAAAATTATTCATTTCCCGAAAACATTTATTGAACTTCTAGAGACTCCCCCTAGAAAGTAGATTATAGAAATGTTTCGATTCAGCTCAAAAATTAAAAAAAATAAAGGAAATATTTAACCACACTCGGTAAAGCACGGGTCCTGAACTGAATTGTTCAGAAACCTTTGTTGGACAGTTTACAACTCCCCCTGCATTAGTTTATCAAAAAAATGATATTCTGATCAGCGCAAACTTGACACACCTGCAAAATCACATCAAATAGATTTTGGTACATAAATGAATTTGGGTCCTATTTTGTTATTATCGGGCTGGGGTATGTTGTAACTTCCAAACCATGTGTTTTTATTAAATGTCTTCTTTTTAGCACTTTGAACAGGATGATCAGATACAAAATATGATCCATACCAACTATTATAATCATACCTGTTCTTACATTTCCAGTCCTTCTGATCTCTGTTGTCTGTACTCCATCTGTTGTATGTCTTCTTGTTCACAAAATCTGTTGATTTGCATGTGGAGCACATGATTCTTCTCTTGCTAAGATGAATCAAATCAGTAGTAGATCTTACAAGACAAGGAAGATGATTAGTAACAACAGGGGTACGAGATAAAATAGATTCAGATTTACTAACCCAAATGCTTTTAACCTTAGAAAAGTAATTGGGTGACCCAATAACGTACCCTTGATAGTACTGATTAAAAGAACGAGAATAGTTCTTAGAAACAGTAGATTTAGGACTGCTTGAATAGCTATTCGATTTGGAACAGTCATAGAAGCTAGTTTTACACTGAGAAGGAGAACCAATTGAGCTTTGAGCACAAGAAAAATCTTTGACTTTCTGTAAAAGCTGGTCTTTTTCAACATTAACTAAATCAAACTTATTTTTAAGTTCTATTCTCAACTTCAATTTAGTTTCAAGGTCTGTCTTTGTCTTCTGATCAGACAATTTCTTTGTAGAATCCAGGAGTTTACCTTCTAACTTCTTCTTAAGCATTTCAAACTTCTTCTTCTGATTTATAAACTCTCTTCTCTCTTCATCTAAGCTGCTTTTCTCATTCTCAAAAGCGATGTCAAGCCACTTTTTCTTTTCAGCAAGCTCTTTAGCAAGAGCTATATGTTTCTTTAGTATTTCTCTTCTCAAGAGCAAATTGTTTCTTCTCTATATCTAAAGCTTTCTGCTTTAGAGCAATGCTGTCAGATAATTTCTGTGTTTGGCTCTGACACTCTTCTGTGATGTCTTTCTTCTCTTTATCATTCTTGGCACGTTCCAAGATGATCAGCTGCTCAAAATCTGATATTTGTTGTAACAACATTTTTGCGTTCAGCTCGAGAGAGTTTATCTTATTCTCATAAGATACACGTTCAACTCCAAATTTTCTTTCTAGTTCAATCACCCTCTTTTTCTCTTTCTCAAATTTCTTCCTCTCAACATCCAAACTATTCTCAACTTCTAGAACCTTCTCTTTCTCTAAATCCAGTAACTTCCTTAACTCAATCAGATCACTCTCAGACTTATGAAAATTTTCAGTTAAGTCCTCTGTCTCTGTATTATTCCTTGGAGTGCTTCTCTCAATCGGTAATTCATTTCTAACCTCATGAAGTTTATTAAACAAATCTTTGTTAGTTTTTCTCCAAATTTTTAGATCATCATCATAATCCTTTCTGACGGACCTAAGAGTGTTTTTGCAACTTTTCAATCTTGTATATGAAATCGTTTTCAATACGTTCACATTGTTCTTTATGCTCCCGTTTCAAATCTTTAATAAACTCAACATTCGCATGATTTTCATAAAACACATTCAGATAATTTTCTTTATAATCCTGTATGCTCTTATCCAACTCTGAAACTTTCTCTTTCAATTCCTTATTCTCTCTTTCAAATGAAACTGCCATTTTCAAAAATCAAGATTGATCAAGGATCAAATGCTTTGAAATCAGCTAAAAAGAAATAAAAAACAATTAAGCTCAAAAACACAAACAAAAAACACAAAAACTGATGAGGAATTAGAAAAACGACGAAAAACTGTCTAAAATCAGTAAAAACAGCTAAAAACAATCAAAAACAGTTAAAACTGATAAGAAACAGTTTACGCGACAAAAAACAGTTTAAAAATTCTCAATCAGTTAAAAAACAAAACAAAAACATACAATCTAAGATAACAAATAAAAATTACATCCCTTGAACCGGATACAATCTTTGAATCTTTGAACACAAAGATAAGCAAACAACAAACACAGCCTGTAACTGTAATGCGATTCACAAACAGTGCAAACTTCCTTCTTTATGTCTCGGGATGAATGAACAAAAATTGCAGATCACACCTACTGAAATTCGCTTCACAGATTCACGAATTAGACTAGTAGATGACCTCCACGGGTAACAGCAATCTTAGAGATGCCATCAAGCAAGTAACTGAAAAGATCTTCACTCCATGCAACAATTTCTTCAATCAAATAGAAATTGATAGTCCACACAGTGAGTAGTTCACAGGCTAATAAAACTCCTAAAAGTCAAAGCTTAAAGAGAAGGCTGTTCTAAACATTCAGATTAAAAAATATGCACAGATGCTTCCTGTTGAAAACCTTGCTCGCAATGCACTTCAGTTGGTCCACGTTGGCGCCATGCTTCATGGGATTTCACCTGCTGCTTATTCTGCTTAATACCCCCACTCTTTGAACTCCACAACAGACTCCACAATTGCTTTGGACAGAAAGACACAACAGACTCCACACTTAATATCAAAACTCTAATTGTTTCTGCCTTGGACAGAAAGACAGAGAACAGTAATTGTTGATGGTTTCAAGTTCAAGATTTGCTCTCTACTTGTCTTTTAATGCATACCGCTTCTTCATAAAAACTTCAATCTTCCAGCAACATTCTGGCTAATTCAATCTCTGTGGCTGCAGCTCCAGGTACAATTCTACTGTCTCTGCATAAGGCCTTGTAAGTATTTATGCTATCATCAACAACCCTTTCTAGATCATCCAATTTGCTAACAGTGCTTCCTTGCTTTGCATTAGCCTTAAAACAGTCTTGAGTTAATTGATGCAGCAGGTACAAAAACCACGAAACCAAATGAAGGATGCGACCTTTATAAATCAAAAGCTGCTGTTCCACAAGGATATCACAGCTCTGTGCAAAGAACCTGCAGTCTTGGCAAAACTCTCAAGAAATCTCTACACCAACAGCTTCAATATCACAGAATCCGGACAAAGAAGGAAACGATGAACTTGAATACAGCAGACTAAGATTAACACAAAAATTGAGCGATTTAGTATAAATCGGTCACCCTTTATTGAGCGATTTAACAGTCAGTCTTCACAGTTGGTTTAGACTTGAAATGTATCCAGAAATTGATTAGACCTGTCTTCGATTAAAAACACAATTCAATTAAATTCTTTCCAAACCTCTGACATACACAACAGACAAGAACCTCAGCTATACAGTGAGCGATTTATAAATCTGATTGAGAGCAAATCGGACAAACTACACAAATCCGCTCAAGTCAAATCTGCTCAAGTCAGACAATTTACACAAACCGATTACAATGATGATATAATGAGCGATTTACTTGATCTCCTCGAGCAATTTAGGAATAAACTGGTGATAGAAGTGAGCGATTAACAGCCTAATTGAGTGATTTACAACTAAATCTGGTGAAAACCTAGATGAACAACAAACCTGGTTAAGTTCTGTCCGATTTACCAACCTCCGGTCATGCTGTGACCGATGTAGTTCTAGTCCGCTCAAGATGTCTCCGATTTAGACACAATCGTTCAAGCCTTAAGCGATGTAGACCTTAAATCGATCAAGTTGTCAGCGATTTAGACCATAGATCGATCAAGTTGTCAGCGATTTAAACCCTTAATCGTTTAAGATGTGTACGAGGAGCAAACTAAACCGGCTGATCTATGTCCAAGCTTTGTGCGATTTACATAACCAGTCACCAAGCAAAGCTTCCTAATCCGATTTATGAAGTCCCAAATCTGTTGAGCGATTTAAACTTATTGGGCCTAATCCGGACGGGCTGAGCTACTTAGACCCAAAAACAAAAAAAAAGATTTTAACAAAAAAAAAATGGATCAAAAACACAGTTTAAAAAAAAATTCAAGACAGCGAAAAATTTAAAAACCACAAAAATTCACTAAATCTTGAAAATCAAAGATTAAAACATAAAGCTTTGTGTATAACAAAGATTCACGAAGCTAAAACACACACAACGATCACATATTTAACACAAAAACACAAACTTTTCAAAAAAATTCGGATCAAATTCAAAGAAAAATTAAGAACACAATGAACAATAAGAAGAACACAAAAAAATTCAGAAAATTATCTTTGAATGATCTTCAAAAACTTTGATTTCTTTCAACGAATTCTTTGCATTTACATGCTCTGATACCAATTGTAGTCCCACTTTAATCAATCTTCAAGAAAACTCCAATTCATCAATGACAGATCTGTATATTTCTAATAAGAACACAATGATAATTGAGAGATAAAGTCAATATCCTCTAATCTTGGTCAAACCATTTATTTACGTAATGATATTACAATTTAGAATCCTACTCAAAATACAAAGACTCACCCTTTATATAGGGTCAAACATGTAGACAAAGTTAAAGTCAAACTGTCTAAGAAAAGTCAAACACGATGACTTTAATACAATTATAGACAAAATTAACTTTCAAGACGAATACAATTTTACACTGAATTTCATTCCTAACAATTTCCGTCTCGACCAATAGCCGATATTAACTCTCCTTTGCACACCCCCTTCAAAAAACAACCATCTAGTCCTATAACCTTCCTACATCCACTAATCCACCCATCTCTTAGTGCTTTGAAGCATACATAAAATCTCCTAAATTCATTGCTTCCATCTGCCATTAAATTTACGTCTATCTTAACTGTAGATCCTGGATTGGCTCTCCTAATTTCATGTCCATAATCCCAAAGTTTTCCATAGTGTTCTATCAAAGAACCTTCAATTTCAAGAAGTGCCCTGGACTTGGCCCGCATGCATTGGCCCTTGCTAACTTTGACCATAAACTTTTTCAAAATATCATCTTGCATATCCTTGATTTTTATGAAAGGTCTTCCAATGAGTTCTCTAACATAATACTTTGCAATCCAAATTGGTGTCACTAGGAATCCAAAACTATAGTCTCTACTACATATGTGCTTACATTAATGCTTTTGATTTGAAACGACTTTTCTTTTTGCATCCAAGATGCTTATAATCTAAAAGGACGTGTGTGATCTTTTTTACCTTTTTCACATGAAACAAGTAGTCTTTCTGAATCATTTTTCGCGTAGTTAGTCAAACACTGCTTTAATTGACTAGGATTCTCATACCTCTCACCAAGTCTGGGCTTCATCAGCTTCCAAGGAATATTAGGATCATGTATCGGGTACTGAACACCTTTTTGTATAACATGATCTCCAACATTATCATCATCTTCATCCACATTAAACTCAACATTGTCAATCGTGTTTACAATACAAAGCTTATTTAGAAACTGATCATCAACTGTTTTATTTAAGTTGATTATATCATCCTCATCTTCAAAGGTCTAGAGATAAGGAATCTGACATATGTTCACTTCAATTATCGTCTATTTCATAGATAGGATCATCACTATAATCACCATCGCAATCAGATATCATTCTGTAAACAAAAATAACAATTTCATCACGATTCACCGATGAAAACATAATGGATGACTATATGTACAAATAAAGACTAAAAACCACTGAATGTTTTTGAAACTCATATAAGGACTGTTGATTGTGAACGTGAAGCTGTATCCATATATCTAAGTCTTAAAGGTTGCTTCTTTTTTACAAATCTTTAGATTCAAGGATGTCCCTGTCCCCTAGGATTATATATTTAAGTCACAAAATCAACCAAAATATCCCTTGAAACTAGCTAAACTAAGAGGAGGATGACTATACAATTTTATGGCTTTCACACCTTCTATAACAATTAAGAACTATATTAAACTTTAAACAAGTCCCTACAAAGTAAAAATTTACTGGTGATAGTCAAGAAATATAATACATATAAAGTTGGTCTCTGTGAGCTACTTGCTTCATGTTACTGTGAACTAATTTGGAAATGGAAAGTGTATACTTTATATTTGCATGTTTGCTCCTTACTTATTTTTTTTTTGTATTTCGGAATGGCATGAGTATGATAAGTCAAGTAAGTAATAATGATAATTTCTACAACTCAAAATTGTTGCTGCTGTTGATTGTTTTGTGCATGTACTTGGTTTAAGATGGGTCTTACACTTTAATGGAAGTACTATCTGTGACAATCCGTCATTTCGGGATTTCAAGTTAGTACCTTAATTTAGGATCTTCATTGAGAATTAAGTCTTTCTAGGATTTAGCTATGATGATTAGAGAACGTCTCGCTTAATTCCCAAGATTGGTTCGGAAGAACACGTTTCGGCGGGKAACTGACAAGTTAATTTGTGCAATGCCAAATAGTCTTGAAATGCTCCAAATAAAATAAAGTTGATATTTTAGGTTTTGTATTTAAAAAAAAAAAATTTAAAATTTCCAAAGTCCCATTTTATTGGCCAAATATGTTATTAAAGGGTGGAGTTTTAAAATCTTTTATTTAGTTGTTTTGTTTAAATAATTTATAGAGGGGTTTTATTACTTAGAAAAATAATAATTTTTAGGGCTTGGGCCTTTGAAAACTCTCATTTCCAACTCCCAGCTTAACCTGTCATCTCCCTCTAAACTCGACCACGTTCCAGCCGATTCTATCTTCTCACAAGTCTTTAAGGATTCTGATACTCTTAAGGATTGTCAATATTCTAAGAAAATGTATGATTTTGAGCTGTCCTATTTTCATAAAAATCCGAAAGTTTACATTCTCCTTCACCTACTCGATTCTTTAGGAAATTTATGGGATTTAAAGAGGGGAGATTGTTCATCAAAGACCTGCAAATGTCTTCGGTAGGATGATAATCTGTGATCCATATTCTTTAATCTCTAAAAAAGTAGGAGAGAATCCTTGCATGAGAGGTCTGATCATATTTTATGTATGATAGGATCTTGCATGCATCTTTAATCAGATTTATTATCTTTAAAACTCGTTGGAATCGGAATTTATTTTCTGGAGTTTGTTCGAAGATAATGACTCAAGCTAGAGTTTAAATTCTTGAAAATGTTGAGCTTGAGCCCCTCCCCATCATTGCTGTCATTCTTGGTGCATGCAACCGGTTTTAGAGGCATGTGTCTCAAGGTTGTAGAGTATTTAAGAAGAATCTCAAACCCACTCAAAAATTCTTGATTTTAGAAATTGGTGGCTGTCATCATTGTTTTGGATGACTTAAGATAACGTCATTAGGTGGATTTTGGAAGGTTCCTTTTGAAAAGTAAATATTAAAATATCGGCTTTTATTTTATAAAAACCTTGATGGCATTGCATTRAAAGCAACTTTGCTTTACCTTGGGCAAGAAACCTTTAAGTAATTTAGCGCTGGATATTGGTCTGTTCAGGAAGTTCGGGCGAGCCTAGAAAGCTTCTAAGGGCAACCTCTGGATATTCATCAAACTAGTGAGTTCTCACGTCCCCACTTTTACTGCTTTTGATTATTTTATGGGGGAAAAGCATGATATTGAGCAAACTTTGCATGTTTATTTCTTTAAAATCTTTGGACTAAGGAACTGCTTAGTCGATGCTTTGCTTGAAACCTCTGGACTAAGGAACCGCTTAGTCGGGTTTTTCTAAGCTATATTTG
>NC_037530.1:18884634-18886369 GCF_001531365.2 Cynara cardunculus var. scolymus
TTGAACCAGAGGCTCTGGTCTCGCAACCAGAAGCTCTGGTAAGGACAAGCATAAGAACCAGAGGATCGATGGATGGATTGCTTAGTATTTTTCTGTGTAGAAGTTGAACCAGAGGCTCTGGTCTTGTAACCAGAAGCTCTGGTCATGCAATTAGAAGCTCTGGTAGTGTAACCAGAGGCTATGTTCAGAGGATCCAGCATGATTGTCACTATTAAGTATTGTTTAGAAGCTTCCATTGTATCACTAAGCGTTTGTTAGATGGTGCACTTTAGTAACCAAGATTATTAATGTCGCAGATCTCTACGATGTCTTTCGATCCTAGTGCATACTCAGCCGATGAATCCGGTTACGTGGTTGGTCGCTCTAGGAGGAACTTAGCTCGCAATGAAGAGATAGACCCATACGAGAAAGACACGGCGACAAGTGAAGCAGCTGCCACTCCACAAGCATCCTTTTTACCCCCAGCGGAGCCAGCACCCGATGTTCCACCACGAACCTATCATGGCTCAAGGATCAGGGTTACACCCAGGAAGAGTGTCCCACTACCACAGCGTGTGACATTTGAAGACTCTAATAGGGTCGTAAGGGAGTCATCCCGACCCCGGTTGGGAAACAAAATAACTCAAGTGGTAACCGGGGTACCTGCATCCTACACTCGGGGCATGAATCCGGCAGAAAGAGACTGGGTGAGGAGAATTGCATCCGATACACAAGTGCACCAGACCAGACTGGGATATCACTGTCACATCCTAAACAACCTGTCCAATGTTATAGAAGCACACCACCAGAGCATAATAAGGAACAGAGAGGCTGCTGTTGCAGCCAGGCGGGAAATTAGGAAGTTGTATGGATGGTTGGTAGTTTGTGGTATGATGATGTTGATATTGGGAATAGCCATAGGATGGATGTTGTTTTAGAAGGAGAATTAAGGATAGGATACTCACTCTTTTGTGCTGTTACTAGAGATCTTGTTCTCTACCTACCACCGTATATCAATGCATGAATACCTTTTGAAGAATGCTTATTTATGTCAATTTCTTGTATGAACGAGTTTTCTCTAGTTCGGTTGTAGCAATGTTTGATTATTCTCCATGCGAAGAACATTTTTGGTATCATCGATATAACTAGGAAGCTATCATCCTTGTTATTGCCATAAAATTTACGAATTCTCTGAATAGGATCTAAAGAGATGCCGCCAAGGAGAGAAAATCCCGATATTGCGTGACTTGTGTCAGTTCAACTTCTAGCCATACTTCCCAACATAGTTAGTCAAGTGGCTGCTGGCTTGAATGCCAACCAATCATCAAACTCCGAACCTAGACCTTCCAGAGAATGCACTTACAAAACCTTCAGATCCTGCAATCCAAAAGAATTCAATGGGATTGAGGGGGCTGTAGGACTATTGACTTGGGTAGAAAGTATGGAATCTGTTCTCCATATCAGTAAGTGTTCTGAAGCAAACAAAGTGGAGTATGCGGCATGTTTGTTGCAAGGGAGGGCACTTACCTGGTGGAATACCTTGGTGCAGACTAGAGGTCGAGAAGCGGTCAACCAACTTTCGTGGAAGGAGTTCAAGAAACTCCTTAAGGCCGAATATTGCCCCAGAAGTGAAATTCAAAAGCTGGAAATGGAGCTATGGAATCTGGAAATGAAAGGGGATAAAATATCTGCATATACGGCTCGATTTCATGAATTGGCGAACCTAGTGCCACATCTAGTAACGCCAGAGGAAGTC
>NC_037530.1:18886814-18902529 GCF_001531365.2 Cynara cardunculus var. scolymus
TAGTGGACCGACTTACGAAATCTGCCCATTTCTTACCTATTCAAGAAGACTTTAGCACCGAAAGGTTGGCGCAGTTGTATATCAATGAGATTGTGTCGCGGCATGGAGTACCCATTTCTATCATTTCAGATAGATATAGCCGCTTTACTTCCAGATTATGTCAATCAGTCCAAAAAGTACTAGGCACAAGATTGAATTTGAGCACTTCCTATCATCCTCAGACGGATGGGCAAACAGAATGGACAATCCAAATGCTGGAGGACATGTTGCGGGCCTGTGTAATAGACTTTGGGGGCAGTTAGGATACTCATCTGCCATTGGTTGAATTCTCCTACAATAACAACTATCACACCAGCATCCAGTGCGCACCATATGAAGCTTTGTATGGGCGTAAATGTAGATCGCCACTCAGCTRGGTGGAAGTTGGTGACAGACAGTTGATCAAACCTGACATTATCCAGGAGACCATCGACAAAATCTCAATCATCCAAGAAAAACTTAAAGCTGCGAGAGACCGACAAAAGAGCTACGCCGATAACCGGAGGAAACCGTTGGAATTTCAAGTGGGTGACAAAGTCCTATTGAAGGTATCTCTGTGGAAAGGGATTGTACGCTTCGGTAAGAAAGGGAAGCTTAGTCCAAGGTATGTTGGTCCATTTGTTATTCTCAAAAGAATCGGACCGGTAGCTTACAAACTAAGTTTACCCCCAGAACTGAGTGCCATCCATGATACATTTCATGTATCAAACCTTAAGAAGTGCTTGGCCGATGAAACAATAATCTTACCCTTGAAAGACATTCAAATTAACGAATGGTTACGCTTCGTTGAGGAACCGGTCGAAATCCTTGATAGTAAAGTCAAGCAGTTGAGGCGCAACAAGATTCCAATTGTGAAAGTTCGTTGGAACTCCAGGCATGTACAGGAATATACGTGGGAAAGAGAAGATTTCATGAAAAGCAAGTATCCCCACTTATTCTCGAACAATTCCTGATCTGAATTTGACGAATAAATTTCAGGACGAAATTTTTCTGGCTTGGGGAGACTGTGACAATCCGTCATTTCGGGATTTCAGGTTAGTACCTTAATTTAGGATCTTTATTGAGAATTAAGTCTTTCTAGGATTTAGCTATGATGATTAGAGAACGTCTCGCTTAATTCCCAAGATTGGTTCGGAAGAACACGTTTCGGCGGGTAACTGACAAGTTAATTTGTGCAATGCCAAATAGTCTTGAAATGCTCCAAATAAAATAAAGTTGATATTTTAGGTTTTATATTTAAAAAAAAATTAAAATTTCTAAAGTCCCATTTTATTGGCCAAATATGTTATTAAAGGGTGGAGTTTTAAAATCTTTTATTTAGTTGTTTTGTTTAAATAATTTATAGAGGGATTTTATTACTTAGAAAAATAATAATTTTTAGCGCTTGGGCCTTTAGAGGCCAGCCCATTTCTTTTCTAAAAAGCCTTCATATAAATACCCCTCTTCCTTTGAAAACTCTCATTTCCAACTCCTAGTTTAACCTGTCATCTCCCTCTAAACTCGACCACCTTCCAGTCGATTCTATCTTCTCACAAGTCTTTAAGGATTCTGATACTCTTAAGGATTTGTCAAGATTCTAAGAAAAGGTATGATTTTGAGCTGTCCTATTTTCATAAAAATCCGAAAGTGTACATTCTCCTTCACCTACTCGATTCTTTAGGAAATTTATGGGATTTAAAGAGGGGAGATTGTTCATCAAAGACCTGCAAATGTCTTCGGTAGGATGATAATCTGTGATCCATGTTCTTTAATCTCTAAGAAAGTAGGAGAGAATCCTTGCATGAGAGGTCTGATCATATTTTATGTATGATAGGATCTTGCATGCATCTTTAATCAGATTTATTATCTTGAAAACTCGTTGGAGTCGGAATTTATTTTCTAGAGTTTGTTCGAAGATGATGACTCAAGCTAGAGTTTAAATTCTTGAAAATGTTGAGCTTGAGACCCCTCCCCATCATTGCTGTCATTCTTGGTGCATGCAACCGGTTTTGGAGGCGTGTGTCTCAAGGTTGTAGAGTATTTAAGAAGAATCTCAAACCCACTAAAAAATTCTTGATTTTAGAAATTGGTGGCTGTCATCATTGTTTTGAATGACTTAAGATGACGTCATTAGGTGGATTTTGGAAGGTTCCTTTTGAAAAGTAAATATTAAAATATCGGCTTTTATTTTATAAAAACCTTGATGGCTTTGCATTGAAAGCAACTTTGCTTTACCTTGGGCAAGAAACTTTTAAGTAATTTAGCGCTGGATATTGGTCTGTTCAGGAAGTTTGGGCRAGCCTAGAAAGCTTCTAAGGGCAACCTCTGGATATTCATCAAACTAGTGAGTTCTCACGGCCCCACTTTTACTGCTTTTGATTATTTTATGGGGGAAAAGCATGATATTGAGGAAACTTTGCATGTTTATTTCTGTAAAATCTTTGGACTAAGGAACTGCTTAGTCGATGCTTTGCTTGAAACCTTTGGACTAAGGAACCGCTTAGTCGGGTTTTTCTAAGCTATATTTGTTAACTGTTATTGCACTTTGAATAAATGTTAAATTGATGTGCTTGAGAGTATATTTTTTTTCCAAATAAAAGTCCCCGTCCGTAAACGCTACTTGTTAACTCGGGTACATCCCCGGGCTGTGGTTTTGTGGATAGCCGCTATTGTGTTGACAGTCCCACCCARAAAGGGGTGCACATTACCTACGTTTTTCTTGGTCTAATCATGTGGAATTTGGACCACCGCTGAATTAGTACTATATCAAACTGTGGGACCTAAGTAGTGTGCGGGCTACTTTTGGTTGTTCGAAAGTTAATGGGGCAGTTGGTCAGGTAAGGCTCAGTAGCGTCTCAAGTTCTACATMGTGAGAGATTTACTTTTATTAAGTGCAAAGAATTCGCATATGTTTGCTATTACTTGGTTTATGCATTGAAACGTTTTATGCATATGAAAACCCGTGAACTCACCAACTCTTTGTAGTTGACCTTGTTTTATTTTCATGCTTTTCAGGATCTAAGTAAAGTTGGTTCTGTTTTGGGAGCATACTCGTGGCAAGATCGATTAAAGTCTGAAATGGAAGTATTTTGAGAAAAGTGTATTCAGTTCTAGATTTCAGTTATGTCGATAAACTTGTTTCGTTTTTGAACAGCTTGGAATGGTGTTATTTATTAACTGTTGCTATGACTCGTTTGCCTGTTACATCTCGTGTTTCCGCTTTAGCGGGGTGTGACACTATCCATACAATATTTATATAAACAAATTTAACTAACTGCCATCAACTTCAGGATTGCAGAGATTCATTGATACCATTGGATCAAAACCACTTGAAAGAAGGATATAAAGTTATGTCATCATATCGAGAAAGTCTATGCCATCCACCAACCCAAACCAGGCAACAGACACCCCCCCGGCGGAGGCGGACAGAAGGAAAAAGATATCCGAACACTACCAAGTTCCAGCATTTTCTCACTGTCTTTATATAAAGCTTGGTATAAGATAGTCTTTTAGCATCCATCATCCATTCTTACAAAGCTTAATTGCAAGTTCAGAGGTGTCAAGTTTTGTCCAATTATTTAGACGAGGCACGAGTTGATCATGAAATTCAGAATAATCCTTCAGGGGACTCAATTTCAGGTTGCCATGTTTAGGAAGAAATACCTTTTTTTTAGTTATTACAGTTTAGAAGAAAGTCCTAGAGTTGTCCCATTTTGGAAGAAAGGCTTGTTTGACTTGTCCCAGTTTGCAATAAAGGCTTGTTCGCGATAACCGAGTGTTAGGGTGTTAAAAGTTCATCAGGAAACTTAATACTTTTTCCTAAAATCTATATATCTCATCTAAGTTCGATTGTATATACCTGCTTCATCCTAATTGGACAGTTCAACCTTGTTCATCAGTAACACAATACTGACCATCGCTTCACTAGTCCATGAAAAAAAAATTCTCGAAGCAGATGTTCATATACATACAATATATTATCCATATAATAGACTTTCAAGTGTTCGAGTGGCCAGTGGTCAGTAGGGCTGACTCCCTATTAAAGTTTCTTTCAAGTAAATCACAACCATCCTTAAATCTTCTGTCACTATTCATGGAACACAAGAATTTGACACAATATGTATACGTGTTCCATTATCACACCGTAGTTGCATGATATCACATTGGAGCAAACCTGATTAGACGAACGACAGGGACGGCGATGAGGTTGTACGACAGAGACATGGGTGGCGATGGGGGTGGTGCGGCGGCGATGAGGGTGGTGCGGCGGCGATGGGGGAGAGGGAGACAATGGTGTGTGAGGGAGAAGGAGACGATGGTGTGCGAGAGGCAGAAGGAGACGATGGTGTGCGAGAGGGAGAAGGAGACGAGAGGGAGCGGTGGTCACAAGAGGAGGATATGAGTAGTCAAATTTTATGATTTTCTAAGTTTTTTTTTTTAATTTAAGGTTACCTTCTATTCAGGTTACATGTTACAATTTTAAGGAATGAGGATCTATTTAACAGGTTTTGTAAATTCCAATGACTTATTTAACATATTTTAGAATGTCCAAGGATTTATTTGTTCCAAAAAATTGTCCAAGGACTTAATTGTTCCAAACAGTAAAGTCCATTGGGAATTTTTTTGGACTTTTCCCGATTTTAAAACCCTAATCGAAGCCTCCCCATCAGATCTGGAAAGAGAGAAACAGCCGTATGCGGCTCCCTCGTTGCCGACAATCGTCGATTCATGGCTGATGCCATCGATCGAAACTGGCTCACTCGTTACCGGACTTATGCGGCTGTTGTTGTACCGCCCCATGCTGTTGCTGCCTCCCTTCGAGGCTAGTGGTGATGTTTCCGGAAAACGCGGCTGCTGCCGCTCCCCTTCGGGGTTGTTGGTGATGTCGCCAAAAAAGGCAGCTGGTACCGCCTCCCTTCAAGGCTGTTGGTGATGTCGCCGGAAAATGCGGCTGGTGCCGCTACCCTTCGAGGCTGGATATGACATTGTCGGGAAAACACGGCTGATGTCACTTCTTGTTTTTCGTCTCTGGACTGTTTTGGGTTTTGCGGTCTGTTTTGAGCTGCGATCGAGTCACTAGTGTTGGTCTTTGAACCAAGCGACTGGTTTCTTGTTCCGTCCATGCCACCGGCACCGCTGGCCTCAATGCGAGGCAGTCTGGTGCTGGACCTAGTGCGCCTGTGGGCTCCTATCCGGTTGGTATTTTTGAGTCGCCTGACTGCTATGGAGATCCCCTTAGCCTACAATTTTTTTTTCATGTTCTGGTTGCTACCACTCATCTTTTGATTTCAGGAAGTGATGCTTTCTCCGGCCAGATGACCACCACCTCGCGGTGGTCCGGCTGCCCTTTACTAGATTGGTGAGACAGGTTGATTCGCAAATCGATTGGTTTTGGGCTTGGTCAAAAGTCCCAAAGGTTGTTTTGTTTCGTTTACTTTAGCCGTTTTATATATGTTATTTATTTTGGTCAAATATGTTATGTTTGAATAATTATATAATATATGGTTTGTCCCAAAAGACATGTGGTTTGGATTAGTTGTGTTATTTGGAAAATCAAAATGTATTAATTGTGAAGTGTTGTAATTTTAATTTTAAGTTTTCTAGATAGAGACAATTGTAAAATAGATTAGGATATGTTAGTTTTCTATTTATGTAATCATCTGAAGACAGCGGTCCAAGCATTTGAAACAGAGTCATTGGAATTCACAAAGATGGTAAGGCTGGTGGGAGCTTGAAGATGTCCTTAGACTGATCGTAGTTGTTGTGTTGGCTCACAACACTATATTAGAGGCAAATCCATATATTATCATTTCGTGGTTGTTTATTTTGTGCATGCATTTTATTTTTTTGCTTATTATTATTGTTATAATATTTGCAAACGTTTTAAATAAATTCAAAAACGCAAAATAAACTTGAAATCGGTTATAAAATATAAATTTTAAATTGATATGATTATCAAAACAAATTTTTGGACGCACTTTTAAAACAAAGATTTTTATAAAATCAAACGTTTTAAAAGCATAAAACGTTTTCTAAGACAAAATCTTTCACAAATGTAAACTGTGCGCCACCCATTTAAAGTACTTGTCAAGACTAATAAATTCTGGCATGTCAGAGCCTAGCCAATCAAGTTGGATGATTATAGTGTAAGACAAAGCGTTAGAATGACGAGATTTAAGTGAACAGAGCATTTGCCATTCGCTTAAATGGTCGTATTTTGGACTACTGATGCCAAGTAAAATCTAAATCTAGAATTAAGAAGGGATCATGATACATTAGTATGGTTAGTTTATTTGAGAGTTTCATAAATAGAGTATTGACCATCTATGAGTATTTTCAAGGCGTTGAAGTGAGATTAAACATGTCAATTTCGATAGAGAGACATAATTGGATGATTCCTACCTAAATAATCTATTTCCATAAACAGTGTATTAACCATTTATGGAAATCGATGAAATAAGAATCTTACCTCAAATAAAAATATGTTCTGAAGGTTTATTATTTAATTGAGATCTTAGAGTTACTATATTTGAACTTAAAATTTTGTAGATGTCTGCTCTCACTTCAAACACAAATACAAACACAATCACTAACAACCTATCCCACTACATATTGCATTTATCTTTGAAAAGAAAAAACTGAACGGGGCGAACTTCCTCGAATGGTTCCGCTTCCTGAGGGTTTGTCCTCAGGCATGAAAATAAATTCTAGGTTCTTGAAGATCCCCCTCCGAACACCCTTGCAAGAAACGCATCAGCTGAAGTCAGGGCTGCTTATGATAAATACCAAAATGACTAACTAGAGGTTGGATGTGTTATGCTTGCCTCTATGACTCCCGAGTTATTGAGGGAACATGAAGACATGTCATCCTGGGATATAATATCATCCCTTAAATCTATGTTTCAATTACAGGCTCGGCAGGAAAGGTTTGACACAGTTAGGGCATTGCACGCCTGTACGATGACTGAGGGGAGGGTTCATCAGTCGGTCCCCACGTTTTGAAAATTGAAGGACATATTGATCGATTAACCCGCCTTGGCTTCCCATTGGATAAGGAATTGGCAATCAATATGGTTCTCAATTCCCTACCTAAATCATATGACCAGTCTCTCATAGAGCTTCACAACATGCTTAAAACTACGGAGAGAAGTATAAATTCCAAGTTGGAAGTATCCAAACCAAAATATATGTTCTGATGATCAAACCTAAAAGTTGGGATAGCCAAAAAGAAAAGGGTGGTTAACAAGGGTAAAACAAAGGTTGGAAGTTCCAACAAGGATAAGAACAAGGGAAAGATTTCTGAAGACGCAGTCTGCTTCAATTGTAATCAAAAGGGACACTGGAAGAGATATTGTCCAGCCTTACTGGCAGAGCAAAGAAAGAAGAAGGCTATTGCAGTCGAAACTTCAGGTATGTTTACCATTGATTTGTTCATTTCTAATACAGATTTCTGGGTACTGGATATCGGATGTGGTACTCATATTTGTACCACTTTACAGGGACTAAGAAGTGAGAGATTGAAACCAAGCCAGATGGAACTAAGAATGGGCAATGGAGCTAAGGTAGCTATAGTTGTTCAAGGGACATACGATGTGGAACTACCAAATGGCCTTACACTACCACTTAGCAAGTGTTTATATGTACCTAGCATTACTAGGAATATAGTTTCTTTTTTTCAATTACAACAAACTAGATTTATGTTTACTTTCAGTAATGATTCAATTTCTGCTTTCCTTGGCAATGTTTTATATTTTGTGGCTAAACCACACAATGATATTTATGAAATTGATATGTTGAACAATTGTAATTACAAATCAATATATAACATTAACAATAAACGAATTAAGCGGGGCTTAAATCAGACTTACTTGTGGCATTGTCGTCTTGGACACATAAACAAGAAACGCATAGTTAAACTCCAGGTGGACGGAGTATTAGAATCATGTGATGATTCATATGATTTATGCGAGTCTTGTTTATTAGACAAGATGACAAAGGCACCTTTTAAAGGCAAACCTGATAGGGCTACAAAACTATTAGGAGTTATTTATACTGATGTACGTGGTCCTTTCAGTTCAGTCACAAGAAATGGTCATCACTACTTCATTACCTTTACTGATGGCTTTAGTAGATATGGGTACGTTTACCTAATGAAAAACAAATCTGAAAGCTTTGAGATATTCAAAGAGTTTCAAAATGAAGTAGAAAACCTACTTGGCAAAAGAATAAAAGTGCTTCCGTCAAATCGAGGTCCTGAATATCTAAGCCAAGAGTTTATTGATCATCTTAGAGACCGTAAGATAGTATCCCAACTATCTCCTCCCAGAACACCTCAGCATAACGGTGTGTTCGAAAGGAGAAATAGAACTCTGTTGGACATGGTTTGTTCTATGATGAGTCGTACCACTCTGCCTAAGAGTTTTTGGGGATATGCCCTAGAAACAGCTTTCCAAATACTGAATAATGCACCAACCAAAAAGACCAATAAAACCCCATATGAATTATGGACTAGGAAGATCCCAAAGTTATCTTATATGAGAATATGGGGTTGTGATGCTTATGTTAAGCAAGAAGCTTCTAAAATGTTTGATCCAAGGTCTAAAAAGTGCATCTTTGTGGGATATCCAAAAGAAACAATTGGATATTACTTCTACAAACCCACAGAGAACAAAGTATTTGTTGCGCGACATGGTGAATTTAGAAAATGATTTTTTTAACAAAAACCACTACGCGGGACATAGTAGAAATTTAAGAAATTCAAAAACCACAAAATGAGACTATGGTTGACACTGACCATCAATAAGATGTTGAACCTCAACAGGTTGTTGAAGAAAATAACGAGATACAAACAATTCAAAGATCAGGTAGGAACGTCAAGAGCCTGGGAGATATGGTTATCTCATTGGCACTAATGATCAAGTTCATAATGAACTTGTAACCTTCCAGGAAGCCGTATCAGGTTTAGCATCCAATAAATGGCATGATGCTATGAAGGCTGAAATACAATCTGTTGGTCCCTTGAGGGTCTACAAGAATAGTAAAATAGTTTGTAGAAGGGGGGGATGAATACAAACACAATATTTTCAAAATTTAAAATATATATTGATAAAGAAGATCAATACAGATTTTACAAGATTGTTTGCGTAAAGATAAGGTGATAAAAACCTATCTAAATAATCTTTAGTTACACACTAAGTCTTAGCAAATACAAGAAAAGAAATGATGTAGAGAAGATCCTTTACTTAAGCTTGAAAATGCTTGAAGTAAGAATTAGGGTTAGAGAGTGAGTTGCGCGCACTCTACATGAAGTAGAAACACTTTTATTTATACCTATTGCATTAAACATTCATATAATGCAATATGGTAAGGCTTGTCCTTTGCTACAGTGAATAGTACAAAAAAACACTATTCAAGAGCAGACATCCTTACCTAAAGTTGGTGGACAATAGAGTCGACTAGTCGGCTCCATACCGTACCAACTTTCATAAGAGTATGATGTTTGTCCTATAAGGACAAGACAACAACAATCATGCTAAGCAAGCTTCCTTTGATCGCTGAATGCTGGAATGACCTGAAGGTCTCTTCATCATTCGCTGAAGCTTGAGTAGTCTTCACACATATGTAGACAGGCTTGTAATCACTGAATGCCGCTTCAGATCACGTACTCGCCAGTCTCTAATCTTCAGTTTCAGTCTTCGATGTTTGCTGAAGGTTCTTTGGTGTGAGTGTTGTCTTTTTGAAGTATTGCTGTCTCTGATAGATTTACAAAGCAAGTTCTTCAGCGATCACTGAACATACTCAGTGAAGATCGCTGGAACTGAAAAGACAGAAACATAAATACAACGTATAAGTGAAAAGGGATTATCATCAAATCACTGAGAGAAAGAGGATCAACAATCTCCCCCTATTTGATGATAACAAGACAACATAAAGAAAGTTATCTTATCAAACAATAGTAAAGAAAAATTACATATAAAGTACATGTCCCTTTTTACTATTTTGGGATCTTTTTCAGTTAGCCAGTCTCAGCTTGAGAATTTTCCTTAAGTCATATCTAAGAAAATTACAAGTACGGAAACTGAAACTGAAAGCTTATTCACTGACTTATAGATTGTCAGTGAATGCGAAAAGTAACACTGGAACTCATAGACTTGTGTCCTTATTACTTTTTTCAGGGATTTTTTCAGTGAAATACATGGAATACTCATTTTATTAATCATGGGAAATATTACAAGTATTATAGTACATGTCTAGTGCTTACAGATTATAAGTACAATCACTGAAAGTAGATATAGTACAAGAAGTTACAAGGAAAAGTAGATTGTTGTTACAAAGAGAAACTATTCTAGAACACTTAGATCTATGTAACCAGGTACATCTTCACCAAGGTTTCTTCGACGTAGAAATTCCCTTCGTATCTTCAGATCTACGACTTTTCCAGGCATGCTATCATCTATCCAGAGCAAGAGGTAAACCAGATGGCCCATTGGATATAGATGTAGCTCTGACATACTCTGATATCTGGCTTCACCTTCATAGTCAAGGAATATAACTCCTAACTCAGGTTTAAAATGGATAGAGTTAGGTGTATAGGGACCCTTAACCGCAAGTCAAGATTCAATATAGAAATGTCTGTACTCTGATGACCCTTCAGGATTTCATCTAAGGAGAACCTTGTTCCATGTTTGTTCCTTAGGAATGGTCCATCATTAGGATCAGAGAGCTTGAGTTTCTTCTTCCCACCTTTCTTCAGAGATGGCCTGTCAGGGACCTTGCCATACCTGGACATCCTTTTGATGAGCTCGCTGATGGTGTCCTCGATAAGTGTCTTGTGTCTTGACTTGTATCGCTGAATGGCTTGTCTGATCTCCATCCATTCGCTGTATCCATAACGGCTGCTCGTTGGTTTATTCAACCTTAGATTTCAACACAAAAATAGAACTCGATACAAGTATACACCTTGAACTACTGTCGTCTCGTAACAAGTAATAATGGTATAAGTACCAGATATCGTTCCCACAGAGATAGCTTGTAAAGTTCTTCAAAAGTCCAGTTTATAAAAACTAGTTTCAGATGGCGAAACGAGGGATTTGATTTATCTAAAATTGGGTGATTTGATTAACAACTAAGGAAAATATCAATCTTAAAAAGAAGCACATGGTGCAAAAGTTGATTAAGACATTAAACAAATGATTCAGCAAAAAGRTGACRTAGCATTCCTGTCACAATTATCTAAAATCAATAAATGATTTTATATAACTGTCACAGTATCAACTATTGGGTCAGACGGCCTCCCAAGAGTACACACCGGTCAACATGCTATCGATACGATATCATTTATGTTAGACGTCGTGAATCCTAACACAACACAGTGTTACCATCCTACACCGTACGGGTATAGCGTTTGTCAGACACTAAAGCTATTTATAGCTTTCTCCTATTACCTCAGGTTTTGAAAGTCAATACACTTTTATACACAAAATTAGTTGTCAATTAATTTTAATGTAATCATCAAATGAAATATTAAGCACTTGAAACAAATAGTAGACTATAATGCTAATAAGACACCTTTGTACTTTCACATCGGCTTTGGTCTTAATTTCCAGTTACACCCCAAGCTAAGACGTTTAACCCATCATCGCTCGGTTTCTTCTCTCGAAGGATGTAAGAACTGAAAAATAAATAACTGATACTGAAAGGTAAATTGTAGAAAGTAAATTGCAGAAATTAAATTACAAGAAATGAAAATACTGGCATTTAAAGTACTGGAAATTAAATGACATAAATATAAATGACTGAAAGTAAATTGCTGGAAATTAAAATACAGAAAAGTAAATTGCAGTAAAGTAAAGACTGAAATGTAAATGACTGAAATTAAATTACTAATAACTAAATATTATAATTAATATTAATTTAAGTAATGATATAAAACGAGTACTTGATGAGATGGATAAGTTACTAATGAAACTTGAAAAGAGAAGTTTGACTTTGAAGAAAACTTGCAAGACAAGTAACAAAACTTGTAACACAAGTTTCGTTACAAAGACCAAAAAGGTTACTTGCAAACTCTTAAAAACAGATTATTTAGTTTACGTAAATTAGTCGTGAGCCACAAAGGATGAAATCCAATGTAAAGCAACATCGATCGACTAATTCGTAACTTGCAATGAAAGTCAGAAAATGTGACGTAACTTGTGTTGATCCTCTCTCTCGGTGATTTGATGATAATCCTTTTCTCTTTTACGTTGTATTTGTGTTTATGTATTTTCAGTTCCAGCGATCTTCACTGAGCATGTTCATTAATCGCTGAAGAACTTGCATTGTAAATCTATCAGAGACAATAACACTTCAAGAAGACAACACTCACACCAAAGAACCTTCAGCAAACGTCGAAGACTGAAACTGAAGATTAGAGACCGGCGAGTACGTGATCTGAAGCGGTATTCAGTGATTACAAGCCTATCTACACATGTGTGAAGACTGCTCAAGCTTCAGCGAATGATGATGAGACCTTCAGGTCATTCCAACATTCAGCGATCAAAGGAATCTTGCTTAGCACTATTGTTGTTGTCTTGTCCTTATGCACACAAAGAACAAAACCCAAACCCTTACAAAAGTTAGTACGGTACGGAGCCGACTAGTCGACTCTTTGTCCACCAACTTTAGGTAAGGATGTCTGCTCAGAAATAGTGCTTCTGTACTATTCACTGTAGCAAAGGACAATCCTTCCTCTTAAGGCTTGACACACACTCTAAGCCTACCATATTGCATTAAATGGACATTTAATGCATTGGGTATAAATAGAAGTGTTTCTTCTCCATGTAGAGAGTGCGTATCTCTCTCTCTAACCTAATTCTTACTTCAAGCATCTTCTAGCTTAAGTAAATGGTCTTTTCTCTTAGCAACTTCTTTTCTTGTAATTGCTAAAGCTTTGTGTGTAACCAAAGATTGTTTAGATAGGTTTTTATTACCTTATCTTTCCGCGAACAATCTTGTAAAATCTGTATTGATCTTCTCTATCAATATATATTTTAAATTTGAAAATATTGTGTTTATATTCATCCCCCCTTCTACAAACTGTTTCTCTTCTTGTAGACCCTTACGGGACCAACAAGTGGTATTAGAGCAGTGTTTTCTCTCTTTCCTTGTGTTTGGCTATTTTTCTGTACTAGTTTATCTCTTCTTAGATAACTTTACTGCTTACAAATGGCTTTACAAATTGCAAACACACACACACAAGATAATGGCTCTCTTGCCAAACCTCCCCGGTTTGTCCGTGACAACTTTAGTCTCTGGAAGAACCGGATGTCCCTCTTTCTGGAAGGTGTGGATCCTGAAATTCCACATTACATAGAAAATGGACCATATATTCCATTTGCTATTGCTCCGGCTGTTCCAGCAACAGCTACGACTACCGCGATTCCTGAACGGCAGATTCCAAAGCTTCCACATCAGTGGCGCGATGAGGACAATAAGAAGATAGCTATAGACACGCGTGCTCGGTCTATAATAGCTATGTCTCTTCCTGATGAGATCTATCACTCAGTAATAAAACTCAAAACTTCTAAATCCGTATGGGATACACTTTGTGTCCAATATGAAGGAACCACTCAGGTTCAGGAGACTAGAAAGATCAATCTAGTAAGACAGTATGAAAGCTTTCTCTGTGGAAAGTCTGAGACGCTATCTGAAGTACATCAAAGATTTAATTGCCTTCTTATTGACCTTAGGGCTGTCGGCAGGGAATATTCTAATTTTGCAACCTTGACTAAGTTTCTAGAATGCCTTCCTGAGTCTTGGAGCACCTTTTCCATGTGTCTCAAGATGTCAAATGACATGTCCACTCTTTCTCTTTCTACCTTATACGGGATTCTGCTTAACCATGATCAATCTCGTCAACTAAAACGAAATATTGTAAAGGAATCCAGGGAAATGAAAATCTCTCCTTTAGCTTTGATCTCTGAAGCTTCTTCAGCTGAAACTTCTACACCTTTTGTTTCTTCTCTTCCTCCCATGGTCATCACGAAGATAGATTCTTCTGAGGACATTCCAGAATCTAATTTAACAGATTTTGATGAGTCCCTAACACTCCTGACTAAGTCATTTAGGAGGTTCGCTAGCAAGAGCAATTTTCGCAGATCTCCTCAGCTATCCTTCAGGGAGAAGCCAAAGTCTGAAGGAATAGACACGGCTTCAGCTGTCTGCTACAACTGTCACTGGCCCGAACATTTTGCAGGTGAATGTAGATCAAAGAAGACTGCAACGCCATCTTCTAAATCTCCCTCCTCCTTCAAGACCAAAAATGAAAAATACTTAAAACTGAAGGGGAAATACAAGAAGATGAAGAACAACCAGCGAAAGGCTAATGGCCTTATTGCTGAAGAGCATGACTGGGCCGAATCATCTGATGAATCATCTTCTGGCGAAGAGGATAAAGCCTACGTCTGCTTGATGGCCATTGATGCTGATGAAGGATCTTCTGAAGCGACTACCTCCTCTGAGCCATCTACTTCTTCTACTCAGGTTGTCAAAGGCATATGGTATCTGGACAGTGGATGTTCAATACATATGACTGGAGATATATCTCTTCTATCTCACTTCAAGGAAGAAAGAGGACCTTCCGTAACCTTCGGTGGAAATGGAAAAGGATATACTAAAGGCTTTGGTATATTATCCAATGGTACAACAACTTTCAAACGCGTTGCATACGTTGAAGGACTGAAGCACAATCTTCTTAGCATCAGYCAACTGTGTGATAAAGATTATATAGTTAAATTCTCAAAGAATTATTGTCATGTTCTCGACAAAGATGATAAGGTTGCTCTAACCGCTTCTCGTCTAGAGAATGTTTATATCATCAACATGAGTTATCCTCTCACTAGAATAGTTGCTTCTTCTCTAAAACCTCATCAGATATTAACTGGTTATGGCACAAACGDCTATCTCATCTCAACTTCAAGACACTCAGTGAGCTATCAAGAAATGATCTTGTCACAGGTCTTCCTTAACACTCGTTTGCAAAGGAATCTCTTTGCTTAGCCTGTGAAAAAGGAAAAGACACAAGAGCTAGCTTTAAGTCGAAGCAAATCTCTTCAGTGACTGCGCCTCTTCAGCTATTGCACATGGATCTTTTTGGTCCAGTCAATGTGCAATCCTTTGCTAGAAAGAAATTCACACTTGTCATTGTTGATGAGTATGCTAGGTATACTTGGGTATTCTTTCTAAGATCCAAGGACGAAGCACCTGAAGAAATCATTTCGTTCATCAAAAAGATAGAAGTACTAAACAATGTTAAAGTATGATCTATCAGAAGTGACCATGGTACTGAATTCAAAAACAGTATTATGAATAACTTTCTTGAGGACAAGGGAATCTCTCACAATTTCTCCTTTGTGAGAACTCCTCAACAGAATGGGGTCGCTGAAAGAAGAATCGAACAATCATCGAGGCTGCTCGATCAATGCTCAGCGAATCTCATCTCCCAACTCAATTCTGGGCTGAAGTTGTCAACACTTCTTGTTTCACTTAAAATCGATCGCTGATCGTAAAAAGATTCAAGAAGATGGCCTATGAACTCTTCCATGGATGAAATCCCTCTATAAGCTTTCTTCACATATTTGGTTGTACTTGTTACATTCTCAACAACCGCGACCAACTTGGAAAGTTCGATCCCAAAGCTGATGAAGGAATCTTTCTT
>NC_037530.1:18904362-18914702 GCF_001531365.2 Cynara cardunculus var. scolymus
ATGTTGAACACTGAAGATTAACCTTCAGTCATTAAACATCACTCAGTAAGTGAAATGATTCAGTGCTCTATCTCTAACACTGAACTCTTGAGTAAATATATCTATTCTCTAAGGTATGTTTACCCTTCTCTTTTCAACTTAAAATTTTCACTGAAAACTTTATCTTTTTCAGTGATAAAATGTTTTAAAAGGTGGTCTCAGTGATTCTAAACACTCACCACATCTTAAAGTATATCTTTATACTTATCTTAGAAATCTTAAAGCCATCACTGAAACTTTTCTTCATTGATCAAAAAGTTTTTTAAATGCCAGTTTTAGTGACTCTCTTCACTAAAACATGACATCTTAAAACCATCACTGAATACTTTTTCTTTTTCAGTGATAAAATGTTTTAAATAGAGTTTTCAGTACCTTTTAACTAAATGACTCTTCATATTCTTAAAAACTATTTTTGTTTTTAAAAGAAAATAAATGCATCGTCTTTATGACGACATTCTCTGTTTACTATGAGCGACGCTTTGAGACGCGCAAAATGACCTGTCATTACGCTACCTCATTAAATGTCATCCAATCGTGGATGAGAACGTGACATTTTTTCATCATGACCACTTTCCCGAACCGTCGTCTTTTTCTCTCTCATATTTCTTCTCTCTCCTCTTACCTATAAATATGAGCTTTCTTCTTCACTTTTCTCTTTACGTTTTCAAAATCCTTAGACGAACTTCTGCTAAGATTACAATAAAACAAGAACTCTCTCATCTTCAAACCTCTTTTCGACCTTTCCTCTTCATTTTCAAAGGTCAGAATCTTCTTTTTTAGTTCGTTATAAGAAATGTGTTTAATCTGATTAAGAACTTTGTTCTCTTAATGCATTAAACTGTAAAGGTTTTTAATCATCTCCTTCTTGATTAACAAATCTGTTTTTTTATACACATTCTACTTGAAAAACCCTAATCTTTTGAGGATTTTTCAAATGATGTTTTTCCTTGTCTAAAAACTTTTTCTCTACTCTTTGACCATATACTCTTGGATTATTTCTAACAAATCTATTATTTCTTCCTATTTATTTTACTTCTTTAAATACACAGATGGCTGCCAAGAACGTCAACTTCACCATTGACGAGATCTCTATCAAGGCCAACAACCACATTGCCTTGTTAGAGATACCCTCTACAAGAGCACATTACCAAGAGGTGGCTGACTTCCTCAAACAGTCGTCCTTAGGATATGCTCTCAACCATGAGCCCCTCATGGTTCAGGAACTTCTTCAGCAGTTCTGGTACACTGCTGAGGTGGTTGAAGTTCAAGACGAGGTTGGACGCACAATGGAGCAAATCCATTTCACTTTCAACCGCATGGAAGTGAACTTTGGGGTTTCTACACTTCGATCAACTCTTCGTCTTCCCAAGGGTCCCTTTGACAGTGAACCCTCCACCATCGAGATCATCAACTTTCTCGGCGCCATTGGCTACCAGTGGCCAATGAAGAAGGACTCCAGTGCCCCTCTCAAATCTTTGACGAAGATTGAGAAGAACAGGATGTCAGTTGTCTGGCAATACCTGTTTTCTCATTTCATCCAGTGCTTGGGTGGAAAAATTGGAGGTCAGGACCAGGCCTCTAGGATCGCCTTGATCATAGGCGTATCTGCGATTCAGTGTCGCAATATAAATTATGATGCGGTCATTTTTGATGACTTGGTGCTTAAGCTGAACAAATGCCAGTGAGAAAAGGTGGTGCCTTACACCAGGTTTCTTTCGATGGTATTGACAAAGATCTTCAAAAGTCTTTACCCCAAAGAAGGAAACCTTCCAGCTTTCAGGCTTGGATCCAGGATTCTGGATCATAAGCTAAGGGACAGTGATGTGGTACTTTCTTCCATTGTGTCCATCACTACCTCTTCTTCTCAGGTGGCCATGACAAGGGCAAACCCCCACGCGTCTAGCCAAGCCACCAAAACCCCTTTTAAACGATCTTCTCAACCAACTCTTGGTTCTCCTCAGAGAGCCAAGAAAGCCAAAAAGAGGACAACCACGTCTCTAGCTGGGGCCTCTCAAAAGACTTCAGTTATTGAAACTAGCCTTATCCCCGAGGCAATTTCTGTTAACCCTCCCAGCTCTTCAGTGAGTTCTCCCATCACTGTCGTATCAGTGGTACCTTCACCAATCACTCCAGTGACCCAAATCACTGAAAGTGTAGATATCAGCGCCGCCACCGCTGAACACCCACGTCTCTTCTAAACCATTTTCTCTTCTCCTCCCTCCTTGGTCTTTACACATGTCGATGATGTATCGGCGACTGTCCTTCCTGATACTGGGACACGCACCACTGGACCTGAGGCTGCTCCTCTCGATGCTCCTCAGCATATGGATTTCCATCCTCTCGAGGACATCTTTGCTCCTACCAATGACAATCCTTTAGATGTCACTGAAGGCCCCTTAGGTATTCCATCTTCCTACCCTTTCTTTTCTGAACCTTGAGCCTTTAGCTCACACTTCTTTTTTTGCAGGTCCCTCTCAGAAAGTGACAGAGGAAGAAAGAGAGAAAGATGATGGAGCAGATGAAGAAATTGATGATGACTATGATATGTCATCTGATATCAAGCTTCTCCTTCCCGCCGTTGATACCGTACTCTCCAGGATCAATGAAGTTCACCAAGAGATGCCCCGTGAAGGCGAACTTCCTTGCCCTCCAGCGGATGTTCAAGAAGTTCAGAGTCAKCTCCAGACTCTCCAAGAAGCTATTCAAGCCAACAACGACGCCATTGTTGTTCTTCACAGCGTTTACATTAAAAGCTTTGGATTTTGTTTTAATTATCTTTGGGCCATGATTTGCTTTAAAACAACCGGCCCAGGTTGTTTTTATTAAATCACTAGGTCTGACCAAAGACAAGCTAAGCCCAAACGTGTTTATTGTTAACAGGTCGTGATTAAGGAAGCCATAGTGCAGGCCGTGAAGAGGAGGGAGGCCCAAAGGCATGGTCCGCGTTTAGGAAGCCTATGATGGAAGATTTTCCTGGTACGCCCCAAATCAATAGCCCACGCAAAGATGAAGCCCAACATCGAAGCCCACGATTGGTACGGCCTATCAAAGAGCCCGCGCATTCGTACCAAACCATTACTGGTGACTGTCCCTTCGTCTTCAACCTCTCAACTCGGGCAAGACTTCCATCACTGTACTTTCTCCATCATACCAAGAACATCAGTCATATCTCATCAAATAACCATTCTCGAGAAGGAAAGGACTTCATTGAACTAGCATTGTTAAGGAAGGTACGATTTCTGACTACTACCTATCATACCTGGATAACTGTCATTCACCTGGTGAAAATTTTGAAATTTTCGAAGCTACAATCTTGGAGACTAAGTTTAGAAGCTTTAAAAACCCCCTAATCACTGTTCATACACCATTCGGGTTCATTGCAAACCACTGTTCACGGCCATTGTTTATCTTTGCTCCAAGAACCATTAACAGTCCCCTGTTCACCCTGTATGGCCATCCTTAAGTCTAGGCCAAGAAGAAGGGAAGGAGAATCTGATTCCATGCCCCCTGTGACCAACAATGATCAATCCAGTGAAAGTGAGGAAGAACCCATTGATGCCATTCCCTTGAGGCAGGTTCCTTTTGCTAAGTCTAGACCTCAACCATCCACTCAAACTCAAACTCAAGCTAATGCAATTGTGAAGACTGAGTCACAGCCTCCTCCACAATACCAAGCTACCCTGAGAATGACCAGAAGCAGAGCAAAGGGTCTGGCCACTTTCAAGCCCATTAAACAAAAAAAGGGCACTGTGATCAACCTTTTCGATGATAGTGATTCACCACCAGAGAGACATGTTGCTCAAGAAAGTACAAGCAGACCAACACAAGAGGATTCAACCTCTTTGAATACTTTGGCAGATGCAACTACTCAAATGAGTACTCAGAGCATACCTCCAAGCATCACAGAGAGGCTTCAAACAGGTTTGAGAATCACTAGACCCTTTACTATGGATCTGTTGTCTAGTTTTCCTGCATATCCTCAAATGAGTGTAGGTTTCATGTTGAGAAAATATGTGGATGAGGCCATTGCTGCCTCTAATAAGGTATTAGGCCTAAGGTCAGCAACTTGTGCCCCTAATATATCCATGGTCCACAGTCAGCCTTTTATGGCTGCCCAAGCACCTAAAAAGGGAAATTCATCCCTTAAGCATTCTGTTAGTGCTTCTTTGGCAGCCATGGATAGGATGATTAGGGAGGAACCAGAGTGTGATCCATCCCCTACCCAACCTCCTGTTACCACCATCCATGCACCTACCACCACTAGAAACATACACATTGAATTCAACTTCATGGAAGCTCCACATTTCACCTCTATTCCTATTTCATCATCCACTGTTGAACCCACCATATTTGACCATCCAACTACATCCCAAACAGTTTCTAAGACTTCCCATGTTGAACCAATCACCACCAGCCCTATACCCTCACCAATCCAGCCCACAATCACACCATCTACACCTACTGAACCTACTATTCCTTTGCCACCTACTGTATCCATCCAAGAACTAGACTTTGTCTTAGGTCTCTCACCCACTAATCCCAGCCTTACACCCTTTGAACACAATGAAGATCCTTCTGACCCACAAAACACCCATGTCACTCAAACACCACCACCCTCACCCTACTTCAATCAACCATACATTCCTAGTCCAAACCAACCCACTAGCCCTGTACACTCTGGGACCCATGACTACTATGAGGGTGCACATTTTTCTCACCATAGCCCTGAGCATAGTAACACATATGTTAAGCAAGAAAGGGAGGAGATTGATACTGGTGCAAGTTTAAGAAAGAAAGTGGCAAGAAAGAGGAGAATGGGTAGAGTTGAAATCAGGAGTTCAAAAAGAAGGAGAGAGGACAATGAGGAGTCAGAAATTGAGGAAAGGGAAGTAAGAAGAAGAAAGGGGCTAGGGCAACAATTTGAGAATGGGCCAGGTATATTTTTGAAACCCAAGCATTTGTTTAGCACACCCTTAGCAAGAAAAACATACTTGCAATTTTCTGAGAAAATAGGGGTGGTACAAAAGGGCTTTTCACAATAGCTATTGTTGTCCAATCCTTTCGTCAAGGCCACAATAGATTCTTTGGGTTGGGAAATTCTCTGTGACACACCTAAACAATACAACCTTAGTTGGGTTAGGGAGTTTTACACTGAGGTAGCAGTCACTGATGGGGTAAACTTAAGAGTGAGAAAGACCCATGTTTCTTATTCACCCAATGCCATAAATGACCTACTAGAGCTCATACCACCTTCATACTCTGAGCTAGATAGGTTGACATCTGGGTGCTCTGATGAGGAATTTGATGTGATTTTAGCAAGGATAGCCAAGGAGGGGGCTGTTTGGAGTTTCAAGGGAGGGCTAGGCTTCTAAAAACCCAATATTTGAAGCCTGAAACCAATTTATGGTTTTATTTCATGAGGCACACCATTCACCCTACTAGCCATGACACCAATTTGTGCCTAGAAAGAGTTTTGATCCTCTATTGTATCTTAGAGGCTAGGCCATTTGATGTTGGAAGGATGATATGCACCAACATCAAGGCATGTGTGGAAAGGACAAATGGCAAGTTGCTCTATCCTTCCTTGATTCATAGACTCATGCAAAAGGCCCAAGTCCTAGCCTTGCCCAAAGATGTGATGTCTATGGAGAAGACCTCCATAGATAAAAAGAATTTGGATAGACTGATGAGGGTAAATGCCAAGTACAGCCAGATGCACCCACTTCTTCCATGGCAGCCCTAAAGGCTGAATTATTGAAGGCCATGGAGGATCACACCAACACTCTGAAAAGGATAATTGTGAAGAAGCACCACAAGCTGATGAAGAAGGTGGATGACTTGAAGAAGGAGGTTGATATTTTGAAGAAAGAGAGAATGCAGTGGGTAGAGTATAAGATGCATAAGGAGAGGATGGTCAGGGCTGCTTCTAAACATGGCAAGTCACAAAGTGCAATCAAGCTCCCACCTCCACCAAAGTCCATCTTGCTGCAGCATTCAGACTCTCCTATTCAGTCTGAGTAGGACAGGTTCTAACTTCTCAACTCTTCTGTATATATTTTATGCATGATTATCTTTTAGGCTAAATCTAGTGTTTGTTTTGCTGTCTTTGCATATGTTGTTCTATCATTTTGTTGTTCTGACACAGGATAATGTTATGCTTATAGTTTGCTATTTAAAGTTAGATAATTTTGAGGTTCTGTTCATGTTTGCTGTCTAGAACTCCTTTATGCAGTGACTTTCTGGTTTACTAGTCTTATGCATATGTTTGTTTGTTTGAAATTTGTTGTCTCTATTTTGCTGTATTGTTGTGTGACTTTTAGATTTTGTTTTGCTGTTTTTTAGGTTGTAATCATATTTTATTACTATTTTGATCATGTCAAGCATATCATATGGAACAATCCTAAACCTTAGACTTGCTTGTATGGTGATTATGTTTTTCATTTGTTGTTTTAAACATTTTCTATTATGTTTTGCTGTTTTGAGTAGTAGCTATTTCACTTCCGTTTGTCAAAACAGAGTCCATTAGCTTAGTTTTTAATTTGTTGTGTTTGATAAAGACTTTTTCATTTTGCTGTTTTAAAAGCATTTGTTGTTTTGCTGATTTTGTATATAAAGCCTGTTGTTGATCTTTTGGTTAAGTTTAGTTTTAGGTTTGTTATTTTAAGCAATATCTATTTGTTGTCTGTTGTTTTTATTAGTAAATTGTGTCTTTGTTTTGATATTTGTTGTCTTAAAATTTTCTTGTTTAGTTTATTTGCTGTTTTTAGCTATTTTAGGCATATCACAGTCTAAGGATATGATTTGCATATCTATTGATGGTTCTGTTTGTCCCTTTCGCCTCAATTAAGGATATTTGTTGTTTTTAGGATATCATATAATCTTGGTTATGCATTATCTTTGTTGTTTTGCTAATGTCAGGTTGCTGTTTGCACAACTGGTATGATTGTTTTGAGGGAGGGCATTGTTTAATGCACTTATTCTCACCTCCATGAGTTCTAATAAGACCAATGCAGGCTAAGTCATGAGAAAACAATGGCAATCCCATTGTTTGGTTCCTTTAAGGAAATCTCATGGTAAAACAATGGCAATCTCATTGTTTAGTTTCAAGTTATCATATTGTTTGGAAATACAGTCCTCTGGTTGACTATTTTCTTGATTTGAAGCTCATCATTTGTACCACATCCTTACTTTAGAGTCAATTTGACTAGGAGTTGGATTGTTAGTTTTATCTAAGTCCTTCATTTGAGTCTTTGAGTCAATTTTATTTTCACAAGATGACCAAGTCACACTTGTGACTTCTCATCTTTGCTTTTCTGTTTCAATTATCTTTTTGAGTCTTTTTATTTGTAAAAAAAGATAATCAATTACACTTGTATTGATCATCTTTGCTTTTCTGTTTCATTTTAGAATTTTGGGCACTGATTTTAAGTAGCATATTTTCTTTTAGCCATATATGCACCAAAAATAGAATAAATAATGAATTTGTTGCACAAATGTTTGAACTTGATGCCATACCCACAATAATCCAAAGCTTAAACCATCTTTGTCTTAAATTGAGCCTCTAGAACTAGCCAACCATTTCCAAAGCTTTCACTTGATTCAATTGGGCCTTCATTTCAATTTGGCCAATTTGTAGCCTTGATACACTCACAATGAGGACATTGTCTCCCTTAAGTTTAGGGGAGGGTCCTAAAAGTACCAAACACTTTATAGAGTTCATGAAACATATGCACTAAGACCAAAAGACAAACAAAGGAACAAAGTTCTATGTCTTGTGCATACAAAAGAGTGTCAAAGTACACCAAAAATGTTTGAAAAGGACCGAAGTGTCCAAAATACCTCAATATGAGATGCATAGCAGTAAAATTGTGCTATGGAGTGAAAAAATGAGATGAGGTAAAAAGCATGCATTGAAAAGAAAAAGCGAAATGCAAAACCCAATTCAAAGTCCCAAATTATCTATTGAATCTAGTATAGCAAAAGAAATGTAGGCTAGCTTATGGTTTGGCAATATGAAAGACTTAAGTTTGGGGGAGCTAGGTTTATGAAGGGCTATGGATATCAAGCATCAAGTCAAGAGTATAACACTTTCATTCAAAAAATTTAAAAAATATGCATACTTTGGTTATGGAATGTTTATGCTCAATTTTTTTTAGTTTATTAGAAATTTGAGTCTTTTAATTTGTCATTTTTTGTTGTTTGCGGACAAACAACAATTGAAGTTTGGGGGTATGATAAGTGTTAATTTATTAACCTTATTACATCATTTTCTTAACCATTTTCACTTGTTTTATTTGCCCATTAGTGTCTTAATTGAGTCTTTTTATGTCATTTTCATATATTAGTGGTAATATAACATATCTAATGTTAATTCCCTGTTTATGCAGGTTTTTGATGATTTTTGGGCCAAATCCTACAACAGTCTTGTAGGAGCAGGAGTGGCAGAGTCCTGTAGTACCTATCCGTGAGCTGCACCTTTGCCTGGGCCAAGAATTCTTGGGCTGCTCCCTTGAAGTTGTTGGGTCAACGATCTTAGGACCGGTCAAAGCCCATTTTTGAAGCTCCTTTTATCTTATTAGGTGGCTCCCATTGTGCAACTCCCTTAGCCTATAAATAGAGGCTTAAGGCTTTGTTTAAAAACACTTTTACTTAACCCCTTACTTGTTTATTCTCAAATCTTTGAGTTATAAACATATGCTCTCTAGATTATTGCTTTCGATATTTAAGCTTTCGGTTTTCTTGCTTCCAATCAAGAACCGATTTTTGTGAAGTGTGATTTCGTTCTCAAGTTTAATACAAGTGCTCATATTTAATCTTCATCTCATTTCTGTTTTTATTTCCAAGTTATTGGTCCCGTAAGGGTCTACAAGAGGAGAAACAATTTGTAGAAGGGGGGGGATGAATACAAACACAGTCTTTTTAAATTTAAAATATATATTGATAGAGAAGATCAATACAGATTTTACAAGATTGTTTGCGGAAAGATAAGGTAATAAAAACCTATCTAAAYWATCTTTGGTTACACACAARGCTTTAGCAATTACAAGAAAAGAAGTTGCTAAGAGAAAAGATCCTTTACTTAAGTTAGAAGATGCTTGAAGTAAGAATTAGGTTAGAGAGAGAGAGATGCGTACTCTCTGAATGGAGAAGAAACACTTCTATTTATACCCAGTGCATTAAATGTCCATTTAAAGCAATATGGTAGGTTTAGAGGGCGTGTCAAGCCTTATGAGGAAGACTTGTCCTTTGCTACAGTGAATAGTACAGAAGCACTATTTCTAAGCAGACATCTTTACCTAAAGTTGGTGGACAAAGAGTCGACTAGTCGGCTCCGTACCGTACTAACTTTTGTAAGGGTATGGGTTTTGTCCTTTGTGTGCATAAAGACAAGACAACAACAATAGTGCTAAGCAAGCTTCCTTTGATCGATGAATGCTGGAATGACCTGAAGGTCTCATCATCATTCGCTGAAGCTTGAGCAGTCTTCACACATGTATAGACAGGCTTGTAATCACTGAATACCGCTTTAGATCACGTACTCGCCGGTCTCTAATCTTCAGTTTCAGTCTTCGATGTTTGCTGAAGGTTCTTTGGTGTGAGTGTTGTCTTCTTGAAGTATTGTTGTCTCTGATAGATTTACAATGCAAGTTCTTCAATGATTACTGAACATACTCAGTGAAGATCGCTGGATCTGAAAATACAAAAACACAAATACAACGTGAAAGAGAAAAGGGATTATCATCAAATCACCGAGAGAGAGGATCAACAATCTCCCCCTATTTGATGATAACAAGATAACATAAAGAAGGTTATCATATCAAATAATAGTAAGGAAAAAGTTATATATAAAATACATGTCCCTTTTTACTATTTTGGGATCTTTTTCAGTTTGGTTAGTTTCAGCTTGATAATTTTTCTTAAGTTATATCTAAGAAAATTATAAGTACGGAAACTGAAATTGAAAGCTTATTCACTGACGTAGATTGTCAGTGAATGCGAAAAGTAACATTGGAACTCATAGACTTGTGTCCCTATTACTTTTTTCAGCGATCTTTTATGGTGAAGTACATGGAATACTCGTTTTATTAATCGTAGGAAATAATACAAGTATTACATTACATGTCCAGAACTTACAGAACATATGTACAGTCAATGAAAGAAAACATAGTACAAGAATTTACAAGGAAAAGTGGCTTGTTGTTACAAAGAGAATCTTATTCTAGAACACTTAGATCTATCTAATCAGGTACATCTTCACCAAGGTTTCTTCGACGTAGGAATTCCCTTCGTATCTTCAGATC
>NC_037530.1:18915487-18922605 GCF_001531365.2 Cynara cardunculus var. scolymus
TGGTCGAGTGACTCCTTCAGTTGAGACATCTGCTGGTCTGTTGGAGCACAAGAGACGGGTTGATCAGATACCCGCTCCAGTCGACTGCAGGTTGTTGATGGAATATGGAGTTGATATTCTGAAGTAATCACTACCTGAGAGGTAGAGTCTTCAAACAAGGTTTGTTGAGGGATCTTGAATAATACCTTCAAGTTACCTTCTTCAGCGACTGCCTTGCCTTTCGACTCGGGGTCCTAGTTCCCTGATGGAGTCGATTCACCTTGCCTTTGCTCCCTTTGGGATGCAGAATCCCCGAGAGCAACACCTTTGGTGACGGTTGATGGCTTCTGGAACTTGATGGTAAAGTCATCACCATCATCATCGTCGTCGTCACCATCATCATCTTCATCATCGTCTTCATCTTCATCAACATCATCATCATCACCAGTAGCAGTGACGGAATGGGCATCATCCCTAGGGATGGCATCTACAACCTCAGCTTAAACAKCTTCGGTGGTAGGGATTACAGGAGCAGCAACTGCTTCAGCTCCGCGAGCCTCAGCTTCAACTGCAACTTTTGGTCATACTAGGCCAATAGCCTGAGAAGCTGTAGGAGCAGCATCAGATGATTCACTAGCATTGGACCTCATCTCCCCCTCTCTGGCTAAGGCTCGAGAGAATTGGCCAGAGAGTTCGTCCAAGCGCTGACGCTGGAGAACCATTGAATCCTCCAGCCTTTGCAAAGCATTGGCTAGAGTTGTCGTTGCCTTACGTGTCTCATGGAGCTGAGCACGATTATTGGCAGAGAAAGAAGGTGCAATCACTGGAGCTGGTTGACGGACAGCATCCAGGATTTGTTGAAGAAGACCAATTTACTGATCATCTATAGCCTGAGCATCGTCAGCCCTCTAATATATTACATATTATGAAATAAATAGATAATTATTCTAGAAGGAAAAATAAAATTAAAAGCTTAATCTAAAAATAAAAAATGAAAATGAAAAATGAAAATAAAAATAAAAATAATAACTTATAAATATATAAAAACTAAACATTCATAATGAACTATTATTTTAGAAAGATAACCTCAATAGGTTGCACAACAATCAGGGACTCAAAGAAAGGTTTTACTGTTTGTCCATTCACTTTGAAAGTAGTACCCCTCTACGGATCTATCAGGTCAATTACTCCATAGGGGTATACTTTTGCAACAACAAAAGGTCCGGTCCATCGGGAATTCAGCTTTCCCAGAAATAACTTTAACCTTGAATTGAACAACAAGACTTTTTGGCCTTCTGTGAATTCTCTTGGAAGAATCTTTTTATCATGCCATTTTTTGGTATTTTCTTTGTATAGCTTAGCATTTTCATAGGAAAAATTCCTATGCTCTAATTCCACAGGTAAATGACAAGCTTTTCCGAAGACCAATGTATAGGGAGACATACCAATAGGGGTTTTGTAAGCAGTCTGGTAGGCCCATAACGCATCATCTAATTTAGAGGCCCAATCCTTTCTATGTGGTTTGACTACTTTGGCCAAAATCTCTTTTATCTCCCTATTTGACAATTCAGCTAATCCGTTGGTCTGAGGATGGTAGGCAGTTGCTACCCTATGCTTGATGTCATACTTATCAAGGACTTCTTCTAACATGTTGTTGAAGTAAGTGCCTTCATCACTAATTAAGGCACGAGGTGTACCAAATCTAGTGAATATGTGCTTTTGTAAAAACTTAACAACTGTTTTAGCTCATTGGAATGGCAAGCCATGGCTTCCACCCATTTGGACACATAGTCCACAACAACCAATATGTAGGCACAATTATTGGACAGAGGAAAATGTCCCATAAAGTCTATACCCCAAACATCAAATAATTCTATTTCTAGGATTACGTTTAAAGGCATTTCATTTCTTCTAGAGATATTTCCACTCCCCTAACACTCATTGCAACTTTTCACAAAGTTTTGAGCATCATTGTGCAAAGTAGGCCAGTAGAATCCTGATTGTAAAACCTTGGATGATGTCCTACTCTCTCCAAAATGTCCTCCACAAGGTCCTGCATGGCAGTGCTGTAGAACTGATGGTACTTCCTCTCCTGGGATGCATCTTCTAATCACCTGATCTGCACAAATTTTAAACAAGAAAGGGTCATCCCATAAATATTTCTTTGAATCATAGATGAGCTTCTTCTTTGATACTTATTAAATTCCTTGGGAATAATCCCACAAGCTAAGTAATTAACAAGATCAGCAAACCAAGGTACTATAGTATGATTAAGAACCAAAATTCTTTCATCTGGAAATACTTCACAGATGTCACTACTTTGAACTGGTTTGTCTTGTTTTTCCAATCTTGACAGATGGTCGGCCACATGATTATCCACTCCTTTTCTCTCTTTTGACCTAACACTACTCCAACTGCCCGGTCACTAGCATCACACATCATTTCAAAGGGTTTGGACCAATCAGGTGTTATTACCACATGAGCAGTGACCAATGCTTCTTTTAAAATGTTGAAAGCTTTTTTACAATCTTCATTAAAATTGAAAACATGGTCATGTTGTAATAATAAACAAAGAGGTTTTGATATTTTTGAAAAATCTTTAATGAACCTCCTATAAAAACCTGCATGTCCTAGAAAACTTCTATTCCCTTTTACAGTTGTTGGTTCAGGTAACTTTTCAATTACCTCTAACTTTGCTTTATCAACTTCAATGCCTCTTTTGGAAATTAAATGCCCTAACACTATGCCTTCTTTTACCATAAAGTGACACTTTTCCCAGTTCAAAACCAAATCTGTTTCTTCACATCTTTTAAGACTTTTTTCAAGGTTTTGCAAACATAGGTCCTATGATGTCCCATAAACTGAAAAATCATCCATGAAAATTTCCATGGAGTGTTCTAACATATCTGAGAAAATAGACATCATACACCTTTGGAAAGTGGCAAGGGCATTATAAAGTCCAAAAGGCATTCTTCTAAAAGCAAAAGTTCCATATGGACATGTGAAAGTAGTATTTTTCGGATCATCCGATGCTATGGCAATTTGATTGTAACCGAAGGAGCCATCTAATAAACAGTAAAACTCTATTCCTGCTAGTCTATCTAACATTTGGTCTATGAAGGGTAATGAAAAATGGTCTTTTTGAGTGGCTTTATTAAGCCTTCTATAGTCCATACATATCCTCCAACCAGTTACTGTTCTAGTAGGTATAAGTTCATTCTTCTCATTTGGTACAATAGTGACTCCACCCTATTTGGGTACACATTGCACAGGACTGACACAGGTACTACTAGCAATAGGATAAATTATGCCAACGTCAAGCCATTTTAAAATCTCTTTTTTGACAACCTCCTTCATGACAGGATTACGCCTTCTTTGAGGCTCAACGGATGTGAAACTTTTGTCTTCCAAAATAATTTTATGTTGACAAATGGTGGGACTTATCCCTTTGAGGTTATCAATGGTCCATCCTATGGCTTTGGTATGAAGTTTCAACATGTCAACCAACTTTTCTTCTTGGTCAGCTTCAAATGATGATGAGATAATGACTGGCAACTTCCCTGAATCTTCTAAAAAGGCATACTTCAAATGTAAGGGAAGTTGTTTTAATTCTAAATCTGGGGCAACATCTAAGGAAGGAACAAGAATCTTCCTATCCTCAGTTTCTAAAACTTTAAAAGCAGTAGATTCTTGCGGTGTTTCTATTTCCTCAAAATCTTCCTCTTCATCGCTATCAGTCTCAGATAAACCTAAGATTTCCCCCAAACTTTTCTCTTGACACCAGGTTTCTATCAGACTCAAAGTAGAACACTCTTCTCTTTCTTCCGGGTACCTAAGGGAATTAAAAACATTAAAAGTCACTTGTTGATCTTGGACTCTCATGGTTAATTCTCCCTTCTATACATCTATCAATGTTCTGCTAGTAGCTAGGAAAGGTCTCCCTAAAATGATGGGAATGTCTTTATCTGCTTCAAAGTCTAGTATGCTAAAATCAGCTGGGAAAATAAACTTATCAACCTGAACTAGGACATCCTCAATTTTTCCTCCGCGATAGGCTATGGACTTATCAGCTAACTGAAGAGTTACAGTTATAGGTCTAGCTTCACCTACGCTAGGGTATTGAAGACAGATAAAGGCATCAAGTTTATACTAGCACCTAAGTCACATAGAGCTTTTCCTATCTCTTTTCCTCCAATTGAACAAGGGATTGTAAAACTTCCAGGATCTTTCATCTTAGGAGGGATTTTAGTGGACAACAAAGCACTGCAACCTTCAGTCAGAGCTACAGTCTCATATTCAGTCAACTTTTTCTTTTTACTCAAAATGTCCTTTAAAAACTTTGCATAACTTGGCTTCTGCTCAGTTGCTTCAACCAAGGGTATGTTTATGTGCAACTGTTTGTAAACATCCAGAAACTTTTTAAATTGTAATTCTTCCTTTTGATTCCTTAATCTTTGGGGATAAGGAATATAGGAGTGACTTGAATAGGAGAAGTAGTCTTTTGAAGAGTTGGTGCTGGAATCGGTTTCAAAACTGGTCTTACAATTGGTTCTGATTCAGTTCTATCATGAGTTGTCTTGGGTTCATCAGGAAGTAACAATGGAAAATCTGATCTTTCTGGAATGGTCGTACTATCTATGGGCCTGACTATGGGTTGAGGCTTACTAGTACTCTCCGAATGTTTCACAGGAATGGTAGTCACAAAATCTGGTACAGAGGTAACTGAATCTTGTTCTACACTTTTCTTTTCAATCTCTGCTTTGTTTGTTTTTTTTTTTTTGTTCTTTTTGGGTATTTTCTAAATAACTCTTTCCACTCCTTAAAGTAACAACCTTAACATGCTCTTTCCCTTCCCTCTGAGGTATCTCTATGTCACTAGGTAGAGAACCTACCGGTCTTTTTCTTATCTCCAAAGCCATTTGTCCCATTTAAGTTTCGAGATTTTTAATTGAAGCTTGAGTTTGGGTTATAAAACCCTTCATCATTGCTTCCAAAGAAGTAGATGACTCAACTTGCTGTTTGGGATTGCTTTGGAAAGAAGACTGATGATTCTAAAAATTAGCATGTTGATTATTATGATTGCCTTGATGCGCTTGTGAGTGAAAATTAGATTGGCCTTCTTGTTGAAAATTGGACTGTCCTTGTGGTTGAAAATTGGACTGTCCTTGAGGATTTTGCATTGGCAGATTACGAGCTGGACTATGCTATGAAAAATTTGGATGATTTTGCCATCCCAGATTATAAGTCTGTGAAAATGGTCCAGTTTTGTTGACATAATTTACATGCTCAGGATTTCCAGGACAATGCTCAAAAGAGTGACCTTCACCATAGTACACGCATTGCACAGATTGAACATTAGGATTAAAGGTATTAGCATCAGATTGCACATGCGGGCTAGATGTTAAATTTGAAATTAGCTTAGTGATCTGAGCTGTTAATGCCGATACATCATCTACCTCATTTATTCCAGCTATTTTCTTCAGTGGCATTGCACGTGGGTCAAACCATTGTCCGTTATTATTAGAAATCTTTTCAAGTATGTCAAAACCTTCATTATAGGTACAAGCTGTGAAAGCTCCGCCTGCAGTAGCATCGAGCATTTGTCAAGCAACAACATTTAAACCGTTGTAAAATGTCTCTAGCTGTATACAGTACGGAATGCCATAGTGAGGGCATTTTCTAAGCAGCTCTTTATGCCTTTCCCATGCATCAGGAACTGCTTCATCATCCAGTTGTCTAAAAGTACAGATTTCATTCCTGGACTTAGCATTCCTCGTGGGTGGAAAATACTTTTTCAAAAACTTTTCTGCCATTTCATTCCATGTAGTCACAGAGTYTGGTTGCAAAGAATTGTACCATGCTCTTGCTCGATCCCTTAGTAAAAATGGAAAAAGTTTTAGTCTCAGAGCATCTTCTGAAACATCAGGGATGAGAAAAGAGTATGTGATTTCCATAAAAGAACGTAGATGAGAATGAGGATCTTCAGAAGATAAACCAGCGTTCTGGCCGTTTGTTTGAAGCATTTGAAACATCTGTGGTTTAAGTGAAAAATGGGTGGCACCAATGGTAGACTTACGTATTCCTGTGTGCAGTTGAGTAAAGTTAGGAATAGCATACTCCATAATGCCACCATTTTTAGCATTTGCAAGACGAAAGATGTTTTGAGCTTCATCCTCATGTGGAATATTTGGTTCATTTCTAATTATACCTTCTCCGTCAATAATCACATTTTCAGCCATCGTTTCAGAGTTTAAAGCTCGAAGAGCTCTTTGCACTCTTCTTCGTTGTCTGAAAGTTTGTTCAATATCCGGATCAAGTGGAAAAAATTTACCGTGCGACAGCCTTGGCATACACGGTGCGTTCACAAAAAGATAGTAGAAAAACTAACTTTTACAAACTTTACTTTTAAAAAGAAAAACTTCAGCGTGCTATCCCCGACAACGGTGCCAAAAACTTGCTCGTCGGTTTATTCAACCTTAGATTTCAACACAAAAATAGAACCCGACGCAAGTATACACCTTGAACTACTGTCGTCTCGTAACAAGTAATAATGGTATAAGTACCAGATATCGTTCCCACAGAGATAACTTGTAAAGTTCTTCAAAAGTCTAGTTTATAAAAACTAGTTTCAGATGGCGAAACGAGGGATTTGATTTATCTAAAATTTGGTGATTTGATTAACAACTAAGGAAAATATCAATCTTAAAAAGAAGCACAGGGTGCAAAGGTTGATTAAGACATTAAACAAATGATTCAGCAAAAAGATGACATAGCATTCCTGCCACAATTATCTAAAATCAATAAATGATTTTATATAACTATCACAGTATCAACTATCGGGTTAGACGGCATCCCAAGAGTACACACCGGTCAACGTGCTATCGATACGATATCATTTATGTTAGATGTCGTGAATCCTAACACAACACAGTATTACCATCCTACACCGTAGGAGTATAGTGTTTGTCAGACACTAAAGCTATTTATAGCCTTCTCCTATTACCTCAGGTTTTGAAAGTCAATACATTTTTATACACAAAATTAGTTGTCAATTAATTTTAATGTAATCATCAAATGAAATATTAAGCACCTGAAACAAATAGTAGACTATAATGCTAATAAGACACCTTTGTACTTTC
>NC_037530.1:18923950-18928938 GCF_001531365.2 Cynara cardunculus var. scolymus
TGTATCCATAACGGCCAAGGTAGGAAGGGTACTCGGTAACGGCATCAAGATTGTCTCGTGTGATGAGCATTGAGACCAGTTCCACCATCTTTAGAACGTCCGCTGATGCTTACGCTGATAATCAGGCGGGGACTGATTCTCTTTTTCAGCTTTGTTTCGCTCCATTGCTTGTCCTTTTCCGCTAGCTTCAGTTTCTTCTCATGCTCAACTTCTGCAATAGAAAGAAGTTTAGCCTGGGCTTGGACTGCGTTCACCTTTTTCTTGGACTTCTTCTTGTGAAGGACCAGCTAGAGACTTGGCCAGCTTCAAGCTGTCTTCAGTCTGCTTCTTTTGAAGCTCTAGCACTTCTTCACACCTTAATGCCTCGAGTCTTTCAGCTTCAGACTGGAAGTCAAACTCACCACCATTAGAGGTACGAAGAGGGATTTTTTACTATAGTCTGGTCAAGTGACTCCATCAGTTGAGACATCTGTTGGTCGGTAGGAGCACAAGAGACGGGTTGATCAGGTACCCGCTCCAGTCGACCGCAAGTTGTTGATGGAATATGAAGTTGATAGTTTGAAATAATCACTACCTGAGAGGAAGAGTCTTCAAACAAAGGTTGTTGAGGGATATTGAACAATACCTTCAAGTTTCCTTCTTCAGCAACCGCCTTGCCTTTCGACTTGGGGTCCTGGTTCCCTGATGGAGTAGATTCACCTTGCCTTAGCTCCCCTTGGGATGCAGAATCCCTGAGAGCAACTCCCTTGATGACGGTTGATGGCTTCTGGTACTTGATGGTAAAGTCATCTTCATCATCATCGTCATCGTCGCCATCTAGATCACTTTTGGGGTCTGGAATGGTAGGTTCATCATCTTCTTCATCATCATCATCTTCATCTTCATCATCATCATCACCAGCAACAGTGATGGTAGAGGCATCATCCTTAGGGATGGAATCGACATCCTCAGCTGGAGCAACTTTGGTGGTCGGGATTACAGGAGCAGCAACCGCTTCAGCTCTAGGAGCCTCAACTTCAACTGCAACTGAAGTTGATACTGGACCAACAGCCTGAGAAGGAGCAGGAGCAGCATCGGATGATTCACCAGCGTTGGACCTCATCTCCCCCTCTCTGGCTAAGACTTGAGAGAATTGGCCAGAGAGTTCGTCCAAGCGCTGACACTGGAGAACCATTATCTCCTCTAGCCTTTGCAAAGCACTGATTAGAGTTGTCGTTGCCTCACGTGTCTTATGAAGCTGGGCGCGATCACTGGCAGAGAAAGAAAGTGGGATCACTGGAGCTGGTTAATGGACAACATCCAGGATCTGTTGAAGAAGGCCAGTCTGCTGATTAGCGATAGCCTGAGCATCATCAGCCCTGCTGTGAAGAACAGCAATATCATCGGTGTTGGCTTGAACAGCTTCTTGGGGAGTCTGTAGATGACTCTGAACTTCTTGAACGTCCGCCTGGATGACAAGGAAGTTCGCATCAAGATCACCCTTGCGGGACATCTCTTAGTGGACTTCGTTGATCCTGTAGAGGACGGTACTAACGGTTGGAAGGATAAGTTTGATGTCTGACGTCATTTCATAGTCATCATCAATTCTTCATCTCCTCCATCATCTTTCTCTCTTTCTTCCTCTTCCACTTCCTGAGCATCAGACTCATGCATCGAAGAAGGACATGCAAAAGAAGAAGTGTGAGCTTAAAGCTCAAGGTTAGAAGAAAAGAAAGGGTAGGAAGATGAAAAACCTGAGGGGCCATTAGTGACATCAAAAGGATTGTCACTAGCGTGAGCAAAGATGTCCTCGAGAGGATGGACATCTGTATGCAGAGGAGCGTAGAAAGGAGCAACCTCAGGACCAGTGGTGTGCGTCTCAGTATCAGGAAGGACGGTCACTGATACATCAGTGACATGTGTAAAGACCAAAGAAGGAGGAGAAGAAAAAATGATCGTGAAGAGACGTGGGTGTTCAGCGGTGGCGGCGGTGATATTCACACCTTCAGTGATTTAGGTCACTGAGGTGGTGGAGGTTGGTACCACTGATACGACAGTGATGGGAGAGATCACTGAAGAGCAAGGAGGGTGAGAAGAAAATGCCTCGGGGATAAGGCTAGTTTCAATAACTAAAGCCTTTTGAGAGGCTCCAGCTAGAGACGTGGATGTCCCCTTTTTGGACTTCTTGGCTCTCTGAGGAGAACCAAGAGTTGGTTGAGAGGATCGTTTTGATGGGGTTTTTGGTGGTTTGGCTAGACGCGGGGGGGGGAGGGGTTTACCCTTGTCGTGGCCACCTGAGGAAAAGAGTTAGTGATGGACACAATAGAAGTTAGTGCCACATCATTGTCCCTCAGCTTATGATCCAGAATCTTGGATCCAAGCTTGAAAACCTGAAGGTTTCCTTCTTTGGGGTAAAGATCTTTAAAGATCTTGGCAAACACCATTGAAAGAAACCTGGTGTAAGGCACCACCTTTTCTCGCTGGCGCTTGTTCAGCTTGAGCACCAGGTCATCGAAAATGACCGCATAAATAATTTATATTGTCATGCTGAATCGCAACGCCTATGGTTAAGGCGATCCTAGAGGCCTGAACCTGACCTCCAATTTTTCCACCCATGCACTGGATGAAATGAGAAAACAGGTATTGCCAGATAGTTGACATCCTGTTCTTCTCAATCTTCGTTAAGGACTTCAGAGGGGCGTCGGAGTCCTTCTTCATTGGCCACTGGTAGCCAATGGCGTCGAGAAGCTCGATGATCTCGACGGGAGAGGGTTCGCTGTCGATGGAGCCTTTGGGAAGACGGAGAGCCGACCGGAGTGTGGAAACATCAAAGTTCATTTCCATGCGATTGAAACTGAAGTTGATCTGCTCCACCTGGCGTCCAGTCTTATTTTTGACTTCGACAACCTTAGCTTTGAGCCAGAACTGCTGAAGGAGTTCTTTCACCATGATGGGCTCATGGTTGAGTGCGTAGCCCAAGGACGACTGTTTGAGAAAGTCAGCCGCATCTTGGTAATACGTCTTGGAGGAAGGTATCTCCAACAAGGCAATGTGGTTGTTGGCCTTGATGGAGATCTCGTCAAGGGAGAATGTGACGTTCTTGGCAGCCATCTGTTTCTATCAATAAGAAGTAAAGCAAACAGGTTTGTTAGAAATAAACCAAGAGTTTGTGGTTATGAGTATAGAAAAAGTTTTTGAACAAGTAAAAACTTCTTTTGGAAAAACCTTAAAAGATTAGGGTTTTATCAAGAGAAATGTGTATCACGAAACAAGATTATAACCATGACAGAGATGATTAAAAACCTTTATTGTTTAATGTATTTAAGAGAACAAGATTCTTAAAATAGATTAAACGTTTCTTATAATAGTAGATAAAGAAAAAGAGAAGATATCGACCTTAGATGAAGAAGAGAAGAGGTTGAAAGAGCTTAGAAGGTTTTTGAGAGTTCTTGCTTTGGGAGAATTCTTGTAGAGTTTCGAGTAAGAATTTTGTAAAGGTAAAGAGAAAAGTGGAGAAGAAGTCTCATATTTATAGGTAGGAGGAGAGATAAATAATATGAGAGAGAGAAAAGACGACGGTTCAAGAAAGTGGTCATGATGAAAAAGATACCACGTTCTCATCCATGATTGGATGGCATTAAATGAGGTAGCATAATGACAGAACCTTTTGCGCGTCTCAAAGCGTCGCGCATAGTAAATAGAGAATGTCGTCATAAAGACGGTTCATTAACTATTTTCTTTTAAAAACAAATAGTTTTTAAGAAAACGAAGAGTCATACAATGTCTAAGGAAACACTGATAAGACCATTTAAAACATTTTATCATTGAAAAGAAGGATTCAGTGAGGGTTATAAGACATCGGATTCAGTGATAAGAGAGTCACTGAAACTGGCATTTAAAAAACGTTTTAATCACTGATAAGAAGAGATTCAGTGATCGTTTTGAATTTTAAGAAAGTATAAAGATATACTTAGAGATGTGGTTAGTGTCGAGAATCACTGAGACCACCTTTTAAAACATTTATTACTAAAGAGAAGAAAGCTTTAGTGAATATTTTAAGTTTTAGAAAAGAGTAGAGTAATCATACCTGAGAGAGAATAGACATATTTACTCAAAAGTTCAGTCTTAGAGATAGAGCACTGAATCATTTCACTTACTGAGTGATGTTTAATAGCTGAAGATTAATCTTCAGTGTTCAACATACCCAATTCGCTGATCAAGATATTAAATCTTGTCTCATCAAGAGCCTTGGTGAAATGGTCAGCGAGTTGATACTCAGTTGGAACGAAGTGAAGTTCAATATCACCATTCATTACATGATCTCTGATAAAATGATATCGGATCTCGAYATGTTTGGTCTTGGAGTGAAGTACAGGGTTGTTTGCAATAGCAATATCACTAGTGCTATCACAATAAATAGGAATATTTGAAAACATAAGATCGTAGTCCAGCAGCTGATTTTTCATTCAAAGAATTTGGGCACAACAGCTACCAGCGGCTACATATTCAGCTTCAGCTGTTGATGTGGACACTGAATTTTGTTTTTTGCTTGTCTAGCTCACCAACTTTCCACCTAGAAGCTGACAGCCTCCAGTGGTGCTTTTCCTATCAATTTTGCAACCTGCAAAATCACTATCTGAATAACCAATAAGGTCAAAACCTGAACCTTTAGGGTACCACAGACCCATATTAGGAGTTCCCTTAAGATATCTGAATATGCGTTTGACAGCGATCAGATRGGATTCCTTAGGTTCAGCTTGATATCTTTCACATAAGCAAGTGGAGTACATGATATCGAGTCGGCTAGCTGTGAGATACAGCAGGGAGCCGATCATTCCTCTGTAAATAGTAACATTTACARGCTTTCCATTTGGATCCTTGTTGAGAGTGAGTGGAGGAGCCATTGGAGTCTTCATAGATGAACTGTTGGATAGATCAAACTTCTTCGGCATGTCTCAAACATACTTACTTTGGTTGATAAAGATACCTTTATCAGTTTGTTTGATCTG
>NC_037530.1:18931528-18933210 GCF_001531365.2 Cynara cardunculus var. scolymus
GATGCTGTGACAACGGATTTACCTTTGCCTTTGCACCCAGAACTCGAAGGAGTTCCTTCAAGATGACTCTCAGTAAAAGAAGAGGACTGAGAGGAAGAAGTGTTGGGAATAGAAGAGACGAAGGTACCAAATTTGAGCATGGACCTGTCTTTAACACATTCTTCCTGATCATAGGAGAATCCAAGACCAGTCGTTATCTTGGCGGGGATTTGAGTATTAATGATCTTAGAGGCCTTGATGGAAGCTTTGCACCACCCTTCCATGGTAGCTTTCTCGGCCTTGAGTTCAGCGATTGCTCGCTCACGCTCAGCGATAGCCTTCTCACGTTCAACAGTGATGGCTTGGTTTACAATAACCTGATCTTTAAGATTATCCTCGACAGAGGTCAGTTCTTTGATCTTAGAATGGCAAATCTTCAATTGCTCTTGAAAATCAACGTTAATCATTTTTGCTTTCGATTTGCCATTGTGGGCATTATAAAGTTCAACCATCAGCGTATCCAGTGCAGAAAGACTAGAAGAAGAAGAGGATTCATTCAGGAAAAATACATGAGTAGAAGAAGAAGATGGCTCAGAGGAAGTAGACGCTTCTGAAGATCCGTCATCTGCATCTATGGCCATCAAGCAGACATAGGCTTTATCCTCTTCATCCGAGGATGATTCATCGGATGACTCAGCCCAGTCATGCTCTTCAGTAATAAGGCCTTTAGCCTTTCGCTGGTTGTTCTTCATCTTCTTGCACTTCCCCTTCAGTTTTGAGTTTTTTTCATCTTTGGTCCTGAAGGAGGAAGGAGCTTTAGAGGATGGCGTCGCAGTCTTCTTTGATCTGCAATCACCTTCAAAATGTCCAGGCCGATGACAGTTGTAGCAGACAGCTGAAGCCTTGTCTATTCTTTCAGACTTTGGCTTTTCCCTGAGGGACAGCTGAGGAGATCTGCGGAAGTTGCTCTTACTGGCGAACCTCTTAAATGACTTAGTCAGGAGTGCCAGGGACTCATCAAAATCTGTTATATAAGATTCTAGAATGTCCTCAGAGATAGAAGAATCTATCTCCATGATAACAACGGGAGGAAGAGAAGAAACAAAAGGAGTAGAAAAAGTTTCAATTGAAGAAGCCTCAGAGATCAAAGCCAATGGAGAACTTTTCATTTCCCTGGACTCTTTTACAAGATTCCTCTTCAGTTGACGAGATTGCTCATGGTTAAGCAGAATCCCGTATAAAGTAGAAAGAGAAAGAGTGGACATGTTTCAACATCTTGAGACACATGGATAAGGTGTCCCAAGACTCAGGAAGGCATTCTAGAAACTTGGTTAAAGTTTTAGAATTAGAATATTCCCTGCCGACAGCCCTAAGATCAATAAGAAGGCAGTTAAATCTTTGATGTACTTYAGACAGCGTCTCAGACTTTCCACAGATAAAGCTTTCATACTGTCTTACTAGATTGATCTTTCTGGTCTCTTGAACCTAAGTGGTTCCTTCATATTGGACACAAAGTGTGTCCCACATGGATTTAGAAGTTTTGAGTTTCATCACTTAGTGATAAATCTCATCAGGAAGAGACATAGCTATTATAGACCGAGCACGCGTGTCTGTAGCTATTTTTTTCTTGTCCTCATCGCTCCATTGATGTGGGAGCTTTGGAATATGCCGTTCAGGAATTGCGGCAGTCGTAGCTATTGCTG
>NC_037530.1:18934190-18936118 GCF_001531365.2 Cynara cardunculus var. scolymus
GAGCAGTCTTCACACATATGTAGACAGGCTTGTAATCACTGAATACCGCTTCAGATCACGTACTCGCCAATCTCTAATCTTCAGTTTCAGTCTTCGACGTTTGTTGAAGGTTCTTTGGTGTGAGTGTTGTCTTCTTGAAATATTGTTGTCTCTGATAGATTTACAAAGTAAGTTCTTCAGCCATCACTGAACATACTCAGTGAAGATCGCTGGAACTGAAAAGACAGAAACATAAATACAATGTATAAGTGAAAAGGGATTATCATCAAATCACTAAGAGAGAGGATCATCACAATCCATGTCAGACAACCAAGTTTGGAACTTGGTAGATGCACTTGCCAACTGCAAAGTTGTCGGGTGTAAATGGGTATTCAAAAAGAAAACGAACATGGATGGAATTGTACATATCATAAAGCTAGGTTGGTAGCAAAAGGTTTCACTCAAACTCAAGGAGTAGATTATGATGAGACTTTTCCTCTAGTAGCTATGATTAAATCCATTAGGATTCTTCTAGCCATAGTTGCGTATCATGATTACGAGATATGACAGATGGATGTTAAACCGCTTCCTTAATGGAACTCTAAATGAAGACGTATATATGGTACAACCATAAGGTTTTTAGCATCCAAAGTATCCTGAAAGGGTATGAAAATTGCAGAGGTCCATTTATGGACTAAAGCAAGCATCTCGTAGTTGGAATCTTCATTTTGACGAGAAAATCAAGGAATTTTGATTTTGTAAAAAACGAAGATGAACAATGTGTATACAAGAATGTCAGTGGGAGCATAATAGTATTATTGATCCTATATGTTGATGACATATTGATCATTGGAAACGACATCCCAACGCTAGAAGGAGTAAAAGTATGGCTAGGGAAGTGTTTCGCGATGAAGGATCTAGGAGAGGCATCATATATCCTTGGAATAAAGATCTACCGAGATAGATCTAACCACATAATTGGATTAAGTCAGAGTACAAACATTGACAAGATCTTGAAACACTTCAAGATGAAGGGTTCCAAGAGAGGAAACTTGCCAATGGTCCCTGGCATACAACTGAGCAAAATCAGTATCCTAGCACTAAAAAGGACTTGAATCGTATGAAGGGTGTTCACTACATGTTGATCCTCTCTCTCAGTGATTTGATGATAATAATCGTATTGTTTGACCCTATAAATAAGCTTATTGTAAATTCAGTATACGTAATAGATGAGATTGACCATATCTTTGAAGTTTGACTTTCTCTCTCAACGTCCTCTCAAAGTGTTCTTGATTGTATATCAAATCTGCCATGATTATGAAGCTCATATGAAGATTGATTGATTGTGGACACCCAATTGGTATCAAAGCAGGATTGTGCACAAAATCAGAAGAAGAAATCATCAATTTTGAAGATTTTCTGGATTTTTTTATGTTCTTCATATTATGTCCTTCGTGTTCTTCATTTTTCTTTGAATTTGATCAAAAATTTTCTTTAAAATTTTGTGTTTTTGTGTTAAGATCATGATCAAACTGTGCGAAATTACACTGTGAATCTTTGTTATTCACAAACTTTTGTGATTTGATCATTGTTAAACCCCATAATTCATAAAGTGAAAAAGTAATGAAAAACAATAAGTGATGAAGAACTAGAAGACCGATGGAGATATCAAGGCAGAATTGACTAAGTCTGGAGCACAACCAGAGGACCGATGGACGACCAAGGATGTGATGGAAAGAGCATCTTCATCGAACCTCTAGTCAACTACACTTAGAGTATTTTTCAGCAATTCATCCAGAAGCATGCGATGAAGACTTAAAGATAAGGATGATCCATCATACCATGAATGACAGCTGGAGATGACAAGTCAACAGCTAGATTTCGAGTTTATCTTAATTACTAGAGTTTATCCATAGTTTAGATAATCGTTATCTGTTATTAGAAGATTA
>NC_037530.1:18937093-18937414 GCF_001531365.2 Cynara cardunculus var. scolymus
GATGAATGGACTCAGCTGTCTATGTCCCTTCAAGCAAACCAGGACCTAGACAATTGGTCACTTCATGATCCGTATGGAACGCTTGCAGCACAAGAGAATGACATAATGAAAAAGAAGGTTTCCATTGGTGGACCTCTTGCCCTTGCTACCGATAAAAAGGAAAAATCAAGGACCTCTACAAAAGAACATGAAAAGAAAAGCAAAAAAGCATTGGTGGTAGAATCAGAATCTGAAGAAGAAACTTCTGAATCAGATGATGAAATTAAAGCTTTTGCCAAATCTTTGGCCTTGATCACAAAGCAGTTCCAGAAAAAGTTCATC
>NC_037530.1:18940929-18942388 GCF_001531365.2 Cynara cardunculus var. scolymus
ATGAACGAAAAGAGTTCAAGAGGGAAAGGTACCAGTCATCATATGAGAGGAAGCCATCCAAATTACATCAGAGGGAAGACAGAAGAGATGGGAGAGAAGAAAGAGAAGAAAGAAGAGAAGACAAAAGAGACGAGAGGAAAGAAGACAAGGATGGAAGAAAAAATGACCTCCGATGCTTCAGGTGCGGAAAAATCGGTCATTTTTCCAAAGAATGCAGAGGACGATTGGTAAAGGATGCTGACTATTACAAAGACAAATACAAATATAATTCCAGAGAGCGAAGCCTGATGGCTGAGAAAGAAAATTAGGTGTCTGATTCTTCAGCAGACGATGAAGACAAAACACTGATCTGTTTGATGGCCACATCCAATGTAGAATCCGCCCACAACTCTGATGATCAGGTATATGAGTCTACCTCCAATGAAACCAACTCTGCCCCATCGGAGCTAGAGTTAAGGGTAATAAAACTTTCAGAGGATTTCCTCTAATTAAAAGAAAAATTGAACTTTGAAAAATCTGAAATATTAAAAGCGGAAAAAGAAGCAAGTTTCTACAAAAGAGAAACTGACATTCTAACAGAAGAAAAAGCTGAACTTGTAAAGAAAAAGACTTGTATAAGCACTATTAAGAAATCAGAGGAAGATAAACTTCTGGAATTAAACAAACGAATAACTAAGGACCTAGAAAAGAAAACAAAGGTCTTAAAGGAATCCGAGGCAGAGAGACTAAATTCAATAGCTCTTAAAGATTTCTTTCAAAAAGAACGGGAAATACTTCACCAGAAGCTTCAAACCAATGAACTTCTGATGAAGAAGTATAAAGATGCCCAAGACGTTTATAAAAAATTAAATGGTCAAACGGACACTCAAGGGATAGGATTCAATGAACTGGACTCTTTCATCGAATCAAAGAAATCTACCCTTGAATCCACTTTCAAACTTTGATGCATTCAAAAACCCGACTTTACTCCAAAACCAAAAGCAAATTTTAAAAGAGTTAAAGTCGATGAAAAAACTGTCGTTTCAAGACAGAACTTTGAAAATGTGGTATACGAGAACAGTACGAGTAAGAATTCTGACTAAAGAAATGACACCTCTCAATCAGAACCCGATGGAAATCCTATGGCTAAACCAGAATCTCTGATTGTCAATTCCTCTCCATCAGCAAGTACTGTTGATGAAAAAGAGAAATCCAAATGAGGAACCATCAGCTGATGAATCAATGAACAACCCAAGTAWWATTGCAAGTTCATCGAAGTCAGAATCGATGAAACCTCAAACAGATCACTCTGAAGCATCAACCTCTGAACTCACATCTTCTAATTCAATCCATGCTCATTTTGATTTTGAGAAACCCGCAAAAGACATTCTTGATTCTGAATCTGAAAAAGAGATAAGTTGTGAATCATCAAAGATCATTGAGGATAAGAAGAATCAAAACTCAAAAGCCTCAATGAAAT
>NC_037530.1:18946560-18948095 GCF_001531365.2 Cynara cardunculus var. scolymus
GCAAACCTGTGGATGTAACAACCTACAGAGGCATGATTGGATCACTCCTGTATCTAACTGCTAGTAGACCAAATATAATGTTTGCCACATGTCTTTGTGCAAGATATCAATCTAATCCTAAAGAATCGCATCTCTTTGCAGTCAAGAGGATCTTTCGATACCTAAAGGGAACTCCATCATTGGATCTCTGGTATCCAAAGAACTCTGGCTTTGATCTAATAGCCTACACAAATGCAGATCATGCAGGTTGCAAGCTTGATAGAAAGAGCACGACCGGAAGCTATCAACTCTTGGGGGACAAGCTAGTAAGTTGGACATCCAGAAAACAAAATTGTGTCTCAACATCCACAGCAGAAGCAGAGTATGTTGCTACTACTAGTTGTTGTTCACAAGTTCTCTGGATGAAGACTCAGCTTAAGGACTATGGTTTCCATTATGACAAAATCCTTATCCTCTGTGACTCCAAGAGTGCCATTGTAATCTTTGCAAATCCAGGGCAGCATTCTAAGACCAAGCACATCGATGTAAGGTACCATTTTCTGAAAGACAATGTTGAAAAAGGTAATATAGAAATGTATTTTGTTTCCAACTGAGATTCAACTTGCTGACATTTTCACAAAAGCTCTTGATGAGAAAAGATTTTTATTCCTAGTCAGCAAGATGGGTATGCTGAATCTCACCACTTAAAGTCATTCATTAGCTTATAACCTGAGATCTTCAATATCTCATGGTTATGCCTATAAGTGATATATAAAATTTTAGCCAGAAACTCCAAGTATCCTAAACCAGCGTCTCTGGTCATAAAGACCAGAGCCTCTGGCTATTTAGATTTACTTCGAACAATTTTTGGCAAACAATCTCCATCACCTTTGGAACCAGAACCCCTCTGGTCTAAAGCAAATACTTAGTAATTTCTACCAAGTATTCTCTTACTCACCAGAGCCTCTGATTATATAGACCAGAGCCTCTGGAATCCAATTCTTTGAGTCTACATCCTATTGTGTCTCAACTTGGACTTAAGCATTCATTCATTTCATCTCCTCATTTTTATTTATCCTTTGGACCCAGAGCCCCTCTGGTCCAAGGCATATACTTAGTTTTCATACACTAAGTATTCCCTTCCCACCCAAAGCCTCTGGTTTCCAATTCCTTTGAAACTAGTTCTATCAAGTTCCCATCTATGACTTGGTATAAACCACACCCTTTCTATACCATATCAGAGCCTCTAGATTCACAATCTTTGGAACCAGAGCTCCTCTGGTCTCAAAGGCTCATCCATCATATTCTTTCACATACACTTCACCATTTTCAATTACCCATTTTCTTTGCTTCACAACCAGAGGCTATGGTTCTAAAGACCAGAGCCTCTTGCTTTGTTCTCTTTGGAACCAGAGCTCATCTGGTCTCAAAGACCCTTTCTCCACTTCCACTTAGCCACCTTTCATACATTCATCATCCTTCACAACCAGAGCCTCTGGTTGTATAGACCAGAGCCTCTGGTACCCCTAATTCTTCATTATTATTTGTTTGAGGGG
>NC_037530.1:18948500-18960543 GCF_001531365.2 Cynara cardunculus var. scolymus
AGTATTAATCTTACAATTAGATGGGATTTTAAATTCAAATTATTTTTGGGATACGTACTCATCAATATATTATTTGGAATAACTTTTTATTTCAAATAATTCATAACATCATCATACCACGCGCCTGACAACACATACGGCTTGTTCCCCATACCCCTTTTCAACTTTCCCCCCTCCCTAACCCTGCCTTGACACGTGTCATCTAACATTAATGGCACGTACAATCAAGACGGCTCACGTTCTTCAAATCAAATCGTCTATACCCAAAACCGCTAAAACTTTTCATTTTGTATTTTAATAATCAAGAAACTGTTTCCCTTCCACCCCCACCCCCCACACCCCACTCCCTACTCCCTTACCATATTCCCACCTATAAATACATTTCTTCCTCATCCATCTTCTCTTTACGCTTCCATAAACCTGCATCTATATTTTGACGAACAAAACCTGCAACTTCCTTAACAATGGCCTCTTCCGCCTCCCACGAATCGAACAACAATGACAGCAGAATCCAATCCACCGGCGCCGATAGCCACGCTATCGTCTTCCTACCCATGAAGCCAAACAACCACTCTATCAAACTCTGAAACACCCTGTTTGACGACAGATTTGCAGTTATGATTGAGTTTTTCTAGAACTGCATTCTTCTTCCCGCCCTCACTCTTGCTGACACCGGCGTACCCATAAAGTATGTCCAGCAATATTGGCAAACGTGCGAGTTTGAACCAGAAAGCCACGGAATAATGGGGGACATGGATGCCCCTAACGATATGATATGCTCGCACAAGATATCGTAGGCTAAGGTTTCTCGGGTTCTGTGCATTCCCACTTGACGGGAACTTAGAATTGAACAATATGACGAACCACCAACCACCGACGACATCATCTGCTTCGTGAAGATGCTAGGTTAAAATTGTGACCTATGCAACGTATTGGACTTCAAACGCCAATTCCTCCCGCCGATGTGGAACATGTTCTTCTTCATCCTTAACAGAGCTCTCACATGCAAACTGGACTCATTGGACCAAAGGAACATCAACATCATGACTATCATGTATGGGTTGTTCTTCAACCTGAACCTCAACTACGCCTTCCTGATCTACAACGAGATTCATGCGACAGTGGTCAAGAAATGTAAACTCCAAGCCGCTGGCAAGCCTCTCTCTGCGGTTCTCTTCCTCGTTTCCTCGCCCTCTTCATTGGGGACGCAATGAGGAAGCATGGCCTACCAGCTGAGGAGCCCTTCACCCTCGTCTACAAGATGCATGGACATCGCCCAACCCTATCGAAGGAGGGTTACAGCATCTACCGTCCACTCTCCAGGGCTATGCTCAATATCATTCCATCGACATCTGAGATACGCCAGGCCTATGAATGCTCTATGTTGTCCCAGGAACCGAGGGCAGCTACTCCTGAGCGATTAGACCCATCCCCCGAACCAAACGAGGGAGCACATGAGACATCTTCATCGGATGATGAAGATGATGATGATGATGATGATGATGATGATGATGCTACTCATCGTGCCTCCCCCGGCCCTACTCATACAATTCCTCCCCCCCCAACTACCCAAAGGGCAACCACATCATCTACCCCTGGCGATCAAAGACACAGGGGTATTGAACAAGGACGACTCCGTCCACTCCCAACCCCAGCAAGCCATCCAGAGGCCATTCTTTGGGCCTCTAGAGATGTATCAGCCGAGGAACCACATTTTCCATCACCCCTCTCTTAACAGAGAGGTGATGAAGATATAAGAGCCCCTTCGCCTCAGGGGTCGACACATCCCACCACACACACAGAAGCATGTGTTGCTTCTGATATTGAACCCCAAGAACGTTCAGAGCGATCTTCCCTTCATGCACATCCCCCTTCGATATTTGATCTATCAAAGGGGACACACATTCGCTTCACTTACTTGGCTTCTGAAGCCGAGGAAGAGGAAGCAGATGTCCCAACATCATGAGATAGCTCCTCTCTTGAGGGCTATCAAGGACGTGATGGAAGTCCTTCTAGGCCTACCTTCTCACAAGGCTAAGAAGGCGCCTCCGGAGCAGAGGCCCAACCTGCAACATCCGTTGCTGCAGGGGTTACCCCACATGCAGACTTGGTCACAAAGGCCGAGTTCCAAGCCTTTGTCGATACAGTGATGCGGTCATTGGAAGACCATAAACTCATCATACAAGTGATTGTTGACAACCAACCCTCCACCGATAACTCTGACCTCCAACAATCCCTTGTAATCCTGCAACACCACCTCTCCCAAATTGAAACCCAAACCCAARCCAATACCACCCGCCTTCAAATGCTCCAACAAACCATCACCCAACATCACAACACCACATCCTCCCTTGCCACCCAACAAAACCAAATCCTCATCCAAACCAACGCCACCCTCATGTCCCAGGCAACTGAGGCCGATGAGAACCTCACATACATCATCTCCCAACTTCAAACCATCCTTCAAACCATTAACTCCCTACCCACAACCATCATATCCCAAATTCCTCATCAAGCCCCACCTCAATCCACCTCATCCATCGAAGCTACCCTTGCCAACCTCCACAATCAAATGGCCTCCATCTAAACCACCCTCACCCCACTATCCGCCACTATTCTAGCCCAAATCCCCCATCCTACTCCTCCACCCCAACTTCCCTCTGCAAGCCCATCCTTTGATGAAGCCTTCTCCTTATTCACTGCAGAGGTGAGAGACCTCATCACCAACCTTCCCATCCCTCCATATACATCCACCACCACCACCATACCACCACAAGCCTCATCCTCCTCCACCGAGTTCGCAACCAGAGCTGACCTGCGGGCTCTGTCCAAGGTGCTAGTCTCATCTTTCAATGAGATTAGTGCCAAATTCGTTCATCGGGCCATCCATCCAACAAGGGTTCTCTCCAGAACCTGGCCGATGAACAACGGCGCACCACCTCTCTCCTCCAAACAATGGAGGCGAGTCGAAGACAAGTCGCCCTGAAGGCGTATCTTACGTCCTTCAGGAAGGGCAAGAAAAAGAGGACCAGAGCCTCTTGCTCCAGCAGCAGCCAACACAAAAGGCCAAGGCATGAAGATCAAGACCCCGATGATCAAGGTCTTAGACCTCATGAGGGGGAGACAGAGGCCGCGGCTGCACAGAATACAGAATCCGCTGCACCACCATCACCATCACCACAAACTCAATCACCACCCTCAACCGAAGGAACCCAAGCAAGGGAACCAGAGGCTCTGCCCTCTGAAGATGTACAATATGTACATATTCCTCTCGTTGCAACCCCATAACCCATCGTGTTGAGTTCCTCAACCGATGAAGAGCCAATCATCCCACCAACGGAAATAAACCAACCTTCATCACCCACACCAAACTTACCTTTAACCCCTTCTCCAACCCCTCGCACCATAGAACCCTTCACCTTATCCATACAACMAGAACCAACAATAATCCAACCTTCATCACCCCAACAACCACAAACCCAAACAGAATCCCATGCACCAGAAACCACCCAAGCCGAACCCAATGAACCACAACCAACCCAAGCTGAACCAACTCAACAAGAAACCATACCCTCATCAACTCATACACAACCCTCAACCCAACCACTCGTGGTGCATGCGGATACTCCCTCTTCATCAAGGCAACCTCCTCGGAGCCTGGTAGATGAGATTATACAGAGCATGGAGTCGATGCAGAGACGTCCTGAATTGCCACCCAGGGAACCAATTATGATGGAAAACATCCATCAATACCTGTACGAAGACCGCGATGAAAGTTTGACCATCAACCCTCCGATCTTATCACCTAAGTCCATGGACCTCTTACACCATAGATTCATTAGACAGACAACACAAGCACCTCAGGCTGTCTTCTCGAATGATGGGATAAGGAAGGTCATGGATCTGAAAGTAAGGACATTTGCCAACCAAGCCATTAGATACATCGAGTTCACTGTGGAGAGAGCACATGGGCAAGTTAACGTGTTCAACGAAAATGACCTCATTAATCTCAATCCATATGACTTGATTGAATTATACACATACACGGCTCAAAGGCAGGACCACGACATCAGGTATGGAATGGCGAACCGAGCGGTAGTAAAAATGATGGAAACCCTGGTGAACCATAGAGCCAAGAGTGATTTTGAAATTGTTCTTCGGCTAGGCATTGAAAGACTATCCTATGCTCCACCAAACGAAGACTTCCAAGGCCTGCAGGAGAAAAGGTCTGCCTCAGTCCTAACTCAACCCGAACTTGGACTTGTTTACAAGAATGAGTTCGGGGTTAAAAAATTCTTTAGACTAACTGAGGCCTTCAAGTATTCATCGGATACACTTGAATAGTTTCAGAAAGTCATTAGAGAAAGACTGGGTAGAAACCACGTGCCAAGAGAAGAAGGGAGTCGGATCATTCATGAGATATCGACAGTCATCGGCTATCGAAGACTGCTCATGCACTTCAATGAAATATATCAAGGTAGAATTTCATCATCCAATGAAAATTTGGAATTTGATGTTTTTCTATTAGATTAGTCTCTGTTCTTCACGGTTGTTTCTAGATTAGTCTATGTTTGTTATTTCATTACTTAGAGGGAGATTGTTAAACCCCATAATTCATAAAATAAAAAAGTAATGAAAAACAATAAGTGATGAAGAACCAGAAGACCGATGGAGATATCAAGGCAGAATTGACTAAGTCTGGAGCACAACCAGAGGACCGATGGACGACCAAGGATGCGATGGAAAGAGCATCTTCATCGAACCTCTGGTCAACTACACTTAGAGTATTTTCCAGCAATTCATCCAGAAGCATGCGATGAAGACTTAAAGATAAGGATGATCCATCATACCATGAATGACAGCTGGAGATGACAAGTCAACAGCTAGATTTCGAGTTTATCTCAATTACTAGAGTTTATCCACAGTTTAGATAATCGTTATCTGTTATTAGAAGATTAGCTAAAAAGTCTCATTAGATAGTTATCTTCTTATTAGTATAAATAGGTGATTAGGCCTATTGTAATCTAAGTCGTTTTTACGTTTTTATTATTAATAAAGTGAAATCTTTGACGCTCAAGATTGTTCATAATTGTTCATAATTTCTTCTTGAGTGTTCATCATTTTGTTCATCAAATCACTATAATTTGGTTATTATTAACTAGATTATTAATGTTATTGAGAGATATGGGATCAACAATCATTATATTTCAAGATTGGATCGATTTAGTATTTTTAATTTTTTTTTTATGTTCTTGATTTTTTTTTAGAACCAGTGTTTTGATTCAATTTTTTTTAATTCTTGTATTGTTTTCGTGTTTTTGCTAAGCCCAACCAGATCAAGGCCCAGTTCTTTCACAGTCCATTTCTTTCACAACCCTTTTGCCTGAAATTCATCTTCATCGCCCAATGTGTGAGTTCATCTAAATCGCAGATTGTACATCAGACAACCATCACACACTCTTTCTAAGTCTAAATTGATGAAGACTTGATCGGAAAAGGATTTTCATCGCTTACAGTTTGAGCGGACTAGGGTTTACATCAATCACAGCTTAACCGGAGTTTGGGAAATCGCTCAGGTAAATCGCTTATTCAATCAAGTGAAATCCAAGTCTAAATCGGTCTGCCCTTCTCCGATTCCTCTCTAAATAGTTCAAAAACATCAATTGATTTAGGACTTAGTTAATTTTCTCTCTCGATTCTAGTTAAATCGCTACAACTTTTGAGCGATTAGAGTTTATTTTTGAGCGATTTAGGTCCTGGTTTTCTTTGAAACAAGTTGTCCAGATTGTGACTGCGTCGATTTCACAGTGACCAATTTAGGATTTAGGGATCGGTTTTTAATCAAAATTTGCTTGACTGTGACCGAGTTACCATAAATCGATTGATTCAGAATCTGGTTTTCATAAATCGCTTGGCATCGCCTGATTTGAAAGGATTTGTAAATAGCTTGACATCGCCTGATTTCACAAATAGGTTTGTTATTTGTTCACAGCTTCTGTCCGGATTAGATTTTGATTTGAACTGTAGCAATCGATTTAGATACTCAGAGACAAATTCTTTGTTGAATTTTGCTGGCTACCTCGTTCGACTCCCCTTTCACTAAGAGTCGCTATAAGTTTTCTCCATTGAAGATTATTAGCCAACAGTTACTGTTCTTTTGATTAAGCAATTATCTTTGTTCATTTGACCATTGTGTCTGCTAAGAACTCTCTCGTCTGCAGCATTGAAGGAAGGTTTTGTGACTCTGCAATATCTGTACGAGAAGCAGCACTGGAACTTGTTGGCCGATATATTGCTTCACATCCTGATGTTGCTCTAAGGTACAATGGAAAGGTAGCTGAGAGAGTGAAAGATATTGGAGTGAGTGTTCGGAAACGAGCCATCAGGATCATAAGGGATATTGAGTCAAGGCACTGCAGAGCAAGTTGTTCTTGAGAGGTTGTTGTTCAGGGTTGATGATATTAGGTTTGGTGCTACTTCTAGTAAGGCAATACCAGCTCTGTTTGATCTACTTAAGCCAATACAAGACAGGCCAGGGGCAATTTTTTTTTCTAGCATTTGGTCTTTTAATTCAGCTTGCAAGGGATTGTCCGACAAATAAAATTGCATAGTACACTGTCCGAAGGTTCATCATATTCGATCACCAATATCATCCAGTTTAGTAAATTGCTTGACAGGTGATTTGTGAAGGGATCTTCAATAAAACAGTGTGAAGGTTGTAAATAGAATCAGTGAGCAGATTGTAGAAGATTGAAGGCTTATCAAGTTAGGCAGTCTGCACGAAGTTAATTGTTGAAAGCTGCACTCAGCACTCTTAATAACTGTTTTGGTTCATTTGTGAAAGCTTTGTTGTCAAACCTTAATCAAAGTCATACCTGTTGGTTTTTAACTTGCATTGTTTTTGTTTTGGGCCATTTTTGTTTAGCTCTATAGTATTATTTTCTTTTGTGTTGTAATTTTGGATCATCGTTTATCTGTTTTGGTCTGTGGTCTAACTGTTTGAGATTTTCTAAACTGATTTGAGTCGCATAAATTGTTTCTTATCAGTTATAATTGTTTTTGACTGTTTTTAACTGTTTTTAACAGTTTTAACTGTTTTTATTGATTTTAGACAGTTTTTCGTCGATTTTCTAATTTCTCATCAGTTTTTAGTGTTTTTCTGTTATTTTTTTTAGATTAATTGTTTTTTATTTCTTTTGATTGATTTCATCGCATTAGATCCTGTAATTGATCAATCTTATTTTTGTCTAAAATGGCAGATATTCTTGAGGAGGAGAATAAAGTGTTGAGAACTCAGATTTCCATGCTGGAAAAGAGTATAGTGGACTATAAAGATAAATACATAAACATGTTTTCTGAAAATGATGCTAATGAGGAACTTATTGCAAGTTTACAAAAAGATCATAAAGCAGCATTGGAAAAAGTTGAGAATGATTTGAATTATAAGATTAATAAACTTGAGAAAATTTTGGATTCTGAAAGGAGTGAGTTAGATGATAAAATTAGAAGTTCAAACAAGATAAAAGAAGATTAAGTCAATAAACTTCATAAAGCAGAGTCTGAACTGAATGCTGTAAGAAATTTTCCAGAAAAGAAAACTAAAGAGACTGAAGAGCTTACAGAGAAACTTTATAAAGCTGAAAAGAAAGTTATTAATGAAAGGAAGTTATTGGAAAAAGAGAAAGAAAAGGTTTTAGAAGCGGAAAATGATATGAATGTTGAGAGGAAGAAACTTGAGAAAGAGAAGAAGAGAGTGATTGAACTAGAAAGWAAAATTGGAACTGAACGTGTATCTTACGAGAAAAGGATTAACTCTCTAGAGCTAAATGCAAAAATGCTTTTAAAGCAAATCTTGGATTTTGAGCAGCTGATCATCTTGGAACGAGCCAAGAACGATAAAGAAAAGAAAGACATCTCCGAAGACTATCAGAGTCAATTACAAAAATTATCTGAAAGCATTGATCCAAAGCATAAGGCTTTAGACGAAGAGAAAAAGCAATTTGCCCTTGAGAAAAGAAATACTTCAAAGAAGTATACAGCAATTGCTAAAGAGCTTGCAAATAAGAAAAAGTGGCTTGACATCGCTTCAGAGAATGAAAAGAGTAGCTCAGATGAGAGAAACGAGAGTTAATAAATCAAAAGAGAAAGTTTGAAATGCTTCAGAAGGAGTTAGAAGGTAAACTCCTGGAAACTACAAGCAAATTGTCTGATCTAAAGACAGACCTTGAAACTGAGAGGAAGATGAGAACTGAACTTAAAATTAAATTTGATTTAGTTACTGCTGAAAGAGACCAGCTTTTACAAAAAGTCAAAGATTTTCTGTGTGCTCAAAGCTCAACTGGTTCTCCTTCTCAGTGTAAAACTAGCTTTTATTACTGTTTCAAATCGAACAGTTATTCAAGTAGTCCTAAATCTACTGATTCTAAGAACTATTCTCGTTCTTCTAATCAGTAATTTCAAGGGTACGTCATTGGATCACCCAATTATTCTTCAAAAATTAAAAGCATTTGGGTTAGTAAATCTGAATCTGTTTTAACTCGTACTCCTTTTGCTACTAATAATCTTCCTTGTTTTGTGAGATCCAATTCTGACTTGATAAATCTTAGCAAGAAAAGGATCATGTGCTCCACATGTAAATCAACAGATTTTTTGAACAAGAAGATATATAACAGATGGAGTACAGACAACAGATATCAGAACAGTTCGAAAGGTAAGAACATGTATGATCATAATTACTGGTACGGGTCATATGTTATTCCTGATCATCCTGTTCACATTGCTAAAAAGAATATATCTAATAAGAATAGATTGTTTGGAAGTTACAATGTACCCCAACCCGATACTAACAAAATAAGACCCAAATTCATTTGGGTACCAAAATCTACTTAATCTGGTTTTGCAGGTGTGTCAAGTTTGTGCTAATCAGAATATCATTTCTTTGATACACTAATACAGGGGGAGTTGTAATCTGTTCTACTAAGGCTTCTGAACAATTCAGTTCAGAACCCGTGCTTTACCGAGTGTGGTTTCTAAACACACAGTTTAGGACCCGTGCAAAACACGTTTTTCTTATTATTATTTTTTTGAGCTGAATCTAATCATTTTTATAATCTACTTTCTAGGGGGAGTCTCTAGAAAGTTCAATAAATGTTTTGGAAAGTGAATAATTTTTTTTGGGAAACGAGTATTGTTTCTGAACAGGTATTTCCTTAGATTTTACTTGTGTAAGTTTTCATCGTTCATAACTCCAATACATGTTTCAGCTATTCTTCAAACTGTTATTATCACGTCTCTTAAAATGATAATCATTTTCGGTGATAATACGCTCGTTTGTATTCAAAAAAAATTCTGATATTTTTTTACTTTGATTGATATACATTCAATAATTTTTTGAATATCAGAATCTGTAAACTTGTTCTTACAGATCTTCATTCATTTCTCTCATATACCGAATAATCTGTTCGTTGTCACATCATTACTTATTGACTGTGCTTATAGCCAAATTTTTTGATCAATTTTATCTGATCTTTGTGCTTTATATGCAATGTTATTTTTGATCAACTCTTGTGATCAAATGTGCATAACTATAAATTTTTAGGAGGGACTGAGTGCTTATTAGAAATACCTCAATGGAATGTTAGAACCGACAAACCTACCCATAAGGACAACCATATCTAAGTGAGATTTAAATCAAAAAGGGTTTGTGTGCTGAGACTAAAATGAAACTGAGAGGGGTAGTTGTGGTGAGCCAAAAGAATTGACGAGAGTTGTGTCAGGATCAAAAGAATAAACAAGATCTTGTTCCAAACTTCCAAATTACCGGGCATACCACATTATCTATTAGTTCTCAATTCTTTCGAAACTAATATTGAAAAAGGCAAAGCCGAGGCCAATTCTTGTCACAACCCCACCAGCTACTCATTTATCTCTCAACAGATAAGTGTTTCAATAACACTTGGGGCACGCAACTCATCATCTATCAATTTCTCATTCGGAGAGTGTTAATATTGAAAGAGAAGGATATATGTCCCCCCTTCAAGTCTTTTTTATCACATATTGAGTATGATAAATTTGTGTAGTTCACACGGTTTATCTTTTTGAGCCTAAACAGAAGCATACGTTGCTTTATCTTTCTACACTATACAGATTTAGCATTTTATATGTTAATTTGCCAAAACATTCATAGATATGCTACTTAAGCTATCGATGATTGAATGGAAGACCTGGTGAGATGAGCATCAAAAAGTCTCATATATATAATACATCCATTGTACTGAGTATATCTGTTATACTCACAGGACAATCTTTTTATAAAATTGAAAACAATTTCATATGTTGAAATCGGTTATTACCTTCCCATTCCCTTAATCTGAAAAGATTAAATAAGTGGATTTGCAAAGATCTACTTACAATTTTATGAATTGACGGCTTACGCGAAGGATTTCATTCATTCTTGTGTATGATGGAATGATTCTCATTTCACCATAAGGGGGAGTATGTAATAATGAATGAAATGTCCAATTCCGAACATTATAAATGAAATCTGATGTAAAGATCAAGGGGGAGTAACTTCGATAATGGCAAAAGACTCAAAAGGAATGCGACTGGAGATGATTACAAAAGATTATTCCTATGCTAAAATGACTGAGAGTTTTTGAATGAGAAGATCAATGTTTCAAAAGTTTACCAACAGAGTTTCTTTTCAAAGAGAAAATTTATTAGAGTTTGTTGTCTGAAGATTCTTTGAAGATCACATCTTGTACAATTGTTTCTGAAGATTGTTATTGTTTCTATTCTACATTGTCAAAAGAGAAGATCATCGATCATCGCGGTTCTATATTCAAGGGGGAGAATGGTAGAAGATCTTTCTCAACAAATGATTGTTTGAAGTTTTGTGTTGAAGATTGTTTTTGATGAAGACATAATGTGCTTAAAGTTTCAAAGTTCAAACAGGACTCAAAGTGCGGAACTTCTTTCAAGTCTGAATACAAAGGGGGAGAATGTTAGGACTGAAAGTTAGTGTAATATTGTATTCGTCTTGAAAGATTTTTTTTTGTCTATAATTGTAGAATAGTCATCGTGTTTGACTTTTATTAGATAAATTGACTTTGACCATTTGTGTATTGTTTGACCCTTAAATAGGGTGTTGGTTCTTGTTATTGTAGTAGGAAGCTTATTGTAAATTCAGTATACGTAATAGATGAGATTGACCAGATCTTTGAAGTTTGACTTTCTCTCTCAACCTCTTCTCAAAATGTTCTTGATTGTATATCAAATCTACCATGATTATGAAGCTCATATGAAGATTGATTGATTATGGGCATACACTTTTTCACTTATACGTTGTATTTATGTTAATGTTTTTCAGTTCTAGCGATCTTCACTGAGTATGTTCAGTGATCGCTGAAGAACTTGTTTTGTAAATCTATCAGAGACAGCAATACTTCAAGAAGACAACAATCACACCAAAGAACCTTCAGCAAATGTCGAAGACTGAAACTGAAGATTAGAGACTGGCGAGTACGTGATCTGAAGCGGTATTCAGTGATTACAAGTCTGTCTACATATGTGTGAAGACTGCTCAAGCTTCAGCGAATGATGAAGCGACCTTCAGGTCATTCCAGCATTCAGCGATCAAAGGAAGCTTGCTTAGCATGATTGTTGTTGTCTTGTCCTTATACACACAAAGGACAAACACCATACCCTTATGAAAGTTGGTAGGTACGGAGCCGACTAGTCGACTCTATTGTCCACCAACTTTAGGTAAGGATGTCTGCTTTTAAATAGTGTTTTTTGTACTATTCACTGTAGCAAAGGACAAGCCTTCCTCTTAAGGCTTGGCACGCACTCTAACCGTACCATATTGCATTAAATGAACATTTAATGCACTAGGTATAAATAGAAGTGTTTCTTCTCCATGCAGAGTGCGCGCAACTCACTCTCTAACCCTAATTCTTACTTCAAGCATTTTCTAGCTTAAGTAAAGGATCTTCTCTACAACATTTCTTTTCTTGTATTTGCTAAGATTTAGTGTGTAACTAAA
>NC_037530.1:18961023-18963610 GCF_001531365.2 Cynara cardunculus var. scolymus
TTTATCAATATATATTTTAAATGTTGAAAATATTGTGTTTGTATTCATCCCCCCCCCCTTCTACAAACTGTTTTACTATTCTTGTAAACCCTCAATGGACTAACAAGTGGTATCAGAGCAGTGTTTTCTCTCTCTCTCTCTCTCTCTCTCTCTTTCTGTTTAGCTGTTTTCTGTATTAGTTTATCTCCTTTCTTAGATAACTTTACCGCTTACAAATGGCTTTACAAATTACAAACACATACACACAAGTTAATGGCTTTCTTGCCAAACCTCCCTGGTTTGTCCGTAACAACTTTAGTCTCTAGAAGAACAGGATGTCCCTCTTTCTGGAAGGTATGGATCCTGAAATTCCATATTATATAGAAAATGGACCATATATTCCATTTGCTATTGCTCCGGCTGTTCCAGCAACAGCTACGACTACCACGATTCCTGAACGGCAGATTCCAAAGCTCCCACATCAATGGAGCGATGAGGACAAGAAGAAAATAGTTATAGACATGCGTGCTCGGTCTATAATAGCTATGTCTCTTCCTGATGAGATTTATCACTTAGTGATGAAACTCAAAACTTCTAAATCCATAGTGGGACACACTTTGTGTCCAATATGAAGGAACCACTCAGGTTCAAGAGACCAGAAAGATCAATCTAGTAAGACAGTATGAAAGCTTTCTATGTGGAAAGTCTGAGAAACTGTCTGAAGTACATCAAAGATTTAACTGCCTTCTTATTGATCTTAGGGCTGTCGGCAGGGAATATTCTAATTCTAAAATTTTAACCAAGTTTCTAGAATGCCTTCCTGAGTGTTGGGACACCTTTTCCATGTGTCTCAAGATGTCGAAACATGTCCACTCTTTCTCTTTCTACTTTGTACGGGATTCTGCTTAACCATGAGCAATCTCGTCAACTGAAGAGGAATCTTGTAAAAGAGTCCAGGGAAATGAAAAACTCTCCATTGGCTTTGATCTCTGAGGCTTATTCAGTTGAAACTTCTTCTACTCCTTTTGATTCTTCTCTTCCTCCTGTTGTTATCACGGAGATGGATTCTTCTATCTCTAAGGACATTCCAGAATATGATTTAACAGATTTTGATGAGTCCCTTGCACTCCTAACTAAGTCATTTAGGAGGTTCGCCAGTAAGAGCAACTTCCGCAGATCTCCTCAGCTATCCCTCAGGGAAAAGCCAAAGTCTAAAAGAATAGACAAGGCTTCAGCTGTCTGCTACAACTGTCACCGGTCCGGACACTTTGCAGGTGTTTGTTGATCAAAGAAGACTACGACGCCATCCTCTAAAGCTCCTTCCTCCTTCAGAACCAAAGATGAGAAATACTCAAAACTAAAGGAGAAGTACAATAAGATGAAGAACAACCAGCTAGGCTAAAGGACTTATTGCTGAAGAGCATGACTGACCTGAGTCATCCGATGAATCATCCTCGGATGAAGAGGATAAAGCCTACGTCTGCTTGATGCCCATAGATGTAGATGAAGGATCTTCAGAAGCGTCTACTTCCTCTGAGCCATCTTCTTCTTCTACTCAGGTATGTTTCCTGAATGAACCCTCTTCTTCTTCTAGTCTTTCTGCACTAGATACGCAGACGGTTGACCTTTACAATGCCCTCAATGGCAAGTTGAAAGTACAAATGCTTAACGTTGATCTTCAAGAGAAATTGAAGATTTGTCATTCTAAGATCAAAGAACTGACCTCTGTCGAGGAAAATCTTAAAGATCAGGTTATTGTAAACCAAGCCATCACTGTTGAACATGAGAAGGCTATCGCTGAGCGTGAACGAGCAATCGCTGAACTCAAGGCCGAGAAAGCTACCATTGAAGGGTGGTGCAAAGCTTCCATCAAGGCCTCTGAGATCATTAATGCTCAGATCCCCGCCAAGACAACGACTGGTCTAGGATTCTCCTATGATCAGGAAGAATATGTTAAAGACAGGTCCATGCTCAAATTTGGTACCTTCGTCTCTTATATTCCTTCTTCCTCTCAATCCTCTTCTTTTACTGAGAGTCATCTTGAAGGAACTCCTTCGAGTTCTGGGTGCAAAGACAAAAATAAATCTGTTGTCACAGCATCCCTTCCCAAGAAATCTAACAAGTCTAATAGATCTAGGTCTATTCCTTTAACTTGTAAAGCTTTTTCCCCTTCAGGGACTAGGAAATTTGAATACCATCAGAAATCCAAGTCACAGCTCAAGGTGAAATTTGAATGCCATCTACTGATGCTGGTTCTTCAGCATCAGATGATGAAGCCTCTAACAAAGCTGGACCCCAATAGCTGGGTACCAATAGCATTCCTATTTTGTTTCCTTATACAGGATGTCAAAGGCATATGGTATCTTGACAGCGGATGTTCAAGACATGTAACTGGAGATAAATCTCTTCTAACTCATTTCAAAGAAAAAAGAGGACCTTCCGTAACCTTCGGTGGAAATGGAAAAAGATATACCAAAGGTTTTGGTATATTAACCAATGGTGCAACAACTTTCAAAAGCGTTGCATACGTTGAAGGACTGAAGCATAATCTTCTTAGCATCAGTCAACTGTGTGATAAAGATTATACAGTTAAATTCTCAAAGAATTC